>NW_022631128.1:3413535-3737137 GCF_010015895.1 Lontra canadensis | reverse complement strand
AGCAGAGAAAGTCAATTATCATATGGTTTCACTTATTTGTGGAGCATCAGAAATAACACGGAGGGCATGAGGAGATGGAGAGGAGAAGGGAGTTGGGGGAAATTGGAGGGGGAGATGAACCATGAGAGACTATGGACTCTGAAAAACAATCTGAGGGTTTTGAAGGGGCGGAGGGTGGGAAGTTGGGTTAGTCTGGTGGTGGGTATTATGGAGGGCACGTATTGCATGGAGCACTGCGTGTGGTGCATTAACAATGAATTCTGGTACACTGAAAAGAAATTTAAAAAATTTAAAAATATTAAAAAAAAGAATTTAGTGATTCACCAGTTGCCTGTAAGACCCTCTGATCATTGCATCCACCTTAATGCCCATCATCTAGTTACCCCTCCCCCCACCTACCTACCCTCCAGCAACTCTCAGGTTTTTTCCTAGAGTTAAGAGTCTCTTATGGTTTGCCTTCCTCTCTTTTTTCATCTTATTTTATTTTTCTTTCTCTTCCCCCATGTTCATCTGTTTTGTTTCTTAAATTCTATATATGAGTGAAGTCACACAGTATTTTTTTTTCTCTGACCCTATGTGTTTTGATTGGAGAATTTAGTCCATTTACAATCAGTGATTTTTGATAGATAAGAATTTAGTGCCATTGTGTTACATGTAAACTTGGTGTTTCTGGTGTTGTTCTCTATTCCTTTCAAACCTTTGTTGCTTTTGGTCTTTCTTCCCCACTCAAGAAGTCCCCTTTAATATTTCTTGCAGGGCTGGTTTAGTGGTCACAAACTCCTTTAGCTTTTGTTTGTCTGGGAAACTCTTTACCTTTCCTATTCTGAATGACAGCCTTGCTGGATAAAGTATTTTTGTCTGCATAGTTTTCATATTCAGCACGTTGAAGATGTCCTGCTAGTATCTTCTGTCCTGCCAAATTTCTGTGGACAGATCTGCTATGAATCTGCTTTACCTTTTCTTGTAGGTTAAGGACTTCTTTCCCTTGCTGCTCTCAGGATTCTTTCCTTGTCTGTGTATTTTGTAAATTTGACTATATGTCTTGGTATTGGCCGGGTTTTGTTTAATTTGATAGGAGTTCTCTGTGACTCTTGGATTTCAATGTATGTTCTCTTCCTCAGATTAGGGAAGTTCTCAGCTATAACTTGTTCAAATAAACCTTCTCCTCCCTTTTTCCTCTCTTCCTCTTCTGAGACTCCTATGATACTAATGTATTTGTTTTTGTTTTTAAAGATTTATTTATTTATTTGGCAGAGAGAGACACAGTAAGAGAGGGAACACAAGTTGGGAGAGTGAGAGAGGGAGTAGCAGGCTCCCAAATGAGCAGGGAACCTAATGTGAGGTTTGATCCCAGGACCCTGGGATCATGACCTGAGCCAAAGGCAGATGCTTAACGACTGAGCCACTCAGGCACCCCTATGATACTAATGTTATTACACTTTAAGGAGTTGCTGAATTCCTTAAATCCGCATTCATGATCCAATACTTTTCTTTCCCTCTTCCTTTCAGCTTCATTATTTTCCATAATTTCATCTTCTACATCACTGATTCATTCTTCTGCTTCATCCATCTTTATTTTCATTGTATCCAGTCAGTTTTGTATCCTGGTTATAGCATTTCTTATTTTGGTCTGACTGTTTTTTAGTCTTTTATCTATGTAGTAAGGGATTCTACAGGGTCTCCTATGCTGTTCTAAAGCCCAGCTAGTATCGTTATGATTGCTGTTTTAAATTCTGGTTCAGGCATCTTACTTATATCTGTTTTGATTAAATCCCTGGCTGTAATTTCTTTTTGTTTTTTCTTTTGGGATTAATTCCTCCATCTTGTCATTTTGTCTAGATCACTGTTTCTTAGTGTATGTATTGGGAAAGCCTGTTTTATTCCTGCTCCTGAGACTGATGGTTATATTCAGAAGGGGTCCTATTCTGTCTTGGGCATGTCCTTCAGGGAATGTTTCAGAATATGCACTCTTCTGTTGTGTTTTGGCTGTTCCTTTCTTCAGGTCAGTCCTGTGAAGACTTTCTCCTTGCCTACAGTGAGGAGTGTTTGAATCTTCTCCACCCTGTGGGAACTTTTAACTATGTGTGTTTTGGTCTGCTTGTCAAAAGAAGCTGGGTCCTATTTCACCTAGAGCTGAAGCTTTGCAGTATTCTATGATCAATAGACTTGGTGTATTCAAGGAGCTTGTGCTCATCTTCTGGGGGATGGGCCTGTTGTGCTGGTTCTCAATCAGGCTTGCCCTTATAAAGGTGCCACCTGCAGGGTGCAGTGGGGTGGGACTTGGTATAAGTGTCTCTGGCCTCCACTGGGTGGGGAGAGGGGGATGCTGTGTTGCTCACTGAAGTCTATCAGTGCTGATTGGAAGGGGGAAAATGGCCTTTGCCTACTCTCTTATCCCATGAGTGGGGAGTTCATGCCCACCACTCCTCAGGAAGCCCTCAAAGAAGAGCAAGCAATCTCCCCTCTTGTGTCTCTGTCTTCCATCAAATCTCTGCCTTCACCCTGTGTCTAAGCTGTCTGCCTCCTGGGAGGCATAATAATCCTGTATTTCATCCTGTATTTCATCACATTTCCTGTTCATGGCTAGGTTTCAAAACTCCAAATTTTAGGGACCTGGTGCAGTGCAGACCTACACTTATCCTCTGGGGGAAGGTCTTGCCACTGTGTCTGGTGCAAGTTTGTCTGAGAAAAGCAGTTGCAAGACTGAACAGTGGTTCAGAGTTTAAGGTAAAGTGCAGCAAAAAGCCAGCACTAAGGTTAGCTCTCCTCAGCAAGTGTCTCTGTTCCTATGCTAATGAACAAGGCAGCACACTGGTGCCCAGCTCTTTTGTCCCCAGAGAGGCTGTGTTACCTCTCCCAAATGGACTTCAAGAAGGGGAACTGTTTCTCTCCCTTTGACCCAGGGAATCCTCAGACCACACTGCCCACTCCCTGGCCTCTACCTCCTTCCGCACCAGAGAACGACTAAGCCTGGCAGGTATGATCCTGGCAATAGTAGGGACTTCAAGAACTTCAGACTTTGAGCCACTCTCCTTTTAGCAGTCACTGGTTGCATGCTGCTTTCACTCTTTTTCTAACTTTCTCTCTCACTCCTCTCTCCATGATCAGGGCTCCCCTCCACAACACCTGCAGTTCTTTTCTCCCCCAAATCAACTCTGCAGCTCCTACCTTCCACAGTGTGGTCATTTTTCTCCCTCTAGGTGTACACGTTGTTCTCTCAGTCCTCATATCAATTTCTTGGGTGTTCAGAATGATTTGATATTTTTCTGTCTGTGTTCAAGGGATGAGGCAAGCACAGAGTCTTCCTACTACTCTGCCATCTTAACTCCTTCCCATTGTATTTCTATTACTGTTACTTTGTAAAGGTTATTCTTATTGAAATATAATTAATGTACAATGTTGTATTAGTTTCAAGTATATAATATAAGGATGTGATAATTCTATACACTATTCAGTGCTCATCAGTTTAAGTGTACACTTAATCCCTTTCACCTATTTTACACATCCCCCACCTTCTCCCAGATAACCACCAGTTTGTTCTCTGTGTTAAGAGTCCTTTTTGGTCTCTTTTTTGTTTGTTTGTTTTGTTTCTTAAATTCCACATACGAGTGAAATCACATGGTCTTTTTCTTCTCTGACTGACTTATTTCATTAGCATTATATTGTTGTAGCAAATGGCAAGCTTTCATTCTTTTTATGGTTGAGTAATATTCCATTTATCCATTTATCCATTTATCCATTGATGGTGTTCTTTATAAAATCTTTAGTATCTTGTAGGGAGTCTACCTCTCCCCGTTATTGCCCAGCCTTTTCAGAACTTTATTTGATGTTATTGCCTGTTTATTTTCTCGGTAATACTTTAGAATTCGTTCAGAAGAATAAAGACTGGAACATGGGCCCAGGCCTTTTTTCTATATTCTTCTTCCCTTAGGTGCTCAATAAGCATTTGTTAATTGAATAAAAGATAAAAGAAAGTCACAGCATGGTGTTTGATTGCTGAAAGTTGTCAAAGTATAAACAAGTTTATATCTGCTTTCGTACACCACTGACACCTCCAAAAGAGACTTGGAATTTAAGATATGTATTTGAGAAATGCTGCTCTGCTGTTGGCGGAATATTGTTTGTTCCTGAACTCAAGAAATATTTTCTGAACCCCTACTATGTCCCGAACATTGTTCTAGACACTGAGGGTAAAGCAAATGAACAAAAGAGACAAATAAAATAAAAAATGAATATATTATATGCACCAAATAAGTAAATACATATATAGAAATAAATAACAAAGTTGGGGCATCTGGGTCGCTCAGTCTCTTAAGCACCTGACTCTTGATTTCAGCTCAGGTCATGACCTCAGGGTCATAAGATTCAGTGAGTCCCACATTGGGCTCCATGCTGAGCATGAAGCCTGTTTAGGATTCCCTCTCTCCCTCTCCCTCTGCCCTTCCTCCTGCTTGTACTCTCTCTCTCAAAAAAATAGTAACAAAGCATAAAATAAAGAGTAGAAAGAAGTAAACAAGTCACTATATAAAATAAATAATACAAAATCAAGTTTGATAATACATGCTTTAAAGTAAAATTAATTAGAGTAAGGACATAGGGAACTATTGGGGTGGAGATAACACTAAAAGGGATAAAGAAGTCTTCTTTGAGGCATTACCTTTGAACTGAAATCTGAATGGTGAGGGGAGGCAGGCATGAGAAGACCTGTGGGAAGAGCATTTTAATCAGGGGGAAGAGGAAGCATAAGTTCTTAGCCAATTCAAAGAAGAAAATGTAGCTATTGTTACTAGAATCTCATGGACAAGGGAGAGACTAGTAGCAGATATTGTTTAGGTCTGGGTTCCACTTTGGCCCACAAACTCCCTTAGTGCCCAGCTTCTCCACAGTAAACTTGTTGGGCTCAAGCAAAGAAAGTCCTGGGGGAAGGGCTGACTTTTTCTCATGTTCATAAATGATCCAAGCCACGCTATATGACAAGTGTCATGACAAACCCTTTCAGGCTACTGTTTGCAAGTCATCGTTCAGTGGAGTTACTGATTTGGAACTATCAGGCCTACAATCCAAGAGCCTTTCCTCTGCTCTAATAAAGGTAGAATCTAGAGTTGCTCTTTGGAAGGAATGGGGTTTCTCCCCCACCCCAATTGTTTCTTTGAGCCTAGATAAAAAGAAAATGGAACTAATAGTAACTGTTGTGCTCAGAGTGACTGGTTATCAGCTACTCATAGTCTTTGAGAAGCCTTCAGATTTCAGAGTTGTTTCCCTCCCTATCAAAAGAGAAACTTCTCACATAAAAACATTATACAAACAAGCAAATATCTTCCCACAATGTAAAATAAATGCAATGTAAATATGTACAAAAATCTATTTGTGAAAATCTATTAGAACACAATAGGACCTGCATTCAGATATACCACTTGGCATGTAATAATACATGGTATGAGCACACAGCTTCAGAGTTTATAAAACACTTCCATGCCCATTATTTCATTGATCTTCACAATAAATCCATCAGATAGAGAGCACTTTCTTCTGTATTGCTCAGAATATAATCGGTTGTGCTGACATAACAAACAGTCCCAGAATTTTGGTGGCTTTATACCAATGACAGTATATACTTTTACTCATTTTATGTATTTATTTGCTGGTCATTAGAAGACTCTGGTCCATGTCATCTTCACACAGAAACCCAAGACAATGAAAGCACTACTGTTTGAAATGTTGTCTAGTATCAGGGGCAAGAGAAGACAGAGAATCACATGATCTCTTTAAATGCTTCCACCCTAAAGAGACACACATCACTTCTACTCATGTTGCATTGGTGACAGGAAGTCAGTGAGCCACATTTAATTTTAAGATGACAAGAAGTATAATATTCCTGTATTACTTAAAGCAGAAAGGAACTGAATAGTAATAAACAGTAATAGTTTCTATCACAGCCTCATTTTATAACTAAGAAAGCCAAGACTCAGAGGAATGACGTGTTGAAGGAAGCAGTTTGGAATTGTGGACCAAACTTGCAATAAATGGTTTTTAGCTATTGTTACTAAGAGACAGAATTGCTTTTGGTTAAAAGAAGATTCTCAGAGGTTGAGAATGTGGGAACACAGGCTTTGAAGCTAGATAGTCTCGGTTTCAAACCCCAAATTGTGCCACTTACTAGCAGAGTACTTTGAACAGGTGGCATCACTTCTCTAAACCTCCATTTCCTCATCTATAAAATGGTGATGAAGGGTTAAAAAGAAAAGCTTGCAAGGTTGATTGATGATTTGAGTTTATTGGAGTTAATGTGAGTAAAGTGCCTGAGCCCAATCTCAGTTATTCTAACCTCAGATTTATTCCCCTTACCTCTCCTACGTATGTCAAAATGTGGAAATCCTATGGAGCAACTCCTACTTCAATTTTTTTCTGGCTTTTTTTATTTCCCACTGTGACATGTGAATAGGTGAGAGGATAGAAAGGAAAAAGAAAACTTCAGATAAGAAGAAAGGTCATTTTTACCATGAGTTCAGAAATGCTTTTGTATACCCTGTTCCATCATCTTTACAATGCCACTCCTCTCTCCTTTGTCCAGTCTACTCCTACTTATCTATAAAGACTTAGGTCAATCTAACCATTTTTCTGAGAAGTGCTCTCAGATTTCCTTATGCTGAAATTAATGCCCCTTCTCTGAACCCATCATCCCCAAACACTTCATGCTTAGGTCTATCTTCGTACTTAGCACAATGCCTTATGTTTGGAAAACAAGTGCTTAATAAATGTGTATCCAAGGAATGAATATGATCATTGCACAACATACAAGTACTTTGTTATTTTTTTCCTGTCTAGCCGAATTTCTCTCTATCCATCTCGTTATCCTGCTCTACCTATCCTGAAACCACCATCCCAAAACACACATTTGCTGTTCCAGAAATACTACACTGCTTATAGACTCTGGAATCCCTCAGACTCTCTAGGCCTCCATCTTTGTACATACGGTTTCCTCTGCATGACATGTTTTCTTAAGACCTTGTAAACCTTACAATCCCTTAATCATCTTTTAGCAAAAGATGAAGATATATATATATAGATAGATAAATGATAGATGTGTGTATGTATATGTGTGTATGTGTATATATGTATATAGATATAGATATAGATAGATAGTTTGGAACATGGGCTCTGAAGCCAAGCTGCCTGATTTTAAATTCTAGCTCTGGCTATTAGCTATGTGACCTTAGGCAAATTATCTAACTTCTCTGGGTTTCTACTGCCCCATATATAAAATAGGGCTATTGAAAGTACCTACTTAATAGGATATTATAGAAATTAAATAAATTAATACATTTAAATTGTTTATAAATAGGGCTATTAAAAGTACCTACCTAATAGGATATTATAGAAATTAAATGAATTAATACATTTAAATTGTTTATAAGTATAGCTGGTACACAGTAACCTCTATATAAGTGTTTGCTCTTATCTTTTAAATCATAGCACAAACACTACCTCCTTTGTCTAAACTGGGGTCACAAATAGGCAGCTTGTAGGCTATGTTTTATTAGGACCACATGGCATTTACATTTTTTTTAATTACAGTACCCTCCAGTTTAGTGTAAACTCCACTACTCCCTATATCCACCTGTTTGATTCATTTGCTTGGTCCTGAAAGCTTTGGGCTTGCAGTCTTAAGTAAGCACTTCTCTTTTCTCATTCCCCCAGAGTTCAGACAGAGTTCTACTGACTCAGTGCATACCTCCATTAAGGCAGTTCTACTGCTTTCTGGTCGTTTTCTTTTTTTAAAAAAATATTTCATTCATTCATTTGACAGAGAGCAAGAGCACACAAGCAGGGGAGCGGAAGAGGGAGAAGCAGGCTCCCCAACAAACAGGGAGCCTGACTCGGGGCTTGATCCCAGGACGCTGGGGTCATGACCTGAGCCGAAGACAGATGCTAACCGAATGAGTCACCCAGGTGCCACTGTTTTCTTATTTGAGTCTTTACTGTGGGCTTTTTGAATATAAGGACTATGATCTCAGTATTGCTAGTACCTAGAATGGGACCTTACACAAAGAAGTACTCAATAAATACTTTTTGAATGACTGAATGAAATGAAATGAAATGAAATGAAATGAAATAATGAATAGTTGAGATACCCCTACTCTCAATTAGGAACAGGCCTCTGGAGAGAGCTACAGAGCATTTTTGCAGGCAAGCCTAAACATTAAAAGCCATCCACAGAGAGCTTTCTGGTCCTGGCTGGCAGATTTAAAGAGTTCGCTTTAACCCTTTTCCTCCAAGACCACATCTTCTCTGACAGTCTTTAATGGGATCAGACTAATGGAGCTGAGCTACAAAGGCAAAAGAAGGAAAATACAGCATGACTCCCTTTGCCTTTATATGTAATTTGGAAGTTGTCAGGATAAGAGCTGAAGTCTCCTAAAATAAAAAGGCATGCCTCCTTTTTTTTTTTTTGAAGATAACAAGCTCAGGGTTTGCACAAAACTGTCCCAAAACAATATTCCATCTTTAGAAATGACAAATTGTTTTTTCTAAGAAAATGGGAGTGTGTTCATGTATCAGTTGGTTAGTGGCAGAGCAGGCTTCTTAGATTTCCTCTACTCTGTACCTGGCAAATGTACATTTGAATAGGTGAACACACATCTGGAATTAGTAGGAATGAATATCATGCATCCCTAGCAGCAACAATGTGACCCAGGACCACCAGATTTGGAGTTAGACAAAGCTGGGGTGGAGTCTATGACAAACAGACTTTAAGATGGCAGGAGTAATATCCACTTTGTGGTATCCATGTCCCTGTGTAATCCCTTCCCCTTGAGTAGGGATGATTTGCTCCTATGATTTACTCCTAACCAATAGAATATGGCAAATGTAATGGGATGTCACTGTCATGATTATATTATGTTATATATGACACAATCTTGCTAACAGACTCATTCCCTGTCCCCTTGCTGGCTTTGAAGAAAAAGCTGCCATGAATCCTACAACTGCAAGGAACTGAATGCTACCAACAACCACATGAATGTAGAAGCAGATTGTCCCTTAGTTGAGCCTCCAGATGAGAACCCAACCCTGACCAATACCTTAGTTGCAGTCTTGCAAGACCTGAAGCAGAGGATTCATTTAAGCAAGACCCAGACTTCTGACAAAAGAAATGGGGGAAATAAAAAATATGTGGTGTTTTGAGTAGCTAAACTTATGGTAATTTGTTGTGCAGCATAGAAAACTAATACATGGTCCTAGCTCCTCCACTCACTAGCTGCGTGACTTTGGGCATGAGCCTTTTCCTCTCTTTGCCTCAATTTGCTCATTTACAAAATAGTGAATGATGTCCATGCAAATGCTTACCCTCCCTCCCTCCCAGAGTTACTTTAGTAACCGATGCATGTGGAAGCTCTTTGCAAATCAGGAAGCATTGTGCAAATGTGAAAAATGACTGTTATTTTTCTTTCCATACTCCCCAGGGCCTAGTAGCTCAAGCAGGTGACCTTGGAAAAAGAGAAGATGGGAAACAACTGAAAAACTTCAATGGCGTGAAAACTGACACTGGCTTGTTGGGCCCATGTTGGAATGTATGGTTTTAGGAAGAACAATCCCTGTAAGCAGATTGAAACATCTCAAGCTGTTTGGAAGACATTCTGACTATATTCTTAAGGTGTCTGACTCCTTTGGCCTCAAACTACCCAGCAGCCCAGTACAATGTCACATCCCTTTTCTTTCTACCCACCCTACTTCCAAATCCTCACTTTACTGAAGTCAGCCCCAAAAGTCATTGTCCAATCTTCATTACTGCTAGGCTACTCACTGCCCGAGGCCATGGGCAATATATGATGACCTGCAGTTCTTACCAGGTGGAGAAGAAGGTGGCTGACAGCTGAAGAAGGGTTGAGTTTCTTCAAAACAGACCAGCAGTTCATATGGCCACTCCCAACTATTCACTCTTGTGGCCATGAGCTATGGGAGAAAAGTTTGCTGCATGCTAGGGACACTAGGCCACATGTATAGGTTGATCACCCAGCCTGTTCTTCCTTGAAATAGCAAAAATATAGATATTGGTCAGCCATCTCTTTGGAGAATCTTCTCCAATCCCATTCTGCTACACAGCTTAGCATCGTGCATGGCATTCAAAGGTCTATATGATCTGACTCCTACCTACCTCTTCTCAGTTCTCCTTCCAGACATCCTTGGGCTCTTCCTTAAACACTGGTTTAGGGCCTTCCCTTAGTCATTGGCAGTAAGACATAGAACATGATGATGATGATGATGATGATAACAACAACATCTAATACTGATATGCTGAGCAACTTTCTAAGTTTATTGCATATATTAAGACATTCAGTCATCATCATGACAGTCCTATTAGGAGTACTGATATTATCATTTCCATTTTATGGATGAAGATATCAAGGTTCAGATCCTACTACTAATATGGGTGGTATTATGATTTGAAGCCATATACATTGAGTATGAAAACTGCTTTTAATCATCAAGCTATGCTTTGTTTTTGGCAGCAGTTTTATGTCCAGAACCTAGTACAGTGCTTGACTCATAACAGTGCTTAGTAAATGTTTATTGGGTGAGTTAATAAATACTCAGGAAAAAAGCACAGAATTTGGAATCAGAAAACCTAGTGTCCAGCCTAGTATCTACCATCTGACAATTTTTGTGGCTTTTAGTGAGTGAGTCAACATTTCAAACTTTCTAAGGCCAAATAGCATACATAGTATTTATAGGTTTGGGCTCTGGAGGCAGGTTGCCTATGTTCCAAATAAGGCACAACTACTGTTTTTTTACAAGTGTCAATAAATAGTACATTTAATGATTTTTGCTTTAAAAGCAAGATGGGATTGGGAGGGAGATAAACCATAAGTGACTCTTAATCTCACAAAACAAACTGAGGGTTGCTGGGGGGAGGGGAGTTGGGGGGTGGGGTTATGGACATTGGGTAGGGTATGTGCTATGGTGAGTGCTGTGAAGTGTGTAAACCTGGAGATTCACAGACCTGTACCCCTGGGGAAAAAAATGTATGTTTATAAAAAATAAAATTAAAAAAAAATCTATACTTAAAGTGTATATCATTCAACTCCTTGGGTAATCATGAAGTTTTCCTCAAATATAACAACAAAAGAATTATAGCATTTCTTCAATATCATCATATAGGCACAGTATGGAAGACCACCTTCCTCAACACAGACATCCTCAGGAGCTTGGGGTTCATTTCAGCAGGTACAGGGCATCACCATACTTGGACTCACAGGTCAGTCAGTCTGTCAGTCCTCAGGTCAAGTTTCAGTAGACTCCTGCACATTGGGCACCTGAGTTGGCCTGGAGCACTAGGGGACTGCTGGTGGGAAGGGTTGACCACGCCATGTGGCTGAGCACATTGGTACAGAGAAGGACACAAGGCATTAGAGTATGTCTGGTGGGTCTGAGGACCTACCACTCCCATGGGAGCCGATGCCAGAGCACTGCAAAGTCAGTGGGATCTGCATGACCTTGAGCAAATCCTTTATCCTTTCTGGGCCTCAGTTTCCTAATCTAAAATTAGGATAATTGTAATAAAATTACAGGGTTGTTATGACAGAAATATGAGTTAATACAGGCATACCTCATTTTACTGAACTTTGCAAATATTGTGTTTTTTAAGGTTTGTTGAAGGTTTGTTGGCAATTCTGCATTGAGCAAGCCTATTGGCATCATTTTTCCAACATTTGCTCACTTTATATCTCTGTATAATATTTTGGCAATTCTCACAATATTTCAAACTTCTGCATCATTATTATATTTCTATGGTGATCTGTAATCAGTTATCTTTGATGTTACTATTGTAATCATTTTGGGGTGCCATGAACCACACCCATATAAAATGGCAAATTTAATCCAAAAATGTGTGTTTTCTGACTGCTCTGCCAACTGTCTGCCCACTCCCTCAATCTCAGCCCCATCTCTCTCCCTTTACTCAGACCTTCCTACTCCCTGAGATACAACAACACCGAAATTGGGCCAAGTAATAACCCTACCATAGTTTCCAATTGTTCAAGTGAGAGGAAGAGTCACATGTCTCACTTTATATCAAAACCTACAGTTATTAAGCTTAGTGAGGAAGACATGTTGAAAGCCAAGATAGGTTGAAAGCTAGACTGCTTGTGCCAAATAGCCAAGTTATGAATGCAAAGGAAAATTTCTTAAAGGGAATTAAAAGTGCTCCTCCAGTGAATACAGGAAGGATAAGAAAGTGAAACAGCTTGACTGCTAATACGGAGAACGTTTTAGGAGTCTGGATAGATCAAATAAGCCACAACCATCCCTTAAGCCAAAGCCTCATCCAGAGCAAGGCCATAACGCTCTTCAATTCTGTGAAGGCCCAAAGAGGTGAGGAATCTGCAGAAGAAAAGTTTGAAGCTAGCAGAGGTTGGTTCATGAGGTTTAGGGGAAGAAGCCATCTCATAACATAAGAGTAAGGTGAAGCAGTAAGTACTGGTGTAGAAGCAGCAAGGTATCCAGAAGATCTGGCTAAGATAATTAATGAAGGTGGCTAAACTAAAAAACCGATTTTCAGTGTAGATGAAACAATCTTCTATTGAAAGAAGAAGCCATTGAGGATTTTCATAGTTGGATGGGAGAAGTCAATGTCTGGCATCAAAGGACAGGTGGACTCTCTTACTAGAGGTTAATGCAGCTGGTGACTTTAAGTTGAAGCCAATGCTCATTTACCATTCTGAAAATCCTAGGACCCTTAATAATGATGCTAAATCCACTCTGCTTCTGCTCTGTAAATGGAACAATAAAACTTGGATGACAGCACATCTTTTATAACATGGTTTACTGAATATTTTAAGCCCATTGTTGAGAACTACTGCTCAGAAGAAGAAAGAGTTCTTTCAAAATATGACCACTTATTGACAATGCACCTCATCACCAAAGAGCTCTGATGAAGATGTACAATTAAGTTAATGTTGTTTTCATGCCTGCTAGCAAAATACCCATTCTGTGGCCTATGGATCAAGAAGCAATTTTGATTTTCAAGCCTTATTATTTAAGAAGTACAGTTTGTAAGGTTGTATTTGCCATAGGTGTTGACTCTTCTTTTGGATCTGGGCAAACTAAATTGAAAAACCTTCTGGAAAGGATTCATGATTCTGGGTGCCATTAAAAACATTTATGATTCATGGGAAGTGGTCAAAATATCCACATTAACAGGAGTTTGGATGAAGTTGATTCCAACCTGCATAAATGACTTTGAGTGTTCAAGATTTCAGTGAAGGAAATAACTGCATATTTGGTCAAAATAACATGAGAACTAGAAATTAGGAGTGGAGCCTGAAGATGTAACTGCATTACTACATTCTCAATAAAACTTACTGCTTCTTATGGATGACCAAAGAAAGTGGTCTACTGAAATTAAGTCCACTCCTGGTGAATTGCTGAAATGACACAGAATGATTTAGAATATTATATAAACTTAGTTGATAAAGCAGCAGCAGGGTTTGAGAAAAGGTCCACTGTAAGATGCTATCAAAGAGCATCAGATGCTACCAAGAAATAGTCTTTGAAAAGACTGATGTAGCAAATTTCATTGTTGTCTTTTTTTAAGAACTTGCTACAACCAACCCAGCCTTCAACAACCATCCCTTCTTAGTCAGCAGCCATCAACATCAAAGCAAGACACTCCACCAGCAAAAAGATTATGATCCATTGAAGCTCAGATGATGATTAGAATTTTTAGCAATAAAGTACATATGAATTAAGGTAGGAATATATTTAGACATAATGTTACTGCATATTTAATAGACTACAGTATCATGTAAAATAATTTTATATGCATTGGGAAACAAAAACATCCATTTGACTTATTGAAATATTCATTTTATTGCACTGTTCTGGAACCAAACCTGCAATATCTCTGTGGTATGCTTATAAATATATAGTGCTTAGAACACTATCTGGGACATAGCAAGTGTTTGATGAATGTTAGTCATAAATGTTACTATTATGTTTTAGTATTTTTATACAAAAATGGAGATAAGAATATTTATCTCACCAGGTTGTCATGAGAATCAAATGAGGCAAAAGATGTGGGAATGCCTTGTCATCTTAATAGCACACTATAGATGCTAAACCTAAACTTAGAAATTATCCCAAATCACTTTGTGCAGGTCTTGAAGCTCAGGTTCCATGTAACTTAGCTTCACATTCACAGGTGAGCAACAACTTCCTGGAAGGCTGGATAAAGCTTCTAGCATTGGTGCTGCCAGTGTCAAGAGGCCCACAATTGCTAGATCATGTGTGAGCACAGTGCTCTATAAATAGACCTCTTCCCTCATGCAGACCGTGGGCCACAAAATCTGCTGGGTGTCTCCTATTTACACTTGTAATAGGCCCAGGAGCTGGTCTGTGTTTGGCAGGAAGAGTCCCAGGGTACAGAAAGAAACTAGACTTTATCAACTGATGTGACAAGGAGGAAAAAAAACCTGTGAAATATGAAAAGTTCCCACCCTATGCACTGCAGTTCTCCTCTGATAAAGGGGGTGATGAACAAGGTATAGAGCAAATGAAAGACTTGGACCAGATCAGTGTGTCCCAGTCCAAGCTACACATCATCTACCCTGACACCATGAGTGAGAAAAGTAGGGAGGAGGACAAGGAGGTGATCAATCATGTAGAAACCTTGGTTCTCAAGCAGAAAGGGAGTAGGGGGCAAAATAACCATACATTGTTCTAAAATGTCCTAGGTTGGTGTGTATGAAGGGCCTGAGAAGACAATTACAGTTTATACATGCTAGGACTTTTGAGACAAGACTGGCTAAATTCTGCTCAGGCTGTGACCTTCTTTGGTCTGCCCAGGAACAGTGCCTCATCTACCCAGCCTCACTGAGGGGAGGAGGAATCCAATCACTTCAAGTGAGCTAAACACATTTTTTTACAGTGAGGAAAAGATAAAGTGTCTCAAAAATCCCCCTTTGAATTTTCAGATTCTCTCACTGCTGGCAGCTGCTGACTGAGGTTCGAGTGGGAGGGTATGAAGGAAAGAGAAGGGAGGGAGAGATTTATGGACAGACTGGACTGAGGGACTAATCTAAAGGAGGTTGGATTGAGTATAAATATGGTGACTGGCCTGGGACCAGAGAGACAATGGTAAGTGGAGTTGGCAGACATTTTTATCATGTAGAAGCTAGACAAGAACTTGTAGTATTTTTTATTGTTTTGTAATGCCCACAGTGACCTTATAGAGATGGCTACACAAATACTCTACTGACCATTTAATAGCAGAGGGGCTGCCAGGAGAGGTCTTAGTGAGGTTTGGAAACCATAGGATACCTCAGACTGAATGTGAAAGCTATGCTATACATCTTACATAATATTAATGTATTTCAACAAAAATATACAGCTACACCTATGTGGCTATTTACTTGACTGGCTTGAACTATAACCACTGCTCATCAATTGGATTTTAGTGTGAATTTTCTGAGCACTTAATTGGTGCCTAGCCTCAGAAGGGGAGTTAGTAGATACAAATAGGCTAAGAGCTAGACTTTGCTAAAGCTAAAACAAACACTTGGTTTCCATTACAAAATGTACTAAAGGGCCAAATGAGTGGGCTCAGAGACCCCAGGAAGGCAAAAGTGAACTGAGCTGCTGGACCTTAAGGAATGGTTATATTTGTGAAGGTGGGAAAGGGAAAAGGCAGGGAGGGAAGGGAAGAGGATACTCCAGGCAAAGAAACAACTTGAATAAAGGCTTGGAAGTTAAAATGAGCATAGTCTGGTCCAGGGATATGTTCTCGTGTGATATAACGTGTAAACCTTATTCAAGGCACTTCCTCTATGCTTTGATCAAACATAGGTTTGGCTATTTAGAAAGATGGATAGATGATAGATGACAGACAAAGGATAAATACACAGATGGGTAGATGGAGGGATGGATAGATAGATAGATGATAGATAGAGTAAGATAGAATAAGTAGTCCTAAGTTGAGAAACAGAACCATGATTAATTATTTTGTATTTGTCATTAATATATGCTAATTCAATAAATCACTGTGACCTTGGACAGGTCACTTACTATCCGTGGCCTCTTCTTTTCCATCTGCAACAAAATGTGGGCAGGCACCCAAACTTTCAGCCTAAAGGAGATTCACCCTCTTATAGACCTCTTCCTCACACACACGCTACAATGCTACACACTCCAAGGAATCCAGACAATAATTGTAAACAGTGTTCGCCCAATCTAATCAGAAGCAATGACACCAACATTTAAAGCCAATGACAGCCTGAACCCATTTTGTTCTCTTACTTTCAGAATTACACTTTACTTATTTATTTTTAATATTTATTTATTTTTAAGTTCCAGTATATACTTAACATGGTGTTTTATTTGTTTCAGATTTACAATGTAGTGGTTCAACAATTTTATACATTACACATTGCTCATCATGATAAGTATACTCTTAATCCCCTTTACCTATGACACCCATCTTCCAACCTGCCTCCCCTCTGGTAACCACCAGTTTGTTCTCTATATACAAAGGGTTTGTTTTGCCTTTGGTTGTCTTTTTTTCTTTGTTCATGAGTTTTGTTCCTTAAATTCCACATATGAGTGAAACATATGATATTTTTCTTTTTCTGACTGACTTTTTTCACTTAGCATTACACCCTCTAGGACCATCTGTTGCTATTGTTGCAAATAGCAAGATTTCATTCTTTTTATGGCTGAGTAATATTCCATTATATATATATATATTCCATATATGTATATATAAAATCCATACACACACATGCACACACACAGAGAGACACACACACACTACATCTTCTTTCTCTATTCATTTATGCATTGACACTTGGGCTGCTTCCATATCTTGGCTATTGAAATAATGCTGCAATAAACCTAGAGGTGTGTGTATGTTTTCAAATCAGTGTTCATTTTCTTTGGGTAAATACCCATTAGTGGATTTCCTGGATCATGTAGTAATTGTATTTTTAATTTTAGATTCAGGGTACTTGGCAGGGGGAGGGAATCCAGTGTGAACTTGGGATCTTGACAACTGCAGGAGAAACAGCCCATGTGTCCTCGGGAAGCAGAGGTTCCAGTCTCCCATCCTGAACTTCTAAGGTTCCCCTTTGCCACCCAGGAAACAGGTGGGGCTAAAGTTCAGCTGCCCAAGGTGCCTGGAGTCCACCTGTCCTACTTCACTAGCCTTTCTCCATCCAGGCTCTCACCAGACTCAGGCTAGGAAAGCTTTCAGATCACCTGCTCCCACCTTCTCTACCTGGTGCAAGACTCCCCTCCTCAACCTTCCTGCCAAGGGCTCCTCACCCAACCTCCCAGTAAACTGGGAGAGACCTGGAAGCTCTCTGCCTCAGCAGGCTCAGGATTCCACTTGGCAACATGTTCTTCCTGCTGGTGAGCCAGACCTGCTCCTCTGTAACTTCCTCCTGCACACCCACGTTCTGCCCTCAGGACAACCAGCCAGACAAAACTCCTCCTTATTTTTGGGAATGTCCTGCACATATTTGAACACAGCTATCTCTGCCATTCTGGCTCCCTAACCAGCCACTTCCCACCCCTCAGTGTTATTGTTATATAATTCACATACCATAAAATTATTCATCCATTTAAAGTGTACAATTCAATATGTTTTAGTTTATTCACAGAGTTGGGCAGCCATCACCACAATCAAGAAAATTATTATCACCTCAAAAAGAAATCTTATACCTGCTATCAACTAACTCCTCCCCAGCACCTTAGGCCTTTGGTAGCCACTTATCTACTACATATTTCTATTGATTTGTCTATTCTGGAAATTTCAAATAAATGAGATTAACAACATGGGCTTAATTCACACTCTGTGGAACTTTGGCTAAGTCACTTGACCTCTCTATGACGAGGTGTCCCTGACATAAAAAAAAGTAATACTGGTTTTTACTTCATAAAGTAAAATGATGCTTACATGAGCTAATACATTATAAAACATTTAGTAGAGGATTTTATTTTATTGTTGCTTTTTACAAAGTGAATTTCCAGATTATTGTGCTCATCTTCAACTGATGTGTTCTCATTGGAATGGAACAGAGAAGGATCTGGGGTGATAATGTATTAGGTGAGAGTCAACAAATTTAGCAGCCTGTTAGAGCATAGACATGACCTATCAGAATGGCCTCAGCAAAGAAGCAAGTCCTATAGGCTCTCTGTTGGACTGGACATTAACTCATTAATTTCTGAAGTGGAGAGGACAAGGGTTCAGGGTTTCATTGATGTACTAGTAGAGGCACTTGCTGGCTCCTGGCCTGCTGATATTTATTAATCAGTATGCAAAATTTCTAGTTATGTACAAACCTAATGGTAGCCATATATGAAAAACCTCTAATAAATATGTAAAGAATGAAGAGAAACAAACCCAAATATATCAATAAAGAAAATCAGCAAACCATGAAAGAGAAAGACAAGATAGCATCACAGAAAATCTTCAGAAACAACCACAAAACAATAATAAAATGACAATAAGTACATATCTATCAATAATTACTTTGGATGTAAATGGACTAAACACTCAAATCAAAAGACATTGGGTGACAGAATGGATATAAAAACAAGAACCGTCTATACACTGCCTACAAGAGACTCATTTTAGACCTAAAGACACCTACAGATTGAAAGTGAGGGGATAAAGAAGAAATATCTCATGAAAATGGATGTCAAAGAAAAGCTGGAGTAGCAATATTTATATCAGACAAAATAGACTTTATTGCTTAAAGATTTTTATTTTATTTTATTTATCTGACACACAGAGAGAGAAATCACAAGTAGGCAGAGAGGCAGGCAGAGAGAGAGGGGGGAAGCAGGCTCCCCACTGAACAGAGAGCCCGACTCGGGACTTGATCCCAGGACTCCGAGATCATGACCTGAGCTGAAGGCAGAGGCTTAACCCACTGAGCCGCCCAGGCGCCCTCAGACAAAATAGACTTTAAAACAAAGACTGGAACAAGAGACAATGAAGGGAACTATATAATAATAAGGAGGACAATCAAAAAGGAGGTATGACAACTTGAAATTTAAATGCACCCAACATAGGAGCACCCAAATACATAAAACAGTTAATAACAAACATAAAGGAACTAACTGATAATAATACAATAATACTAGGGGACTTTATCACCCCACTTACATCAATAGAGAGATCATCCAAACAGAAAATCAACAAGGAAACAATGGCTTTGAATAACACACTGGACCAGATGGACTTAACATATATTCAGAACATTCCATCCTAAAACAGCAGAATACATATTCTATTCCAGTACACATGAGACATTCTCCAGAACAGATTACATATTAGGTCACAAATCAGGCCTAAACAATTAAAAAAAAGAGAGAGATCATACCATACATCTTTTCTGACCACAATACTATGAAACTAGAAGTCAACTACAAGAAAAAATCTGGAAAGACCTCAAATATATGGAGGTTAAATAACATGCTACTAAACAATGAAAGGGTCTACCAGTAAATGAAAGAAGAAATAAAAACAGTACATGGAAACAAATGAAAATGAAAATACAATAGTCCAAAACCTTTGGGATGCAGTAAAAACCACTCTAAGAGGGAAGTCTGTAGCAAAACAGGCCTACCTCAATAAGCAAGAAAAATATCAAATAGAAAACTTAGCCTTACACCTAAAGGGTCTAAAAAAAGAACAACAAACAAAACCTAAAACCAGCAGGAGATAGGAAATAACAAAGAGCAGAGCAGAAATAAATGACATAGAAACTTAAAACACAATAGAAATAGGTGCTGGGTGGCTCAGTGGGTTAAAGCCTCTGACTTCGGCTCGGGTCATGATTCCAGGGTCCTGGGATCGAGCCCCATGTCAGGCTCTCTGCTCAGTGGGGAGCCTGCTTCTCCTCCTCTCTCTCTCTGCCTGCCTCTCTGTCTGCTTGTGATCTCTGTCTGTCAAATAAATAAATAAAATTTAAAAAAAAAGCAGAACTGATCAATGAAACCAGGAGATGGTCTTTCAAAAAATTAAATTTGATAAACCTCTAACCAGACTAATCAAGAAAGAAAGAGAAAGGACTCAAATAAAATCACAAACAAGAGAAGGAAAATAACAATCAATGACACAGAAATACAATTATAAGAGAATATTATGAAAACCTATATGCCAAAAACTTAGACAACCTAAAAGAAATATATAAATTCTTAGAAATATATAAGCTACCAAAATTAAATTAAGAAGAAATAGAACATTTGAACAGACTGATAACCTGCAAAGTAATTAAATTGGTAATCAAAAAACAAAAGTCTAGGACCAGGTGGCTTCACAGGTGAAGTCTACCAAACATTTAAAGAAGAGTTAGTACCTATTCTTCTCAAACTATTTGGAGAAATAGGAAAGGAAGGATAACTTCCAAATTCAGTCTAGGAGCCCAGCATTATCCTGATACCAAAACCAGATGAAGACCCCACTAAAGGGACACCTGGTGGCTCATTAGGTTCAGTGTCTGCCTTTGGCTCAGGTCATAATCCCAGGGGCCTGGGATCGAGTCCCACATCAGGCTCCTTGCTCAGCAAGGCAGCTCCTCTGCCTGCTGCTCCCCCTGCTTGTGTGCATGCTCTCTCTCCCCCCACAACAAATAAATAAATAAAATCTTAAAAAAAAAAGACTCCACTAACAGGATAACTACAGGCCAATATACCTAATGAACATAGATGCAAATATCCTTAATAAAATAATAGCAAATTGAATTCAACTATACATTAAAAAATCATTCACCATGATCAAGTAGGATTTATTCCCAGGTTGCAAGGGTGGTTTGATATTAGCAAATCAGTCAGTGTGATACATCACCTCAATAAGAGAAAGGATAAGGACCATATGATCATTTCAACAGATGCAGAAAAAGCATTTGATGAAGTTCAACACCAATTCATGATTAAAAAAAAACAACCCTCAAACAAAGTTAAGGGGGAGCATACCTCAACATAAAAGCCCTATATGAAAAACCCATAGGTGACATCATCCTTAATGGGGGGGAAACTAAGAGCTTTTCCCCTAAGGTCAGGAACAAAACAGGTATGTCCACTCTCACGACTTTTATTCAACATAGTACTAGAAGTCCTACCCAAAGCAATCAGACAACAAAAATAAATTAAAAGAATCCAAATCCGTAAGGAAGAAGTAAAACTTTCACTATTTGCAGATGACATGACATTATATGTAGAAAACCTAAAAAACTCCACCAAAAACTTCTAGAACTGATAACCAAATTCAGTAAAGTCTCAGGATACAAAATCAATGTAGAGAAATGTGTTGCATTTCTATACACCAATAATGATGCAGAAGAAAGAGAAATTAAGAAAAATAATCCTATTTACAATTGAACTAAAAGTAATAATATACCTAGTTATAAACCTAATCTGAGAGGTGAAAGACCTGTACTCTGAAAAATATAAAACACTGAAGAAAGAGATTGATAATGACACAAAGAAATGGAAAGACATTCCATGCTCATGGATTGGAAGAAAAAATAATGTTGAAATGTCTATACTACCCAAAGAAATGTACATATTTAATGCAATCCTTATCAAAATACCAACAACATTTTTCATGGAACTAGAACAAACCATTTCAAAATGTATGTGGAACCACAAAAGACCCTGAATATCCAAAGCAATCTTGAAAAAAAAAAGCAAAGCTGGAGCCATCACAATTCCAGACTTCAAGTTATATTACAAAGGTATAGAGATCAAAACAGTATGGTACTGGCACAAAAATAGACACATAGATAAACAGAACAGAATAAAAAATACACAATCAAACACACAAATTTATGGTATATTAATCTTCAACAAAGCAAGAAAGTATATCCAAGTGGAAAAGGACAGTGTCTTCAACAAATGTTGTGAAAATTGAACAGCATTATGTAAAAGAAAAAAATTGGACCACTTTCTTAGGCCATACACAAAAATAAATTCAAAATGGACAAAAGACCTAAATGTGAGACTGAAAAGATAAAAATCCTAGAAGAGAACACAGACAGTAATGTCTCTGACACTGTCTATAGCAACTTTTGTTTCTAATTATGTCTTCTGAGGCAAGGGAAACAAAAGCAAAAAGAAATTATTGGGATGACATCAAAATAAAAGTCTTCCACATAGCAAAGGAAACAATCAACAAAACTAAAAGGCAATTTTCTGAATGGGAGAAGATATTTGCAAATGACATATCCAATAAGGGGTTAGTATCCAAAATATATAAACAACTTATAAAACCCAACACCCAAAAAACAAGTAATCCACTTGAAAATAGCAGAAGACATGAACAGACATTTCTCCAAAGAAGACATCTAAATGGCCAACAGATGCATGAAAAGACACTCATCATCACTCATCATTAGAGAAGTGCATATCAAAAGTACAATGAGTTATCACCTCACACCTGTCAGAATGGTTAAAAGCAACACAAGAAACAAGAGGTGTTGGCAAGGATGTGGTGAAAAAGGAACTCCCATGCACTGTTGGTGGGAATGCAAATTGATGCAGCCACTGGGGAAAACAGTATGGAGTTTCCTTAAAAAGTTAAAAGTAGAAGTATCCTAGCTAGGATCCAGCAATCACACTCCTAGGTATTTACCCAAAGAATGCAAAAACACTAATTCAAAGAAATATATGCATCTTTGTTTTTATAGCAGCATTATTTATAATAGTCTATGTATGGAAGCAGCCCAAGTGTCCATTGACTGATGAATGGGTATAGAAGATATGGTGTGTATATATATATATATATATATATATATATATATATATATATAATGGAATGTCATTCAGCTATAAGAAAGAATGAAATCAACAGACACATGAAAAAGTGCTCCACATCACTTGGCATCAGGGAAATACAGATCAAAACCACAATGAGATACCACCTCACACCAGTCAGAATGGCTAAAATTCACAAGTCAGGAAATGACAGATGCTGGCGAGGATGCGGAGAAAGGGGAACCCTCCTACACTGTTAGTGGGAATGCAAGCTGGTGCAGCCACTCTGGAAAACAGCATGGAGGTTCCTCAAAAAGTTGACCCAGCACAGTACAACCCAGCAATCACAATACTGGATATTTACCCTAAAGATACAAATGTAGTGATCCGTCGGGTCACGTGCACCCGAATGTTTATAGCAGCAATGTCCACAATAGCCAAACAATGGAAAGAACCTAGATGTCCATCAACAGATGAATGGATAAAGAAGAAGTGGTATATATATACAATGGAATACTATGCAGCCATCAAAAGAAATGAATTCTTGCCCTTTCCAATGACATGGATGGAACTAGAGGGTATCATGCTTAGCGAAATAAGTCAATCGGAGAAAGACAACTATCGTATGATCTCCCTGATATGAGGAAGTGGAGATGCAACATGGGGGGGGGGTTGAGGGGGTAGGAGAAGAATAAATGAAACAAGATGGGATTGGGAGGGAGACAAACCATAAGTGACTTAATCTCACAAAACAAACTGAGGGTTGCTGGGGGGAGGGGGGTCGGGAGAGGGTGGTTGGGTTATTGACATTGGGGAGGGTATGTGCTATGGTGAGTGCTGTGAAGTGTGTAAACCTGGCGATTCACAGACCTGTACCCCTGGGGCTAATAATACATTATATGTTAATAAAAAATAAAAAATTTAAAAAAGAATGAAAGAAATCTTGCCATTGCAATGACATGGATGGAGCTAGGGAGTATTATAATGTAAGCAAAATAAGACAGAGAAATAGAAATACCATATGATTTCATTCATACGTGGAATTTAAGAAACAAAACAAATGGGGAAAGGGGAAAAAGAAGAAAGAAACAAACCAGGAAACAGATTCTTAACTATAAAGAACAAAATGATGGTTACCAGAAGAGGGCAAGGGTGGGGATGGGTTAAATAAGTGATGGGGATTAAGCAAAGCACTTCTTTATGATGAGAACCAGCGATGTATGGAATTGTTGAATTACTATATTATGCACATGAAGCTAATATATCATTGCATGTTAACTAACTGGAATTAAAATAAAAACTTAAAAACATAGGCAAAAATAAACAGACTCTTAACTATAGAGAACAAACTGATAGTTACCAGAAGGGAGAGGGGTGAGGGGATGGGTGAAGTATGTGATGGGGATTAAGGAGGGCACTTGTGATGAGCACAGGGTTGTGTATGAAATTCTTGAAACACTATATTGCACACCTGAAACCTTATAATATTGTATATTAATTGACTGGAATTAAAATAAAAACTTAAACATAAAAGAATTTCAATATTTTAATAACCACTCTAACTATATCATTTTATACTGGCTAGAGGTTGGGCCCGAGAAGGAATATAATCTTCCTTGATATAGACAACACATTTCTGGTTATGCAGACTATATTTTCAGTGGTTTTGGTAACCACATGACACTGCACTGAGAACTGAGAATGAACACTTAAGCCTTTTCTATTTACTGTTGTTCAGCTCCATCCTCTCTTAATAAGCTACACTAGGTCGTGTTAGGGACCTAGACCTATGTTTACAATCCTACATTTACAAAGGTGATTCATGTTAATTGTTAAGTTCCTTGAATTAGGATGTGTGCTTCATACTAGACTTTCTAAAAGGGCTTTGAGGCTACCTAGCAGGCAGGTTTGGCAATGGCAACAATGACACCTAGACCCCATATTTATTCTTTGGCTCCTCAGAATTGGAAGGGGCTGTATTCAGCTTTCCCATCAATCACGAAATTAGAATAGGCTACACATTGAGAGAAAATGAGATGGCCTCAAGAAGAAGAAGGAAATAGACTTTAAAAGGGGACAAACCTCCAATCTGAACAGAGATGTAGCAAAGCCAGACCACTTCTAGTTCCAGGCAGTTCTCCAGGTGAAGGCTGATCTAGGAAGAACAGCCAGGAAGGAGGCTTCAGAAGTGCAGGGAGAAAAAAATCTCAGGCCAAGTTAGAGACAGTCCAGGAAATCTGAGAAGGGGAAGATGAGTAGAAACATTACCCTGGAATAAGGACAGCAAGTGAGTTTCTGGTCCTCAGTGTGTGAGGTAGTGGGGGCCGGGATGGGTAAATGGGGTGAGGGTGGTATCTAGAACATTTTCCCCAAGACTCAGACGAAAAAGACTTGTTATTTGGAAAGTTGGGCTTTTTGCTGTTTGTCTGACTGGCTTCTCATTCATGCTGAAAGTGGTGGGGGTCGGGAGGAGGGCAGCCAGTGCAAGCGGCTGACACAAGGCTCTATCTGGGCTGAGAGCAGGTAATCTGAGGAGCCAATATGGTGATGAGGGCAACCTACCTAATGAGGAAGGCATAGGCTTTTTCAAGGTAGGCAACTGATGTGCTGAGGAGGACAGCTGGCATCTGGGGACTTGGAGGAAAAAGAAAAACAAAAACAAAAACATACCTCCTCAGAAGGCAGTAAAAGCAGCTTAGAAGGGGGAAGGAGAGGGTAGAATTCCAGCTTCACTGCTTGCTCAGCCTTGGTGGCTGAGTATTGTGGGGTGGGGAACAATTATTCAAGATACCATAAGGTGCCCTGTACAGACCTTAGAGTTAATGCTACTGATTCCTACTTACCAAATCTCTCTTGAATATTATGTTATGATTATTTACTAATGAAAACTCCAAACTGTCTAGCAAGGCAAGGGTGTCTTTTGGAATGAAACCCCAAATGTAAATTGGATCATTTCTCCAGAAGGCAAGGCCAGCTGTCTCTTCCATTTCATCTGGTCTCAAAGTCTAGCCTGACCACTTACTGACCACTTACTGTTAACTTCACCCCTCTCTGATTCAGGTTCCTCATCTGTAGAATGATTATAATAAGAGAATCTGCATCATAGAGTTATTGTGAGGAATCACATTGTGGGTCACTTGCTTATTGGTGAGCACTTGCACGGAGCTTAGTAGGTAGTAATAACTCAATAAATGTTAGGATTTGGATTCTGACACATTTTCCAATTAGGCATTGTCTTTCCTGCTTTGTGTCTTATGTAAATGTCCCTAATTAAGCCACTGAAAAAATGAAGATGGCACCAAAAAAAAAAAAAAAAGAAAAAAAAAGAATATCCTCTTCCCTTCCTACCATCCTCCCATTTCATTCTCTGATCTATGTGGACATTTCTGGTATGTACATGTATACATACTATAATTACTGTGGTCCCTCACCCCACCCTGCCGCACCATTCTCGACCACACCCCACATCTTCTATTCCCCATATTGCCACAAGCTTCCATCTCAAGGATGTTGCTCCTTCTATCTTTCCTTCCTTCCTCTCTGCCTTCTTGTCCCTCTACCTGCACTGACCATCCATCCATCTAGTCACACAAGCAGATACCTAAAACTCATCATACTAGATCATGAATCAGCAAACTTTTTCTATAAAAAAAAAAGATAACATTTTAGGATTTGCGTGCCTAATATAGATCTGTAACAGCTATTCAACTCTGTCATTGAATATAAAAACAGTCATAAACAATACATAAGCCATGGCTGTGTTCCAATAAAATTTTATTTACAAACACAGGCAGCGGGCCGGATTTGGCCTGAAAGCTGTATTTCAATAAAAATTATTGTAGAGCATGCCTTTTTCCTCAAAACCCATGAACTCTTATCCAGTTCATAAAAATATCTAAAATCTGTTTGCTTCTTGCCATCTCTGCTACCTTCACCCTGGGCCAAACCACTATCATTTCTTGCCCAAACCATTCATTATAAGAAATACCTGATTGGTTTCCTGATTCTACTCTTGTCCTCCTACAGTTCATTTCTCACATAGTAGCCAGAGCATTCCTTTCAAAATTCACATCTGACCATGTTATCCTTCTATTTAAAATCATTCAATGGTTTAACACTTTTCTTAAGATAAAGATCCAAATCCTTAATATGGCTTATAACATGCTACATGATTTGACTCTATCTTTTCAGGTTTTTCCCTAACAATCTCTCCCTAGTCACCATGCCTTAGGCATACTGGCCTTCTTTTATTTCTTCAAACATGCCAAGCTCCTTTATACCTCAGGGCCTTCGCGTAAGCTTTTCCCTATACCAAAAATCTGCCTCCTTCCCATCCTTCCATATCCATTAGAACATGCATAAATAATGCTTCTTCATCCCTAACCCTCGACTCTAAGGTTATTTGTTTTGGAATTCTTTACCTAATCATTCCCTGACTAGAATAGACCCCACACTTAAATGCTATGCTTATAGCAGCATTATTTACAATAGACAAATTATGGAAGTAGCCCAAGTGTTCACTGATAGATGAATGGATTTTAAAAAATGCGACTCTCTCTCTCTCTCTCTCACACACACACACAGACACACACACACGCACATGCACACAATGGAATATCATTCAGTCATAAAAAAGGATGAAATCTTGCCATTTGCAGTGATGTAGATGGAGCTAGAGAGTGTTATGCTAAGTGAATTAAGCTAGTTAGAGAAAGACAAATACCATATGATTTTGTTCATATGTGGAATTTAAAAAACAAAACAAATGAATGGGGCAGGAGGAGCGAGGAAAACCAAGAAACAGATTCAGCTATGGAGAACAAACTGATGGTTACCAGAGGAGAAGTGGGTGGGAGGATGGGTTAAACAGGTGATGGGGGGTAAGGAGTGTACTTTTTGTGATGAGAACTGGGTGTTGTATGGAAGTGTTGAATCACTTTATTTTACATCTGAAACCAGTATAACACTGTACATTAACTATACTGGAATTAAAATAAAAGAAAATGAAAAAAAATGCTTTCAGGACTCCCCATAATATTCCTTCCTAGAACATATACCTGTTTTGAACTAAGCAATGGTTTCTGGGCCTATTTAATTAAAGCCTAGTCCCCTAACTAGGGTGTAAACTCCATGGAGCAGGGACTAGCCACGTCTTGTCAATATTGCAGACACTGTCTTTAATACAATTGCTTACTTAACAAGTGTTCATTTTTTTAAAAACTACTTTGTTGAGGTATGCATGACATATGATAACCTGAACATATTAAAAATGTAAAACTGATGAATCCTGATGTATGTATATATCATGAAGCCATCACTGCAATTAATATAATACTTATATTTACCACCTCCAAAATTTCCTCCTGTCCCTTTGTAATCTCTTTTCTCCCCAGGTGATCAATGACCCGATTTCTGACACAAGAGATTGTTTTGCATTTTCAATTTTTTTTAATTTTTTGCAACTGCAAAGTTATGTTTACAGTTGTCATTTTTTCTCATCTCTTTTCCCCTCTTTATTATTGTAGTAAAAAGAAGGGCCATCTGTACCCCAATGTTTATGGCAGCAATGGCCACAGTCGCCAAACTGTGGAAAGAACCAAGATGCCCTTCAATGGACGAATGGATAAGGAAGATGTGGTCCATATACACTATGGAGTATTATGCCTCCATCAGAAAGGATGAATACCCAACTTTTGTAGCAACATGGACGGGACTGGAAGAGATTATGCTGAGTGAAATAAGTCAAGCAGAGAGAGTCAATTATCATATGGTTTCACTTATTTGTGGAGCATAACAAATAGCATGGAGGACAAGGGGAGTTAGAGAGGAGAAGGGAGTTGAGGGAAATTGGAAGGGGAGGTGAACCATGGGAGACTATGGACTCTGAAAAACAATCTGAGGGTTTTGAAGGGGGTGGTGGGAGGTTGGGGGAACCAGGTGATGGGTATTGGAGAGGGCACGGATTGCATGGAGCACTGGGTGTGGTGCAAAAACAATGAATATTGTTATGCTGAAAATAAAAATGTAAAAAAAATACATATAACATAAAATTGCCATTTTTATCATTGCTAAGTGTACAATTCAGTGGCATTAATTATATTCATAATGTTATACAACCATCATTACCATCTATTTCCAAAATTTTTCATCAGTCTAGAGATTCTATAAACATTAAGCAATAACCCACACTTCCTCTTCTCCCCTGACTCTGATAACTGCCAATCTATTTTCTGTCCCTATTAATTTCCCTGTTCTAGATATTTTGCATAAGTGGAATCATAAAATATTTGTCCTTTGTGTCTGGTTTATTTCATTTAGCATAATGTTTTCAATGTGTATCCATGTTGTAGCATACATCAGAACTTCATCTCTTTCCACAGCCAAATAATATTCTGTTGGATGGATACACCAATTTAGTTTATACCTTAGCCTATTGATGGACATTAGGGTTGCTTCCACCTTTTTTTTTAAGATTCTTATTTATTTATTTGACAGAGAGATCACAAGTAGGCAGAGAGGTAGGCAGGAAGAGAGGGAGGGGAAAGCAGGCTCCCCGCTGAGCAGAGAGCCCGATGCGGGGCTCGATTCCAGGACCCTGAGATCATGACCTGAGCCGAAGGCAGAGGCTTAACCCACTGAGCCACCCAGATGCCCCTTGTTTCCACCTTTTAATCATTGTGAATGATGCTGCAATAAACATTGGCATACAAGTATCTGTTTGAAACATGTTTCGATTTTTTTGGTTATATATCTAGGAATAAAATTACTGAATCATATAATAATTTAATGCTTAACTTTTTAAGGAACCACCAAACTGTTTTTCACAGCATCTAAACTGTTTTTACATTCCCACCAGCAAAGTATGTGGGCTCCAGTTTCACCATCTTTGTCAATGCTTGATGTTTTTTACTTTTAAAGGTTATACTTATCATAGTAAGTATGAAGAGGTATCTCATTGTTGTTTGCTTTTATATTTCCCTAACAACTGATGATGTTGAGTGTTAGTTCATGTGTTGATTGCCATTTTTTAATTTTTTTTAATTTTTATTTTTTATAAACAGATAATATATTTTTATCCCCAGGGGTACAGGTCTGTGAATCGCCAGGTTTGCAAACTTCACAGCACTCACCATAGCACATACCCTCCGCAATATCCATAACCCCACCCCCCTTCTCCCAACACCCCTCCCCCCAGCAACCCTCAGTTTGTTTTGTGAGATTAAGAGTCACTTATGGTTTGTCTCCCTCCCAATCCCATCTTGTTTCATTTATTCTTCTCCTACCCCCTCAACACCCCCCATGTTGCATCTCCACTTCCTCATATCAGGAAGATCATACGATAGTTGTCTTTCTCCAATTGACTTATTTCGCTAAGCATGATACCCTCTAGTTCCATCCATGTCATTGGAAAGGGCAAGAATTCATTTCTTTTGATGGCTGCATAGTATTCCATTGTATATATATACCACTTCTTCTTTATCCATTCATCTGTTGATGGACATCTACGTTCTGTCCATTGTTTGGCTATTGTGGACATTGCTGCTATAAACATTCGGGTGCACGTGCCCCTTCGGATCACTACATTTGTATCTTTAGGGTAAATACCCAGTATTGTGATTGCTGGGTCATAGGATAGCTCTATTTTCAACTTTTTGAGGAACCTCCATGCTGTTTTCCAGAGTGGTTGCACCAGCTTGCATTCCCACCAACAGTGTAGGAGGGTTCCCCTTTCTCTACATCCTCGCCAGCATCTGTCATTTCCTGACTTGCGAATTTTAGCCATTCTGACTGATGTGAGGTGGTATCTCATTGTGGTTTTGATTTGTATTTCCCTGATGCCAAGTGATGTGGAGCACTTTTTCATGTGTCTGTTGGCCATCTGGATGTCTTCTTTGCAGAAATGTCTGTTCATGTCCTCTGCCCATTACTTGATTGGATTATTTGTTCTTTGGGGGTTGAGTTTGCTATGTTCTTTAAAGATTTTGGACACTAGCACTTTATCTGATACGTCGTTTGCAAATATCTTCTCCCATTCTGTCCGTTGTCTTTTGGTTTTGTTGACTGTTTCATTTGCTGTGCAAAAGCTTTTGATCTTGATAAAATCCCAATAGTTCATTTTTGCCCTTGCTTCCTTTGCCTTTGGAAATGTTCCTAGGAAGATGTTGCCACAGCTGAAGTCGAAGAGGTTGCTGCCTCTGTTCTCCTCAAGGATTTTGATGGATTCCTTTCTCACATTGAGGTCCTTCATCCATTTTGAGTCTATTTTCATTTGTGGTGTAAGGAAATGGTCCAATTTCATTTTTCTGCATGTGGCTGTCCAGTTTTCCAAACACCATTTATTGAAGAGGCTGTCTTTTTTCCATTGGACATGCTTTCCTGCTTTGTCAAAGATTAGTTGACCACAGAGTTGAGGGTCTATTTCTGGGCTCTCTATTCTGTTCCATTGATCTATGTGTCTGTTTTGGTGCCAGTACCATGCTGTCTTGATGATGACAGCTTTGGAATAGAGCTTGAAGTCCGGAATTGTGATGTCACCAACTTTGGCTTTCTTTTTCAACATTCCTCTGGCTATTCGAGGTCTTTTCTGGTTCCATATAAATTTTAGGATTATTTGTTCCATTTCTTTGAAAAAAAAATGGATGGTACTTTGATAGGAATTGCATTAAATGTGTAGATTGCTTTAGGTAGCATAGACATTTTCACAATATTTATTCCTCCAAAACAGGAGCATGGAACATTTTCCCATTTCTTTGTGTCTTCCTCAATTTCTTTCATGAGTACTGTATAGTTTTCTGAGTATAGATTCTTAGCCTCTTTGGTTAGGTTTATTCCTAGGTATCTTATAGTTTTGGGTGCAATTGTAAATGGGATGGACTCCTTAATTTCTCTTTCTTCTGTCTTGTTGGTGTAGAGAAATGCAACTGATTTCTGTGCGTTGATTTTATATCCTGACACTTTACTGAATTCCTGTACAAGTTCTAGCAGTTTTGGAGTGGAGTCTTTTGGGTTTTCCACATAGAGTATCATATCATCTGCTAAGAGTGATAGTTTGACTTCTTCTTTGCCGATTTGGATGCCTTTAATTTCCTTTTTTTGTCTGATTGCTGAGGCTAAGACCTCTAGTACTATATTGAATAGCAGTGGTGATAATGGACATCCCTGCCGTGTTCTTGACCTTAGCAGAAAAGCTTTCGGTTTTTCTCCATTCAGAATGATATTTGCGGTAGGTTTTTCATAGATGGCTTTGATAATATTGAGGTATGTGCCCTCTATCCCTACACTTTGAAGAGTTTTGATCAGGAAGGGATGCTGTGCTTTGTCAAATGCTTTTTCAGCATCTATTGAGAGTATCATATGGTTCTTGTTCCTTCTTTTATGAATGTGTTGTATCACATTGATTGATTTGCAGATGTAGAACCAAACTTGCAGCCCTGGAATAAATCCCACTTGGTCGTGGTGAATAATCCTTTTAATGTACTGTTGAATCCTATTGGCTAGTATTTTGGTGAGAATTTTTACATCTGTGTTCATCAAGGATATTGGTCTGTAGTTCTCTTTTTTGATGGGATCCTTGTCTGGTTTGGGGATCAAGGTGATGCTGGCCTCATAAAATGAGTTTGGAAGTTTTCCTTCCATTTCTATTTTTTGCAACAGTTTCAGGAGAATAGGAATTAGTTCTTCTTTAAATGTTTTGTAGAATTCCCCTGGGAGGCCATCTGGCCCTGGGCTTTTGTTTGTTTGGAGATTTTTGATGACTGTTTCAATCTCCTTACTGGTTGTGGGTCTGTTCAGGTTTTCTATTTCTTCCTGGTTCAGTTTTGGTAGTTTATATGTCTCTAGGAATGCATCCATTTCTTCCAGATTGTCAAATTTGTTGGCGTAGAGTTGCTCATAGTATGTTCTTATAATTGTCTGTATTTCTTGGGTGTTAGTTGTGATCTCTCCTCTTTCATTCATGATTTTATTTATTTGGGTCCTTTCTCTTTTCTTTTGGTAAGTCTGACCAGGGGTTTATCAATCTTATTAATTCTTTCAAAGAACCAGCTCCTAGTTTCATTGATTTGTTCTATTGTTTTTTTGGTTTCTATTTCATTGATTTCTGCTCTGATCTTTATGGTTTCTCTTCTCCTGCTGGGCTTAGGGTTTCTTTGTTGTTCTTTCTCCAGCTCCTTTAGGTGTAGGGTTAGGTTGTGTACTTGAGACCTTTCTTGTTTCTTGAAAGGCTTGCACCGCTATATATTTTCCTCTCAGGACTGCCTTTGTTGTGTCCCACAGATTTTGAACCATTGTGTTTTCATTATCATTTGTTTCCATGAATTTTTTCAATTCTTCTTTAATTTCCTGGTTGACCCATTCATTCTTTAGAAGGATGCTGTTTAGTCTCCATGTATTTGGGTTCTTTCCAAATTTCCTCTTGTGATTGAGTTCTAGCTTCAGAGCATTGTGGTCTGAAAATATGCATGGAATGATCCCAATCTTTTAATACCAGTTGAGACCTGATTTATGACCGAGGATGTGATCTATTCTGGAGAATGTTCCATGTGCACTAGAGAAGAATGTTGCTTTGGGATGAAATGTTCTGAATATATCTGTGATGTCCATCTGGTCCAGCGTGTCATTTAAGGCCTTTATTTCCTTGTTGATCTTTTGCTTGGATGATCTGTCCTTTTCAGTGAGGGGAGTGTTAAAGTCCCCTACGATTATTGTATTATTGTCGATGTGTTTCTTTGATTTTGTTACTAATTGGTTTATATAGTTGGCTGCTCCCACGTTAGGGGCATAGATATTTAAAATTGTTAGATCTTCTTGTTGGACAGATCCTTTGAGTATGATATAGTGTCCTTCCTCATCTCTTATTATAGTCTTTGGCTTAAAATCTAATTGATCTGATATAAGGATTGCCACTCCTGCTTTCTTCTGATGTCCATTAGCATGGTCAATTGTTTTCCACCCCCTCACTTTAAATCTGGAGGTGTCTTCGGTTCTAAAATGAGTTTCTCGTAGGCAACATATAGATGGGTTTTGTTTTTTTATGCATTCTGATACCCTGTGTCTTTTGATTGGGGCATTTAGCCCATTAACATTCAGGGTAACTATTGAGAGATATGAATTTAGTGCCATTGTATTGCCTGTAAGGTGACTGTTACTGTATATTGTCTCTGTTCCTTTCTGATCTACTACTTTTAGGGTCTCTCTTTGCTTAGAGGACCCCTTTCAATATTTCCTGTAGAACTGGTTTGGTGTTTACAAATTCTTTCAGTTTTTTTTGTCCTGGAAGTTTTTTATCTCTCCTTCTATTTTCAATGATAGTCTAGCTGGATATAATATTCTTGGCTGCATGTTTTTCTCGTTTAGTGCTCTGAATATATCATGCCAGCTCTTTCTGGCCTGCCAGGTCTCTGTGGATAAGTCTGCTGCCAATCTAATATTTTTACCATTGTATGTTACAGACTTCTTTTCCCGGGCTGCTTTCAGGATTTTCTCGTTGTCACTAAAACTTGTAAATTTTACTATTAGGTGCTGGGGTGTGGACCTACTCTTATTGATTTTGAGGGGGGTTCTCTGCACCTCCTGGATTTTGATGCTTGTTCCTTTTGCCATATTGGGGAAATTCTCTCCAATAATTCTCTCCAATATACCTTCTGCTCCCCTCTCTCTTTCTTCTTCTTCTGGAATCCCAATTATTCTAATGTTGTTTCGTCTTATGGTGTCACTTATCTCTCGAATTCTCCCCTCGTAGTCCAGTAGCTGTTTGTCCCTCTTTTGCTCAGCTTCTTTATTCTCTGTCATTTGGTCTTCTTTATCACTAATTCTTCCTTCTGCCTCATTTATCCTAGCAGTGAGAGCCTCCATTTTTTATTGCACCTCATTAATAGCTTTTTTGATTTCAACTTGGTTAGATTTTAGTTCTTCTATTTCTCCAGAAAGGACTTTTATCTCTCCGGAGAGGGTTTCTCTAATATCTTCCATGCTTTTCTTGAGCCTGGCTAGAACCTTGAGAATCGTCATTCTGAACTCTAGATCTGACATATTACCAATGTCTGCATTGATTAGGTTCCTAGCCTTCGGTACTGCCTCTTGTTCTTTTTTTTGTGGAGAATTTTTCCACCTTGTCATTTTGTCCAGATAAGAGTATATGAAGGAGCAAGTAAAATTCTAAAAGGGTGGTAAAGACCCCAGGAAAATATGCTTTAACCAAATCAGAAGAGATCCCAAATCGTGGGGGGGAGAAAGGGGGTAAAAAGAGGTTCAGAAAAAAAAAAAGAAACAATTTAAAAAAAGAAAACGAATAAAGAAAAAATATAAAAAAGAAAAAAATATATATATTAGATAAACTAGTTACAAAACGTTAAAAAAGAAATGGGTAAAAGTTAAAAAAAAATTTAGCAGAAGAAAAAAAATTGAAAAAAAAATTAAATTAACTGCAAGACCAAAGAATCATGGGGAGAAAGCCATGAGTTCTGTGCTTTGCTTTCTCCTCCTCTGGAATTCCGCTGCTCTCCTTGGTATTGAAACTGCACTCCTTGGTAGGTGAACTTGGTCCTGGCTGGATTTCTTGTTGATCTTCTGGGGGAGGGGCCTGTTGTAGTGATTCTCAAGTGTCTTTGCCCCAGGCGGAATTGCACCGCCCTTACCCAGGGCCGGGCTGAGTACTCAGCTCAGGTTTGCTTTCAGGAGCTTTTGTTCCCTGAGCACTTTCTGTAGAGTTCTGGAGGACGGGAATTAAGATGGCGGCCTCCCAGTCTCCAGCCCGGAGGAGCCGAGAGCCCGGGGCCCCACTCCTCAGTGCGCCCTCAGAGAACAGCGCCCATTTACTCCCGTCTCCCTGGCCTCCAGCCGCACTCTGAGCTCACCCAGCTTGCAACATGTTCAAGGTAACCCTGAGCTGAGAGCTCACTCCTCTGCTCTGTCTCTGTAGTTGGCTTCCCCGTTCTAATATCTGCAAGCTCTGCGACACTCAGACACCCCCGATCCTTCTGTGACCATGCGGGATCTGCGGCCACACTGACCCCGCATGGGCTTCACCCCGGTATAGCCTCTGGAGCGATGTCCCTCAGTGGAACAGACTTTTAAAAGTCCTGATTTTGTGCTCCATTGCTCCGCCGCTTGCTGGGAGCCGGCCCTCCCCCCCGTGGTCTATCTTCCCCTCGCTTTGGATTCACTTCTCCGCCAGTCCTACCTTTCAGAAAGTGGTTGATTTTCTGTTTCTAGAATTGCTGTTCTTCTCTTCCATTTCCTGTTGGATTTGTAGATGTTTGCAATCTTTAGATAAGCTATCTAGCTGATCTCCTGCTACCTGAAGTAGTCTCAGTCTGCTACTTCTCCGCCATCTTGACTCCTCCCTTGATTGCCATTTTTATATCTTCTTTGAAGAAACGTCTACACAAATCCTTTTCAAATTTTTCAGTTGGGTCTTTTTGTCTTTATATGTTGTTGAGTTGTTAAGAGTTTTTAATATATTCTAGATATTAAACCATTATTGTGTATACTATTTTTAAATATTTTCTCCCATTCTGTAGATTCTCTAATTTTTTAAGTGATATCCTTTAATGCACAAAAATTAAATTTTTGTAAAGTCCAATTTAGCTATTTTTCCATTATTACTTATACTAAGAATCTATTCCCAAATTCAATGTCATGAAGATGTACCCCTATGTACATATATATAACTTTTATATTGATGATTTTTTTTTTTTTTGAGAGAGTGAGAGCGAGAACAGGGCCTGGGTAGAAGGAGAGAGAGAATCTTAAGCAGGCTCTGCACCCAGCACAGAGCCTGATGTGGGACTTGATCTTATGACTCTGAGATCATGACCTGAGCCATTCAAGAGTCAGATGCTTAACTGACTGAGACACCCAGGCACCCCAATCATTGATGAATTTTGAGTTAATGTTTGTGTATGGTATGAGGTAGGGGTTCAAATTCATTATTTTACATGTAGAAATCCAGTTGTCCTAGCATTATTTATTGAAGAGATTATTCTTTCACGACTGAATGGGCTTGGCACTGCTGTCAAAAATTAATTAGGCATTGATTATGGGTTTATTTGTGAACTTTCAGTTCTATTCCATTGGTCTGTATGTCTACCCCTATGCCACTACCACACTATTTTGATTACTGTAGCCTCTAGTAAGATTGAAATCTGTAAGTGCAAGTCCTTCAACTATAGTCTCTTCTTTTTAAAGATTGTTTTAGCTATTTGGGTCCCTGGAAATTCCATACAAATTTAATGATCTGCTTTTCCATTTCTGAAAGAAAAAAAAGGCTTTTGGAATTTTGATAGGCATTGTGTTAAATCATTTTGAGTAATAGTCACACCTTAACAATGTTGTCTTCCAGTCCATGAATATAGGATGACTTTCTATTTATTTAGGTCTTCTTTAATTTCCTTCAGCTATGTTTTGTAGTTTTCAGAGTACAAGTCTTTCATTTCTTTGTTAAATGCACTCCTAAGTATTTTATTCTTTTAGATGCTATTGTAAATGGGATTGCTTTCTTAATTTCTTTTTCAAATGTTTATTGCAGTTATATAGAAACACAACTTATTTTTGTGTTGCTCTTGTACCCAAAAAACATACTGAATTCTTTTATTAGTTCTAGTAGGTTTTTTGTGGATTCTTTGGCATGCTGTAGTGTAGGATCATGTCATCTGTAAGTTGAGACAGTTTGACTTTTAAATTTGGTGACTTTTAGCTTTTTTCTTATCTAATTTCTCTGATGAGAACTTTCAGTATAATGTTGGATAGCAGTGGTAAGAGTGGACATCCTTGTCTTGTCCCTGATCTGAAGGGGAAAGCTTTCAGTTTTTCACCATTGAGTATTTGTTGTGGGTTTTTCATAAATGCCCTGAATCATGTTGAGGAAGTTTTCTTCTATCGCTGGTTTTCTGAGTCATTTTATCATGAAATGGTGTTGGATTTTTGGAAAATGCCTTTTCTGCATCAATGGAGATAATCATTTGGATTTTTCCTTCCATCTATTTATGTAGCATATTACATTGATTGATTTTCTTATGCTGAACCACTCTTGTATTCTGACTTAGTCATAGTGTATAATCCTTTCATTATACTGTTGGAGTTCGTTTGTTAAAATTTGCTGAGAATTTTTGTCTATATTCATAAGGGATATTTATCTTTTATTTTCTTGTGATGTCTTTTCTGACTTTGGTATCAGGGTAATACTGGCCTCATAGAATGAGTTATAAAGTATTTCCTCCTCTTCTATTTATGAAAAGTTTGAGAAAGATTGATGTTTATTCTCCTTTAAATATTTGCTAGAATTCACAATTGAAGCCATCTGTTCCTGGACTTTTCTTTCTTGGGAGGTTTTTGATTACTGATTCAATCTCTTTACTTTTTATAGGTCTGTTGAGATTTTCCACTTCTTGAGTCAATTTACATAGTTTGTGTATTTTGAGGAATTTCTAATTTCATTTAGGTTATCAAATATTCTGGCATACAATTATATATAGTATTCTTTTATGATTCTTTTTAATTTCTGTAGTTTTGGTAGTAATGTCCCCACTTTCAGTTTTTATTTTAGTGATTTCTGTTTTTTTCATTGACATAATGGCTAAAGATTTGTTACTTTTGTTGATCTTTTTAAAGAACCAGCTTTTGGTTTTGTAGATTCTATTGTTCTTCTGTTATCTGTTTTATTTTTCTCTACTCTCGTATTTATTAGTTCCTTCATTCTGTTAGTTTTGTGCTTAGTTTGCTCTTTTTTTTTTTTCTCGTTCCTCAAGGTGTAAGGCTGGGGTATTGATTTAAAATAGTTGTTTTTAAAATTTATTTTATTATTTTTAAAGGTATTATTTTAAAATAATCTCTACATCCGATGTAGGGCTCAAACTCACAACCCCAAAATCAAGAATCACATTCTCTACTGACTAAGCTAGCCAGATGCCCCTCTTCTTTTTAAAATATAGGCATTTATACCTATACATTTCCCACTGAGCACTGCCTTTGCTGTATTCCAAAAGTTTTGGTATATTGTGTGTGTTCACTGAAGTACCTGTTCCTTAGCTTGTGTTCAGCTAGTATTTTGGCACATTTTCTCAAATGCCCAAAGCTTAAAACAAACAAACACCTCTTTCAGTCTGTGCATATTGTCTCTTAGCCAAGCTTGCTCAGAGCCTAGAGATCAGCCTGAGGTGAAAACTTAGGGTTCTCTCAAATATTTTCTTAGCATGTCTTGCCCTAGGCATGCATGTGGTCTTCTAAATTCTCCTGTATGCGTGGTGCTTTTGAATGTCCTAATTTCCCAAAGAAACTCTTCCCAGCTTAAGTTCCCAGGCTTTAGACCAGACTATTGTATATTTTGAAAGTAATGTTTTGCCCCAGGCATCTGTGGGTTGTTAGTTCAGCTTGCAGTGTTTTCAAGCAATGCCTGATGCTTTTCTAGCCTGAGTTCCAAGTTAGGTGAAACAGAAATGAGAATCGTGTGTCAGTTCTTCAGGTTGCCCCAGACAGGTTAGCATAGACATAGCAAATAATGTATAAATAAGGTCTCCTCTTCCCCTGGAACCAGGGACCAGCATCCCACACTGGGAATATGGGCTAAAACTGTTTATTTCTGCTCTGGGAAGGAGATATGAGAAAAGCAAGTTAAAGTGCCACAAGGATTTCCTGCCATTTTGAAGCTGCATTTTTCTTGATGAAGCATTCAGTTGGTTGCTATAAATCATTGTCTATTTTCCACAGTTCTGGCAAAGTTGGTTCTGACTTTTTCCCCCTGCTTTTTGATGCTTTTGTGGGAGCTCAGAGCTCCTACAAGCCTTGTAGGTGATTCTGATGCAAACTCAAATTTGACAATTTATTGTCAAATTGTGACTTAATTTCCTGGGGGCAAAACTGGAGGCTTGTGACACTCTCTGTCATCTCTATGTCAGAATTCTTTGAGAAATCCAGAATGGGAGTCCAGTGGTGAGTTGTACTCAAGTCTCCCTTTCCTACTGCTCCTAAACAAGGCAGACAGTCATGGCTGTTCAACATTAGCTCTACAGCCCTTATACTAGTGAGTTTTATCTAGGTGAATCAAAGTCTGAGTAAAACCGGACCAGCTATGACTGGACACATGAGATCGAGGACTTGATCTTGGCTTACTTCCACTCTACAGAAGCAGGGTTATTATTGTTCTTAATAGCCATACAAAAAAATCATACACCGCAAATCCAGAGACTGAAGGAAATTCAAGTGAATCTCAAATAATTGATGCTATGGGGGCAGTGGAGGCTTTCTAAATTTCAGTGAAGGAGAAGCTTGAATAATTGTTCTGTTTGTGAATGATCATAGTGAGGGCAAACTAGGGAATTTGTTTTGAAACTACATTTGCATACTATTTTGAATTAGACTGTATATTTTTCTGGGGGTTTTAGGAGTGACTAGTGGAGATTATAAGGAGTCTAAAGTTCTACCTTTGTCTTGTTGCCAAGCCATATGTCTTTCCCCTGGATGGCCCTAAGTTCTCCTGACAAGTAATGACTAATCATCTGCAGAAATGGACTTGAAAGAGTAGAGGAAAAGACCAGTCAGGTGATATAGCAGAAATCTCCAGCTTGACTGTCCAGGGTCAGGGTCCTTCTACATAAGATTAGAGATAAAAATGCTAAACTGGTCACCAGACTTAAAGGCATGCACACTGGGTCCCCTGCACTCACGTGTTCCCCTAAGAGTCCACATACCACACCCCACACACATGCTATGATCCGAGACACAGCATGATTCTACTCTAAAACAACAACAGCAAAGCATTTATTTCCACAAAAGGGACAAGGTCACAAGAAAAAGCCTATAATAATTAACTAAGTCAATGGAAAACTCATTTTTTAAATACCCCCCATGGAGGTTTAGGACAAAACAACAGCTTAGTGAATGTTTGGTTACAGTTTATAGCTATTTCTTTGCCCTTGATACACTGCTGTGGTTTTTCAGCTTCCTTTGCCAATCTTGCTCAGCACTAGTGATTCAAAGATTAAAGTCCAGGTATGTGAGTAAAATAGCTCTATTTGCAGCTTTGATATGTGGGTTCTTCTGAGCCCAGCAGCTCCCTGTGTTGATTTTTGTTTGTTTTACCCTAGAAAAAGGAGTAGGGAATCCATCAGCTAGAATCTAGTCAGGAAAGCAGAGCTTGCATTAAGTGTCTAATAGATGAAATGTGATAGGGGTAGCAAATTAGGAGAGCTGAGAGACCAAACAGAAGAAAGTGAGGCAACCTAAAGATTAGAAATAGTAGAAACCTGCCTACAATCCCTAGGACTGCAAGAATACAGGAAAGTAGTATTCCTATGGCCCAGGTGCCTCATTTATTATAGAGGTTTCCAGGTAGAAGCTTTAACAATTTGAGGGAAGGCCCCTTAGCAGAAACCAGAATGTAGAAGAACCAGCTGCAGCCAGAGGAAAAATAAAAAAAGATGAAATCAGAGAGGGAGACAAACCATAAGAGATTCTTAACCTTGGGAAACAAACTGAGGGTTGCTGGAGGGGAGGTGGATGGGGTAATTGGGTGATGGGCATTAAGGAGGGCACCTGATATAACTAGCACTGGGTGTTCTATGTAAGTGATGAATCACTAAATTCTTCCATTGAAATTAATAATACACTACATGTTAACTAAATTGAATTTAAATTAAAATTTTTTAAAAAAGAATGTCTACTCATCCTTTAATATCCAATCCAAATGCTACTTCTGTGAAAACTTCTCCAGTCCCCACTCCCTCTAGAAAACTTTATTTGCTTACTCTCCCAGTTTCCCTTAAACACTTCATACATACCTCTGTTTCAGCACTTACTATCCTGTCTGATTCTTTTGTGTTTACTTGTCTGTCTCCCTTCTAGATTGTGAGGCTTTTGAGGGCAGAGCCACATCTTATTTTATCTCAGGATTCTCAGCACCTAGCCGCCTGGCACAGTGTATACGCTTGATAAAAGCTTCCTGAGTGTATGAATAAGTGAATGAATAAAAGTACCAGCATAGATCTCCTTGGTTAGAGTGGAAACAAGAGTCTTTTCCTTTTTTCATTTAGAAGGGTTTATAGCTCATGCCTTTAAGGACTTAAAAGGGAGAGATTTATCCAGTATTTGTTCCCAATAAGGAGAGAGAGAGAGAAAGGTGGGGAGAGGGGAGAAAATGAATGAATGAATGAATGTGAATAAGAAGATGGTGATGAGGAGTAACAGGCAATTACACATCTGTACAAGGAAATACTGTTTAGGGCTCAGAGATATTGAGAGAGGTCTTGGCGTTCCACTTGAGACCATGACCATTAGATTCCCTAGAGACTTAAGGAAGGTAAGTCCAATGGTATGCTGCTAAGTATCTAATAACTTGCTCTCTGGGTGGTGGGAGATCTTAATTTGTGACATTTGCCAATTTTCTTCTTGTAAATACTCCTATCATGGCCAATTTCAAGCTATCAGTGTGGTATCATTGAATGCAGAGTTGAGAGAAAAATGCTCTATAGCACACCATTATATAGTATTTTCATTACGTAGATACAACAGATATAATTAACATCAAAATCACAGATAATAGCAAAATATAATAAAATAATAAATGATGAGTATCTATTACCTTTATTTAAATGTAGGTTTATAGATTTAATTTTTAATGAAAGTTGTGTTTAACAAATTCCTTGAAAACTTCTTGAAAATTTAACTATCAGCTCTCATGGGCAGCTACCAGTCAGTAGCACACCACTGTAGGTAACCCTGAGCTGCTTGAGGAATCAGAGAAACCTGAATAGCCAGAGACAGTCCAAAGTGAGATGAGGATTGTTGGCCAACTGTCGTAGTGTGAACAAGAGAATCTAGTCTTTTAGGTCTAAAAGGATGAGTGCTGGACACTAGGACGGTAAATAAACACTGTGGTTTCCTGGGGTACCCAGAGAAGAAACTATACTTGGTAGTTTTATTTTATTTAAGATTTTATTTATTTATCAGAGAGGGAAACCAAGAGTTAGCACACACAAGCAGGGGGGAGTGGCAGGTAGAGGCAGAGGGAGAAGCAGGGTCTCCAATAAGCAAGGAGCCTGATGTGAGACTGGATCCTAGACCCTTGGGATCATGACGTGAGCTGAAGGCAGATGTTTGACTGAGCCACCCAGGTGCCCCTACACTTTGTAGTTTTAAATACTGGATAGCTTCAAAACAGAATATCTCCAATTAATTGCATAAATCTCCTTCTTGCTGAAAATTATTTTATTTTTTATTTAAATTCTAGTTAGTTGACATACAGTGTTATATTAGTTTCAGGTGTACACTATAGTGATTCAACACTTCCATACAACACCTGGTGCTTATCACAAGTGCAATGCTTAATCCCTATCACCCATTTCACTCTTCACCCCTACCCACAACCCTTCTGGTAACTATCAGATTATTCTCTATAATTAAAAGGCTTTCTTGCTTTGTCTCTCTCTGTCTCATTTTTTTCCTTTGCTTATTTGTTTTATTTCTTAAATTCCACATGAGTGAAATCATATGGTATTTGTCTTTCTCAGACTGACTTATTTCACTTAGCATTATACTCTATAGCTCCAACCACATTGCAAATGGCAAGGTTTGACTCTTTTTTAGGCTGAATAATAAAGAAGATGTGAGCAGATGTGATATATCTATCTATATATATGTGTGTGTGTGTGTGTAGGAGTATTATTCAGCCACAAAAAATGTCTTTATAATTGACACTGAGCCTATGAGCAAAACACCTCATTCCATTGAGACCATCCACTGAATATCTCTGGACTGAGGTAATACTTATAGAACCATGCTGAGAAATTTGGGCTTTCAGAAATTTGGTCTATCAACAGTTTGGCCTTCTTTGTAAAGTTTCCGTCCATAAAGACTCTCCTTTTACTCAAATATGGAAAATGTATTTGGAGTGCCTAGACACTGATTCAGATTTTATGCATGCAAGAAAAGAGTGGTATCAATTATAGTCTGCCAAGAAAGTTTCACCTTTGCAAACTCAAGATGTCTCTGCAGTGAATTGGACATATTTGTGGTTCCCCATTTTAACATAATATTCTTGGTCTTCCTTAATCTTGGGTTCCACCTTCACAGGTCATTTTCAGTACTGAGAACAAAAGAGGCAATACAGGGACACCTGGGTGGCTCAGTCGGTTGGGAGTCTACCTTCAGCTCAGGTCATAATCTCAGGGTCCTGGGATTGAGTTCCACTTTGGACTCCTTGCTCAGCAGGGAGACTGTTTCTCCCTCTGCCTGCTCTGCCTGCTCTGCCACCTCTGTCTGCTCTGCCTGCCGCTCTCCTTGATTGTGCTTTCTCTCTCTGACATAAATAAATACAATCTTTAAAAAAAAAGAGGCAATACAGCTCAACCTGGTGTTGTAATTATATGTGCATCTACAATATGCTTAACATCCTACATAAATCATTTCATGTAATCCTCCAAAAAAACCTGACAAATGGACACAGTTATTTTCCCATTTTACAAATGAGGAAATTGTGAATCAATAAAAAGCAAAGTTCCTTGTCCAAGATCACGATAGTAGACCTGGAGTTTGAAGCCAGGTATGTGTGATGCCCATGTCTCATAGGCTTTCTGCTACACCATGCTGCTTTAAAAACTGTCTCTCCACCTGGAGAGGCTAGTCTGGGAGAGAGGGTGGTCTATATACACTATCAAAGGATAAGTAGAAAGGCATGTCTCAGGTTCTTAAGATTTCAAAGCACAATTAACTACCCCACCCCCACCACCTTATATCAAACATATGACCAATCTTAAAAGAACTTCAAATAAATATTTCCTTTCAAGAGCTAATGATTTAGGGTTGTTTTTAAACAAAATTATTAGATAAAATTAGACATATATGCTCCCTTTCTCTTGTTCTGTTTTTTTTTTTTGAGAGATTTTATTTATTTATTTGAGGGAGAGAAAAAGAGAGGGAGAGAGAGTGCACAAGCAGGGGGAGCAGGAGAGGGAGAAGCAGCCTCCCCGCCAAGGCAGGGAGCTCAATGCAGGGCTCGATCCCAGGACCCTGGATCCTAGGACACTGAGATCATGACCTGAGCCAAAGACAGCCTTTTAACCAACTGAGCCACCCTGATGCTCCCCTTTCTCTTGTTCTTAATTCCTTTTCCTTACGATACTTTGGAACGGAAAGCTTTTCCTGGCAGTTTGGCCTGTACCTCTTATTCAAGATAAAAGTCTTTTCAGCCTTCATTTCACCAGTCAGGTCAACTTGTCTTCCTATTTCATCTGTCCCTCTCTCAGCCTGAAAAAACACGTTAAGTGGAGGCAAGGGGGCAGGAGAAAGACTAGTGGTGATCTCTGTCCCCTAACATTTCTTCTTTCTTCCATTCCTTGAGCAAGATCAAATGCCCTACTTGCTAGGCTTAGCCCAGTTATACAGTTTTATAGCTATTTTGCCTGAGCAGTTTTTTTCTGGTTTGTCATTTTTCCCTTCTTCCTTATTAGAATTCATTCTACATTCCACCCTTCCACAGGAGTGCCTCTAGAAGAATTGCTTACATACATTGCTAAAGTTAGTACTAAGATTCTTAGCTAATTCCTCCTAGAAACCCCTTAACAATGGACAAACATACAAAGTGCTCCAGAAAATGGAAAGAGACCATATGTGTTCCATCTTAACTAATTTGAATAAAATTTGAACTGATAATTAAATTAGTTATATTACAAGGCCTTTCCTATTCTCTCTTTTTTTAATTTTTTAATTAACATATAAAGTATTTTTAGCCCCAGGGGTACAGGTCTGTGAATCAGCAGGTTTACACACTTCACAGCACTCACCATAGCACATACCCTCCCCAATGTCCATAACCCAACCACCCTCTCTCTACCCCCTCCCCCCGGGCAACCCTCAGTTTGTTTTGTGAGATTAAGAGTCTCCTACGGTTTGTCTCCCTCCCGATCCCATCTTGTTTCATTTATTCTTTTCCTACCCCCCAAACCCCCCATGTTGCCTCTAAACTTCCTCATATCAGGGAGATCATATGACAGTTGTCTTTCTCTGATTGACTTATTTCGCTAAGCATAATACCCTCTAGTTCCATCCACGTCATCGCAAATGGCAAGATTTCATTTCTTTTGAGCTGCATAGTATTCCATTGTATATATATACCACTTCTTCTTTATCCATTCATCTGTTGATGGACATCTACGTTCTGTCCATAGTTTGGCTATTGTGGACATTGCTGCTATAAACATTCGGGTGCATGTGCCCCTTCGGATCACTACATTTGTATCTTTAGGGTAAATACCCAGTATTGTGATTGCTGGGTCATAGGATAGCTCTATTTTCAACTTTTTGAGGAACCTCCATGCTGTTTTCCAGAGTGGTTGCACCAGCTTGCATTCCCACTAACAGTGTAGGAGGGTTCCCCTTTCTCTACATCCTCACCAGCATCTGTCATTTCCTGACTTGCAAATTTTAGCCATTCTGACTGGTGTGAGGTGATTTCTCATTGTGGTTTTGATTTGTATTTCCCCGATGCCAAGTGATGTGAGCACTTTTTCATGTGTCTGTTGGCCATCTGGATGTCTTCTTTGCAGAAATGTCTGTTCATGTCCTCTGCCCATTTCTTGATTGGATTATTTGTTCTTTGGGGGTTGAGTTTGGTAAGTTCTTCATAGATTTTGGATACTAGCCCTTTATCTGATATGTCGTTTGCAAATATCTTCTCCCATTCTGTCCATTGTCTTTTGGTTTTGTTAACTGTTTTCTTTGCTGTGCAAAAGCTTTTGATCTTGATGAAGTCCCAATAGTTCATTTTTGCCCTTGCTTCCCTTGTCTTTGGCAATCTTTCTAGGAACAAGTTGCTATGGCTGAGGTCGAAGAGGTTGCTGCCTGTGTTCTCCTCAAGGATTTTGATGGATTCCTTTCTCACTTTGAGGTCCTTCATCCATTTTGAGTCTATTTTTGTGTGTGGTGTAAGGAAATGGTCCAATTTCATTTTTCTGCATCTGGCTGTCCAATTTTCCCAACACCATTTGTTGAAGAGGCTGTCTTTTTTCCATTGGACATTCTTTCCTGCTTTGTCAAAGAAGCTGACCATAGAGTTGAGGCTCTCCATTCTGTTCCATTGATCTATGTGTCTGTTTTTGTGCCAGTACCATGCTGTCTTGATGATGACAGCTTTGTAATAGAGCTTGAAGTCCGGAATTGTGATGCCACCAACTTTGGCTTTCTTTTTCAACATTCCTCTGGCTATTCGAGGTCTTTTCTGGTTCCATACAAATTTTAGGATTATTTGTTACATTTATTTGAAAAAAATGGATGGGATTTTGATAGGAATTGCATTAAAAGTGTAGATTGCTTTAGGTAGCATAGACATTTTCACAATATTTGTTCTTCCAATCCAGGAGCATGGAACATTTTTCCATTTCTTTGTGTCTTCCTCAATTTCTTTCATGAGTACTTTATAGTTTTCTGTGTATAGATTCTTAGTCTCTTTGGTTAGGTTTATTCCTAGGTATCTTATAGTTTTGGGTGCAATTGTAAATGGGATGGACTCCTTAATTTCTCTTTCTTCTGTCTTGTTGTTGGTGTATAGAAATGTAACTGATTTCTGTGCATTGATTTTATATCCTGCCACTTTACTGAATTCCTGTACAAGTTCTAGCAGATTTGGAGTGGAGTCTTTTCTTATTCTCTTTTATTAGTGCCATCTTCTTTTTCCAACATCCTCCTTCTCTGCTGCTCAGTGTCCCTCCCCTTTACAACCTTGTCAGGAGCCCAGGATCAGCTCCCTCCCCCACAACCACCAATTTAAAAAAATTGGCCAGAGGTCTATAAACCAGTGGTTCTCAACCCTGGTTGAATGACGGAATTATGTGGGGAGGTTTTTTTCCCCAATCTGTTGTCTAAGTATTAGTATTTTTTCACAGCTTCTTAGATGATGGTTCTAATTCTATTCTCAGGGGTCTGTCTTCCCCACCCCACGTTTTTATCAAAATTTGTTCTCATCTATCAATTACATGGAAAAGATCTAGTATATTCATCTGCCATAGGCATTGATAACTGATAGATGCTTAATGTGCTAGCCGTCAATGGGATTTTTCACTTGATGAAAAAATGAAAACTCTATGATAGAAATTCATGCGTAGGAGGGATGTTTAGGTTGGAAAATTTTCCCAGCTTCCAATTCATATAGGTTAGTGCTTTATACACACACACACACACACACATACACACACACACATCCATTACAAACTTTAACTAAAACAGGGAAACCAGATCTCAAAAATCAGTAATAATCATTTCATTATAGTGAGAACAACAATAATTTATTTGCAGTATTTCACCAAGATACTTATATCTAGCTAAATAATGCTGGATTTGTAGGTCAGGTCTGATATCCCCTTGCTTTCTTTTCATGCTTCTATTTTTACCAAAAGAAAAAAATCTGATTCACAAATTAAATTTGTTGGGAATGACAGCAAGTATTTGGTGGCTCTAGCAGATAGTTTTGAATATTCATATTAGAATAAATATTAACCTAAAAATCATGAAATTTTTTCTCACTAAAAACTACATTAAACTTCATCCATCAGACATGATGGATGAAGATGATAAGCATTTCACACTTGCAAGCTGAAAGCGTGACTATTTCAACTTGGAAGATACTAGCAAATGGATTAAATCCTTTCTTTGTTGCTTTCAGTTCTGAAAGGTATTTTTTCACATTTCATTACAGCATTTGAATGTGCTTTTAAATTATGCCAGATGATTTTCTCTGATGAGTGAAGAAAATCACTACATCAAACTCAGTGACTGAACCATTTGTATCACATTTAAGTCATATAAAGAGATCCTGATATCATAAAATGGTAATATTTAAGCCCTGAATTGATATGTTCAGCCTTTTCAAAATATGAAATACATTGCTGAGATATACCACTTGAACAATTCAGTTGAAATAATTCAGTCTTTGCTGTTACCCCAGTCATGAAGAGATGCTTTATACTTCATCCCTCAAAAAACCTGGGAAAATATATTTCCTGTTGAGAGGCTTCATAAACCAGTATGGAAAAATAGGCTTGTACTTACTGCCCATTTCTTTAACATCATGAAAAGATGAACACTCAATGGAAGATATGTTATCATACTCCCAATCTTAACTCTTCAACACTGAATCAAAATCAAGAGGCAGATTTTTGACCACTAATGTTCCTTTTAATATATCTTGACATTCAGGTACAGCTTCTTTCATTCATGTGGTTGCAGCATCCTTTCTTGTTGCATGCATAGCTTCTGCTTTGTTAACACTAATTTAAGCCTTATTCTTTTCAGTCTTTATCACACATCAGAAACTGATCTTTAAGTAAATGAATATTATCATCTCTTGAAGGCTGGTTTCTCAGTGATAAATGAAACAGAATTTCACTAGCAGTTTTCTTGAATATACTTATCAGTAATGCCAATGAAAATATCCCACAGCATGTTCACATATTAGAATGTTCTTACACTGTGCAATCCAATGATACAATGAACATATGATAGGGATAAAGGAATAGTGCCAAACATTCATTCTAAAGTTTTATGAATATAACAGTCACCATAAACTTTGTGCTTAGCATTATAAGTTTTTAGAAATAGTGTCAGAAGTGGTGCATATGTTAGAATACATGCGATTTTGTTAATGCCATTGTGGTTTGAGTTTCCTATCTCTCTTTTTTTTTTACTATTTTTCTAAATTTTTTTAATTTTCAGCATAACAGTATTCATTGTTTTTGCACCACACCCAGTGCTCCATGCAATCCGTGCCCTCTCCAATACCCACCACCTGATTCCCCCAACCTCCCACCCCCCGCCCCTTCAAAATCCTCAGATTGTTTTTCAGAGTCCATAGTCTCTCATTCACCTTCCTATCTCTTATTAGTAATAATACTCATCGATTTAGTATTGGAAAACATTATTTTCTGCTTTTTCTGAACACATCTGACTGGTTGCTGGGGGGGGGCTGTGTTTTCCTTAAATTGACATGAAAGCTATGGTAGCATCATTGGATAAAGTTTCATAACAGGTTATGATATCCACACAATAAAAGTCACTGTTCAAGTATTCATCATTTTAAGTACTCTTTACTAATTCCTGCTGCTACATTAGCAGAAAATATTTTGGGTCATAAAAAAGCCACATATTGAGCCACCTGGGTGGCTCAGTCATTAAGTGGCTGCCTTCAGCTCAGATCATGATCCTAGGGTCCTGGGATCAAGCCCCACATCAGGCTCCCCGCTCAGTGGGAAGCCTGCTTCTCCCTCTCCCACTCCCCCTGCTTGTGTTACCTCTCTCACTGCATCTTTCTCTGTCAAATAAATAAATTAAATATTTTTTTAAAAAAGCCACATATGGGGGGTGCCTGGGTGACTCAGTGGGTTAAAGCCTGGGATCAAGCCCCGCATCAGGCTCTCTCTGTTCAGCAGGGAGCCTGCTTCCTCCTCTCTCTCTCTCTGCCTGCCTCTCTGCCTACTTGTGATCTCTCTGTCAAATAAATACATAAATTCTAAAAAATATATATATTTTTTTAAATTTTTTAAAAAGCCACATAATCCTTCTAATCATGAGAAAGTAGCATTGTAAATTAAAAGACATTTTATCTGTTACATTAAATCATCATATTTTCCAGATTTACTTGTCCTAATGCATATATCTTCACATTCTAAGTTTATTCTAAAGTCAATTTCACTATGTTTTTTTTTTAAAGATTTTATTTATTTATTTGCCAGAGAGAGAGAGAGAGAGCACAAACAGAGGAAATGACAGGCAGAGGGAGAGAAAGAAGCAGACTCCTGTTGAGCAGAGAGCCCGATGTGGGACTCGATCCCAGGACCCTGGGACCATGACCTGAGCTGAAGGCAGAGGCTTAACCCTCTGAGCCACTCAGGTGCCCCAAGTTCACTACGTTTTTAATGTTACCTTGAGTTGCTATGATTTTTCACCATTGCTTTTGTACTTGAACAAACCAATTTGAGCCATTAATACATTTTGGGGAATTAGAGTTAAAATGCAAAAAATGATAACCATGAAATGTGCAAAATTAAGAATAAATATAATGACAAAGGCAAATGACATAACATGCCACAAACATCTTGTTAGCTAAGTGTTATCAAGGATGAACCAATGACTGCATTCCTTGTGGTATATGCACAGCCTTACCTATTAACATCACATTGAGATTTCTAGAAAAAAATCATGATTAGTAAGGTTTAACTCTGTCATGTTCTACAAGCTCTGGCATAGAATGTAAAATATTCCAGTACCAGAAAGAAAACCATTATACACATGGGGAAACTGAGACTTAGAGAGGCACAGTGATTTGGCCAAAATTTCACAAGTGTAAATCACATCCAAGTTGCCCAAGCTAGATAATTAGCTGCCTCACTCAGGCACCAAGATAAGCATTAAAAAGCAAACAAACAAACAAAAACCTTTACAGTTTGAATTGCCACTTCTAGCTTTTAGTGTGGCAGACTCAGGGAAAGGACTTGATTGTAACTGGGCTCTGGGTGAGAGAGAGAGAGAATTGAAATAAAAAACAAGTAGAAACTATCTACATACACACACACGTGTGTGTGTGTGTGTGTGTGCATGAGTGTGTGTATGGTCTCCTTTGGCATTGGTGAAGAGTGACTGAAATAAATGAGAGTATCTTGGGAAAGAGAAGCCTGCCTAGGCTTCTAGCCAGAATGGCAGAGATAGCTGTGTTCAAATATGTGCAGGACATTCCCAAAAATAAGGAGGAGTTTTGTCTGGCTGGTTGTCCTGAGGGCAGAACGTGGGTGTGCGGGAGGAAGTTACAGAGGAGCAGGTCTGGCTCACTAGCAGGAAGAACATGTTGCCAAGTGGAATCCTGAGCCTGCTGAGGCAGAGAGCTTCCAGGTCTCTCCCAGTTTACTGGGAGGTTGGGTGAGGAGCCCTTGGCAGGAAGGCTGAGGAGGGGAGTCTTGCACCAGGTAGAGAAGGTGGGAGCAGGTGATCTGAAAGCTTTCCTAGCCTGAGTCTGGTGAGAGCCTGGATGGAGAAAGGCTAGTGAAGTAGGACAGGTGGACTCCAGGCACCTTGGGCAGCTGAACTTTAGCCCCACCTGTTTCCTGGGTGGCAAAGGGGAACCTTAGAAGTTCAGGATGGGAGACTGGAACCTCTGCTTCCCGAGGACACATGGGCTGTTTCTCCTGCAGTTGTCAAGATCCCAAGTTCACACTGGGTTCCCTGCCTAGCTCCCTGAATCTAAAGTGTAACCTTTAAAGCGGAAGAACAGTGGGGACTCGGCACTGTCTGCCCTTGGCAGCCAACACTGGAGAAAAGTGAGCAGCTGAGAGGATTCACCTTACTCTTTGGCCATTCTCAAACTACAGGGTACATACCACTTGAAAAATATAGTTGAAGAGCCTCTAGCTTAACACCACCACGCTAGTAAGTTGTATTCCTTTTTCCACTAAACCCCATCTTGGTTTTAAGTATAAATACAGTAGCAAAGGAAGAGCATGTCTCAGGACAAAATCAACAAGACTGATTTGCAATTTGGTAAAGATTCCAATATTGCTGGTGTTATCAGTACACATCTTCAAGGTTGATGGTGGAAGATTTTAAAGACTTATTTAAATCACCTCTTTGCAATGCTACAGTATTGGCTCTAGGCCTAGTTACAGTTGACAGGAAGATCTCAAGGAATTTAAGAATTCTCTATGGCAGTGTAGGGGTAAACACCAAGTAGTTGGCTAAGAGCTCTTCTAAGCCCAGGACTGATATACAGCTGGTATGCACTGTGATTACAATTCTGCAGTTAAAATATTAACATACCTTTGTACTGGTTTGTAAAGAGCCACTTCCCCAAAGCCTCTCAAGTACAGCTTTGGTCCTGGCCACTCCAACCTCCCTCTCCGCAAGACTCCTGCCACACCTCCTTATGATCCAGCATTCAAGGAATATTCCAGACCTACTTCCTGCTGAGACAAAAGATGGTTAAATATTTTTTAATATTACCCTTAATTAAATCTCAAGTCTTTTGTTTGAGAGAGGGGAAATGAGACCTGTGGTAAAGCACTTATATGGTGAGAAGCCATATTTGGAAGAATTTTAGTGCTCTATATGTAAAGAAGAAATACAGAGAATTTTAGATCAGGAAGAAGAGTTGGTGAAGGGCTGGTTCTAATTCTCAACATCATAACCTGAAGTAGACACTTAAGCTTTTTGTAACAAAGTGGATTTAGTGTCATAAAGATTAATAATATATTCTAAGAGCTCCTGATGAAGGACAGAAAAGATTTTTAAAAAATATATAAATTGGGATTTGTTAATTACTGTTATTGTTCCTCTGACAGTTCTTAGTACAGTAGATTACCTTTTTTCATAAAGCAGTAATCCTCCTTGAAATATCTGTCACATTTAATAATACCAGTTAACATTTTCTGAGCACTTACTCAACCTGACACTATTCTAAGCACTTTACATGTAGTCTTATTTATCTTACTTTTTAAAATTTCTTTCTTTTTTTATTTTAATTTTAATTAGTTAACATACAGTGTTATATTAGTTTTAGGTGTACAATATATTGATTCAACACTTCCATACAACACCCAGTGCTCATCACAAGTGCCCTCCTTAATCCCCATCACCTATATCACCCCCACCCACCTCCCCTCTGGTAGCCATCAGTTTGTTCTCTATTATTAAGAGTCTATTTCTTTTTTTCTAATCTTTTTTTAAAAATATTTTATTTATTTATTTGACAGAGAGAGAGAGACAGCAAAGGAGGGAACACAGGCAGGGGAAGTGGGAGAGGGAGAAGCAGGCTTCCTGCTGACCAGAGAGAATGATGCAGGGATCGATGCCAGGCCTCTGGGATCATGACCTGAGCCTCAGGCAGACACTTAATGACTGAGCCACCCAGGTGCCCCAAGAGTCTATTTCTTGATCTCTCTCTCTCATTCCTTTGCTCATTTAGTTTTTTTCTTAAATTCCACATATGAGTGAAATCATATGGTGTTTCTCTTTCTCTGACTGACTTATTTCACTTAGCATTATACTCTGGCTCTATCCATGTCAATGCAAATGGGAAGATTTCATTCTTTTTATGGTTGAACAATATTCCATCGTGTATATGCCACTTTTCTTTTTATTTCTTATTAACATATAATGTATTATTTGCTTCAGGGGTATAGATCTGTGAATCATCAGTCTTACACAATTCACAGCACTCACCATAGCACATACCCTTCCCAATGTCTATAACCCTGCTAACCCTATCACTCCCTCCCACCCCCAGCATCCCTCAGCTTGTTTCCTGAGATTAAGAGTCTCTTGTGGTTTTTCTCCCTCCCCAGTCCCATCTTGTTTCATTTTTTCCTCCCTTCCCCCTACTCTGCCTCTCAAATTCCTCATATCAGAGAGACCATATGATAATTGTCTTTCTCTGGTTCACTTATTTTGCTTAACATGATACCCTCTAGTTCCATCCACGTTGTTGCAAATGGAAATATTTCGTTTTTCACGGGTGCATAGTATTCTATTTATATACCACTTTTCTTTATCTATTCATCAGTGGATGGCTGCTTGGGCTGCTTGCATATTTTAGCTATCATAAACAATGCTACTATAAACATAGGAGTAAATGTGATCCTTTGAATTAGTGTTCCTGTATTCTTTGGGTAAATACTCAGAGGGTGATTACTGGATCTTAGGGTATTTCTATTTCTAACTTCTGAGGAAATTCTATATTGTTTCCAAAGTGGAGTTTGCACCAGTTTGCATTCCTACCCACAGTGTGAGAGGTTTCCTCCTCCTTTGCATCCTTGCCAACACAGGTTGTTTCTTGTGATGTTGATTTTAGCTATTCTGACAGGTGTGAGGTGATATCCCATTATACTTTTGATTTGCATTTCCCTGATAAGTGATGATGAGCATCTTTTCATGTGTCTGTTGGCCATCTGGATGTCTTCTTTGGAGAAATGTCTATTCATAACTTCTGCCCATTTTTAATTTGATTATTTGTTTTTGGGGTGTTGAGATTTAATAATTTATTTGTATATTTTGAACACTAACCCTTTATTGGATATGGGAAAAGAGAGCTTTTCCCCTAAGGTCAGGAACAAGACAAGGGTGTCCAGTCATCATTTTTATTCAACGTAGTACTGGAAGTATTTATTTATTTTAAAATTAAAAGAAGTATATTTTATCCAAGTGTTATAAAAATACAGTGTTACATTAGTTTCAGGTATACAATTCAACAATTCTATACATTTCTCAGTGCTTATCAAGATAAGTGAAATCTTAATCCCCTTTATCTATTTCACTCATTGCTCCACTGACCTACCTTCTGGCAGCCAACATTTTGTTCTCTGTATTTAATGGTCTTTTTTTGTTTGTTTGTCTCCCCCCCACTGTTTGTTTGTTTCTTAAATTCCACATATATTTGAAATCATGTGGTATTTTTCCTTTTCTGACTGACTTATTTCTCTTTGCACTATACCCTCTAGGTCCATCCATGTTGTTGCAAATGGCAAGATCTCATTCTTTTTATGGCTGAATAATATTTCATTGTATATATATTTCACATCTTCATTATTTATTCATCTGTGGATGGACACTTAGGTTGCTTCCCCATCTTGGTTGTTGCAAATAACATAAGGATATATATATTTTTTTGAATTCATGGTTTTTTGGATAAATGTTCAGTAGTGGAATTACTGGACTATATGGTAATTCTATTTTTAACTTTTTTGAGGAATTGCCATACTATTTTCCATAGTAGCTGCTCCAGCTTGAATTCCCACCAACAATGCATAAGTGTTCCTTTCTCTCCACATCATCACCAGCACATGTTACACCTTGTGTTTCTGATTTCAGCTGCTTTGCAGGTGTAAAGTCATATCTCATTGTGGTTTTAATTTGCATTTCCCTGATGATTAGTGATGTTGAGCATCTTTTCATGTGTCTGTTGGCCATCTGCATGTCCTCTTTGGAAAAATGTCTATTCAGGTTTTCTGCTCATTTTATAATTGGACTATTTGTTGTTTTGTTCTTGTTTTTCTTTTTGTTTTGGTGTTGAGTTACATAAGTTCTTTATATATTTGGGATATTAATCTCTTGTTGGATCTATCATTTGTATATATCTTCTTCCTGACAGTAGGCTGCCTTTTTCTTTTGTTGGTGGTTTCCTTTGGTGTGTAAAAGCTTTTTTTTAAAGATTTTATTTATTTATTTGACAGAGAGTGATCACAAGTAGGCAGAGAGGCAGGCAGAGAGAGAGAAGGATGCAGGCTCCCCTCTGAGCAGAGAGCCCGATGTGGAGCTCGATCCCAGGACTCTGAGATCAGGGCCTGAGCTGAAGGTAGAGGCTTTAGCCCACTGAGCCACCCAGGTGCCCCTAAAAGCTTTTTATTTTGGTGTAGACCCAATAGTTTAATTTTGGTTTAGTTTCCCTTTCCTGAGGAGATAGCTAGAAAAATGTTTCTACAGCTGATGTCAAAGAAATTACTATCTACGTTTTCTACTTCTGTTTTATGGTTTCAGGTCTCACATTTAGGTGTAGAATCTAACTTAATGTAACTACTAAGGCATACATCACTATGATTACTATTTAATGTTGAAGAAACTGAAACCCAGGGATTCTTTAACTTGTCCAAGCCACCTGGCTGGGAAGTGGCTGAACACAGTTTTGAACTGAGGCAGACCAACATCAGAGCCCACATGTATACCCACTATGCTATACTGATATGGTTTACCAAGCCCTAATACTTATTAAAAACCTGATATATGCCAGGAAACTTTCATATAAATTACCTGATTTAATCCTCCAACATTTACCTTAAGGCAGGCATCATTACCCACATTTTATAGACAAGCGGACTGAAGCTCAGAGATGAAGCCACTCATCATAGGTCCCCCAGTCAACAACCATCAGAACTAGAGCTGCAACCCAGGAATTTTATGCCAAAGGCTGTTCTTTCTTGCTTAATGTGCTTTCCCCACCTCCCAAATAATTTTCCTTCTTCTAGTACCATTATTCTTCCCAATTTTATGTTCTTATGGTCATCTTCAACTTTCCAGATTGGTAAGTCCCATCCTGGGACCCCTGGTAACATTCAGTCTTTAACATCGACCTTCTAACCAACCTATAACCTTTTCCTCATTAAAATGTCCCCCAGATTTGTGTCCATTGATCTTTGTCTGAATAAATCTTAACCATGATGGTTGCAAAATGATTATTTTTTTACAACTCTAGTATTGCTATCTTCCAAATCTTGCATACCTGAAATCACAAAACTTGCCCTTTATCTGCTTTCTGAGCCAGTCAAGCAAACTTACTTAATGACCACTGTATTGGTTACAGTGCTTTAGGCTGTGACTACAGATGTCTCATCAATTGTCACTTAGACAATAAAGAGATTTCATGATCTCAAATAATAAGAAGTATGGAAGCAAGTCAGTTCCAAAGTTGCTTAATTCATCAGTTCAGTGATGTCATCAAAGACCCAAGCTCTCTCCATCTTTATACTCTATCATCCTAGGTGTTTACTAATGTCTCTCTTTTCTTCAACAGCACATATTCCTTAAAACTGAAACAAAATAGAGAAAATTACCATTGCCCTTGTATAAAAATAATTGAATTCATGAAGCATGCCATTTTTCTCAAATAGCTCTTTTTTAATTGGACTGTCCCTGATAACCCTATTAAAAATTACAAACTCACCTCTGGCATTCCCTCTCTTCTTTCTCTATTTCATTTTTTTCCCTATCATTTATCACCATCTGGCGTATGATATACTTTTGTTTCCTCTCTCTCACATTAGAATGTAAACTCCATGAAGGCAGAGACTTTAATCTGTTTTGTTTACTCTTGTATACCCAATATCTAGGACATTGCCTGGCACATAGAATGCACTCCATAAATATTTATTGAACTAATGACTGCTACTGCACTAAACATCACATCCACAAACAATGACATTCTAGGCAGCAAAAAAGAGGAATGGGACAAAGAGGCTGTTTTCTCTCCAGGCCTGCAGCTTTTATCAGAATGTGTGATCTTTTTCAGAAATACCATAACAGATTTTCCCTAAGGTCTCATTAACCAGAACTGGTCACATACTCACCAATTAGCCTCACTAGGCAAATGAGAATGGGACTGCCATGACTAGCTTAAACCAATAAAGATTCATCTCCCAAGGTCAGGCAAAGAACAACTCTAATTTTTCTTTAACATAAAGGGTGAGCATATGGGGCTGTCATGTGAGCAACCTACAATGTTTGCCATGGTAGCCTAACATACCCTTGAGAACATTTTCTAACCCCTGTTATCCTCTTTTCCTCATGGCTAGGAAAGCCCTTGTCCATCTGGCCAGCTTCCATGGTTCTTTCTTTTATTCAACTCAACCTAGTGCCCAAAACTTCATCTCTAATATCATTTCCCACTAAAAGTAGTCAGAGCTCTTTGGGGGAAATGGACAATTATACAGATAGAAGAATATAAGTACAAGATGAGCCTGAAACATCTTATTATTCCAGAAAGTAAGGAAATGCTTAAAAAATGTTAGAAAGTATCACGGGAACACAGGAACTAGATCGAGGGGGGTCCCATTGTCCAAATATAAAACAATTTAAGCATCTATATAATTAAGGACAGTAATGAATTATAAACCATTGATGAAAACTAGGAATCCATGAGGGCTTCAAAGTCCAAGATGGAGGAATAGGAGACTATACTTTCATCTGATTCCAGGAATTCAGCTAGATAACTATCAAATCATTCTGAACACCTGCGAACTCAACCAGAGATCTAAGAAAAGAATAGCTGCAACTCTATAAATAGAAGCAGCCACTAGGGTGCTTGGCTGACTCAGTTGGTTAATCTTCTGCCTTCAGTTGAGCCCCACATCAGGCTCCCAGCTCAGCGGAGTGTCTATTCTCCCTCTCCCTCTGCCTGCCACTCTCCCTGTTTGTGTGTGTTTTCTCTCTTTCTCTAGCTCTGTGTCAAATAAATAAAAATAAAATCTTATAGAAAAAAAAAGAAAAAGAAAAGCGACCACTTTCTGCAAGGTACGAGGTGTGGAGAAGTGAATATGATATAGGTGACATATGGGAATGGTGAATGAATATGACAAGGTGATATGTGGGAAGATAAACCTCAGGGAGAGGGAGTCTCCATAAGCCAGCTACCAGCTACCAGCTACCAGCAAGTGATATAGCAGTGAAGCACAAAATCAGAACTTTTAAAAGTCTGCTCTGGTAAGGGACATCACACAGATGGCTAATCAGGAGCAGAACCCTAGCTGGGACAGTGTGGTCTCAGGATCCTTGGGGTCACAGGAAGACTGGGGGTGCTTCAGTGTGACAGAGGTCCCAGGCATTGGAGCAGGGAAGCTGGCTGCAAAGAGTGAACCCAGAAGTAGGTTCTCATCTCAGGGTTGCAATACACTACAGGCAGGCAACTGCTCTTCTAGCAAGGGCCCAAAAGCAAGAAACACGAGACACTTGCCCCTTCCTCCCCTGGGAGGAGTGGTGTGGGAAAGCATCACAGGAGTCTGCAAGGTTTGGTGACTCGAAAGGGATCATGTGCCTGAACTAGAAATGCTAGGTCACAGGCTGGATGAGCATGGAGTGCAGCTGAGACCAGGGAGACAGGAGTGATTGACTGCTTCTCTCTGAGGGCTCACTGAGGAATGGGGCCCTGAGCTTTTGGCTCAGGACAGAGACCTGAGATTTTTTAAAATCTTTCTTTCTTTTTTTCAGCCAATTTCTTATCTTCTTAAAATATTTTATTTATTTGGCAGAGAGAGAGAAATCACAAGCAGGCAGAGAGGCAGGCAGAGAGGGGAAAGCAGGCTGCCTGTTGAGCAGAGATCCTGATATGGGGCTCAATCTCAGGACCTTGAGATCATGACCTGCACTGAAGGCAGAGGCTTAACCCACTGAGCCACCCAGGGGTCCTGTCAATTTCTTATTTTATCAACTCTCTTTTTCAATCTTTTTTCATTATCATTTTCACTGTTTTATTTTATCCCTTCATTGTATTTAATCTTATCTTTGTATATATATATATATATATATATGTTTTCTTTCCTTACAATTTTGAGATGCAGTTTCTTTTAACAGACCAAAATACACCCAAAATCCAGTGTATGGCTATGTCCCATTCACCTGTCTGAACATATTCTCTTTTTTGTTGGTTTGGGTTTTCTTCTTCTTCTTCCTTTTTTTGTTTTGTTTGTTTTGTTAAAAGCTTTTTAAATTTTCATCTCTACAGTTCCATTCTATCCTTTCAATGTATTTACTTTTATTTTTGTATATATAAGTATTTCTTTCATTGCAATTTTCAGATATATTTTCTTCTAACAAACAGAACAAAATACACTCAGGAGAGAGTGTATTGCTCTATTCTGTTCACCTGTCTGTTTCTATCTCTTCCTTTTTATTATTGTTGATGTTGTTTTTTCCCTTTTTTGTTCTTTTCTTGTCTTTTCATTTCCATTTCTACAGTTATATTCTACCCTTTCATTGCATTTAATTTAATTTAATTTTTATTTATTTATTTATTATTCTTATTTATTTATTTATTTATTTTCAGCGTAACAGAATTCACTGTTTATGCACCACACCCAGTGCTCCATGCAATCCATGTCCTCCATAATACCCACCACCTGGCTCCCCCAACCTCCCACCTCCCACCCCTTCAAAACCCTCAGATTGCTTTTCAGAGTCTATAGTCTCTCATGGTTCATCTCACCTTCCATTTAATTTTATTTTTATACATATATAAGTTTTTCTTTCTTTACCATTTTGGGATCTAGTTCTCTAAAAAAACAGACCAAAATACACACAGAATCCAGTGTATTGCTCTATTCTGCTCACCTGTTTGATTATATTCTCTTCTTTTTGTTTCCTGGTTTCAGGTCTCTTCTGATTTACTTAAGGTATATTTCTCTGGTGTCATTGTTGCCATCTTAGTATTTTGTTCTCATATTCATATATTCTTTTCTGGACAGAAAAGACAGAAAAACTCACCTGAAAAAAGAACAAGAGGCAGTACTGATGGCCATGGACCTAATCAGTATAGATATAAGTAAGATGTCAGAACCAGAGTTCAGAATAACGATTATAAAGGTACTAGCTGCACTTGAAAAAAGCATAGAAGATGCTAGAGAATCCTTTTCTGGAGAAATAAAATAACTAAAATCTAACCAAGTCAAACTCAAAAAGGTGACTTAATGAGATGCAATAAAAAAATGGAGGCCCTAATTGCTAAGACAAATGAGGCAGAAGAGAGAATTAGTGATATAGAGGACCAAATGATGGAGAATAAAAAAGCTGAGAAAAAGAGAAATAAACAACTACTGGATCATGAGGGGAGATTTTGAGAAATAAGTGATACCATAAAGTAGAACAATATTAGAATAATTGTGATACCAGAAGAAGTGAATGTAAATGGGCTAAATGCTCCAATCAAAAGACACACAGTATCAGATTGGACAAAAAGCAAGACACATTGATATGCTGTCTGCAAGAGATTCATTTTAGACCCAAAGACACCTCCAGACTTAAAATGTCCTTCCTCGTCTCATTTTACAGTCTTTGGTTTAAAATCTAATTTGTCGGGGTGCCTGGGTGGCTCAGTGGGTTAAAGCCTCTGCCTTCGGCTCGGGTCCTGATCCCAGGGTCCTGGGATTGAGCCCCACGTCAGGCTCTCTGCTTGTCAGGGAGCCTGCTTCCCCTCTCCTCTCTCTGCCTCTCTTTCTGCCTGCCTCTCTGCCTGCTTGTGATCTCTGTTTGTCAAATAAATAAAAATAAATTTAAAAAAATATAAAAAAATAAAATCTAATTTGTCTGTTACAATGATTGCCACCCCAGCTTTCTTTTGATGTCCATTAACATGGTAAATGGGTCTCCACCCCTCACTTTAAGTCTAGGGTGTCTTTGGGTCTAAAATGAATCTCTTGCAGACAGCATATCAATGTGTCTTGCTTTTTATCCATCTGATAACATGTGTCTTTTGATTGGAGCATTTAGCCCATTTACATTCATTAAAGTCAAACAGGAAATTAAAGAAGAATTTAAAAAGCTCATGGAAACAAATGAAAATACAACTGTTCAAAATCTATAGGATGCAGCAAAGGTGGTCCTAAGAGGGAAGTATATAGCAATACAAGCCTTTCTCGAGAAACAAGAAAGTTCTCAAATAAACAACTTAACCTTACATCTAAAGGAGCTGGAGAAAGAACGGCAAATAAAGCCTAAACCTATGGGGAGAAGAGAAATAATAAAGATTAGAGCAGAAATCAATGACATAGAAACCAAAAGAACAGTAGAAAGAATCAACAAAACTAAGAATTGGTTCTTTGAAATAATTAATAAGTTGATAAAACCATGGCCATACTTATCAAAAAGAAAAGAGAAAGGACCTAAATAAATAAAATCATGAATGAAAGAGGAGACCTCACAACCAACACTGAAAAAATAAAAACATATTATAAGCAGCAGTGTGCCAACAAATTGGGCAATCTGGAAGAAATAGATGCATTCCTAGAGACTTATAAACTACCAAACTGAACCAGGAAGAAATAGAAAACCTGAACAGACCCATAACCAGCAAGGAAATTGAAACAGTAATCAAAAATCTCCCAACATACAAGAGCCCATGGCTAGATGGCTTCCCAGGGGAATTCTACCAAACATTTAAAGAAGAACTAATATCTATTCTTCTGAAGCTGTTTCACAAAATTGAAATGGAGGGAAAACTTCCAAACTCTTTTTATGAGGCCAGCATTACCTTGATTACAAAACCAAAGACCCCACCAAAAAGGAGAATTACAGGCCAATATCCCTGAGGAACACAGATGCACAAATTCTCACCAAAATACTAGCCAACAGGATCCAACAGTGCATTAAAAAGATTATTTACCATGACCAATTGGGATATATTCGTGGACTGCAAGGGTGGTTCAACATCCACAAATCTATCAATGTGGTACACTACATAAATAAAAGAATGGACAAGAACCATTTGATCCTCTAATTAGATGCAGAAAAAGCACTTGACAAAGTACAGCATTCTTTCTTGATTAAAACTCTTTATAGTGTAGGGATAGAGGGAGCATACCTCAATATCATAAAAGTCATATATGAAAAGTCAACAGTGAATATCATTCTCAATGGAGAAAAGCTGAGAGCTTTTCCCCTAAGGTCTGTAACATTGCCAGAAAACAAAAGGCCTCCAAATCAGCAAAGACGTCAAACTCTCACTCTTTGCAGATGACATGATACTCAATGTGAAAAACCCAAAAGACTCCACCCCACAATTGCTAGAACTCATACACAAGAATTCAAGAGTCACAGGATATAAAAGCAATGCACAAAAAAATCAGTTGCATTTTTATACATTAACAATGAGACAGTAGAAAGAGATATTAAGGGGTTGATCCCATTTACAATTGCACCCCAAACCATAAGATACCTAGGAGTAAATCTAACCAAAGAGGCAAAGATCTGTGTTCAAAAAAATATAAAATACTTATGTGAGAAACTGAGGAAGACACAAAGAAATGTAAAAACATTCCATGCTCACAGATTGGAAGAAAAAATATTGTTAAAATGTCTGTGCTACCTAGAGCAATCTACACATTTAATGTAATACCTATCAAAATACCATCAACTTTTTTTTTCACAGACCTGGAACAAATAATCCTAAAATTTTTATGGAACCAAGAAAGACCCCAAATAGCCAAAGGAATGTTGAAAAAGAAAACCAAAACTGGGGACATCACAATTCCAGACTTCAAGCTCTATTACAAAGCTATAGTCATTGCAATGAATTTTGGAACACAGAAAAAAAATTAAAAAAAAACCCACAAAAACAAAGCTAGAGTCATCAAGACAGTATGTAACTGGCACAAAAACAGACAACCCAGAAATGGACCTCAACTCTATGGTCAACTAATCTTTGACAAAGCAGGAAAGAATATCTAATGGAAAAAGGACAGTTTTTTCAACAAATAGTGTTGAGAAAATTGGACAGCCACATGTAGAACAATTAAATTGGACCATTTCCTTACAGCATACAGAAAGATAAACTTAACATGGATGAAAGACCTAAATGTTGTACAGGAATCCACCAAAATCCTAGAGAAGAACACAGGCAGCAGCCTCTTCAAATTCGACCATAACAACTTCTCCCTAGAAACATCTCCAAAGGCAAGGGAAACAAAGGCAAAAATGAAATATTGGGACTTTATCAAGATCAAAAGCTTTTGCACAGCAAAGGAAATAGCAACAAAACCAAAAGACAACTGACAGAATGGGAGAGGATACTTGCAAATTACATAACAAAGGGCTAGTATCCAAAATCTATTTAAAAAATGTATCAAACTCAACACTCAAAGAACAAATAATCCAATCAAGAAATGGGCAAGAAACATGAACAGACATTTCTCCAAGGAAGACATCTAAATGACCAATAGACACATGAAAAAATGCTCAGCATAACTCGGCATCAGGGAACTACAAATCAAAACCACAATGAGATACCACCTCACACTGGTCAGAATGGCTAAAATTAACAAGTCAGAAAATTACAGATGTTGGTGAGGGTGTGGAGAAAGGGGACCCCTCCTACACTGTTGGTGGTAATGCAATGCAGCCACTCTGGAAAACAGTATGGAGGTTCCTCAAAAAATTGAAAATAGACCTATGCTATGACCCAGCAATTATACTACTAGGCATTTACCCCAAAGATACAAATGTAGTGATCTGAAGGGGCACCTGCATCCTGCATCCCAATGTTTATAGCATCAACGTCCACAACAGCCAAACTATGGAAAGAGCCCAGATGTCCATAGACAGAAGAATTGATAAAGAAGATAAAGAAATAGATACACACACAGAGAGAGAGAGAGAGAGAGAGAGAAATATTACACAGCCACAAAAAATGAAATCTTGCCATTCATAGCAACATGAATGGAAATAGAGGGTATTATGCTAAGCAAAATAACTCGGAAAAAGAATATTATCATATGATCTCACTGATATGGGGATTTTAAGAAACAAAACAGGATTATAGGACAAGAGAGGGAAAAATAAAACAAGATGAAACCAGAGAGGAAGACAAACCATAAGAGACTGCAATCATAGGAAACAAATTGAAGGTTGCTGGAGGGGAAGAGAGTTAGCAGGGTGGGGTAACTGGGTGATTGACATTTAGGAGAGCATGGGTTGTAATGAACACTGGGTATTATATAAGGCTGATGAATCACTGACCTGTACCTCTGAAACCAATAATATGTTACATGTTAATTAATTAATTTAAATTAAAAATATATTAAAAAGTAGGAATCCATGAGCTAATAGTAATAACAGATATATAAATAAAGGAGGAGAAGGGAGAGCTTATGTTTATAGTAGAATACTGAGGACTGAATGGTATATGTGGAGAATGTACTAGAGTTGGAAAATCATCATTTTGCAATTATCATGGTAAAGATTGGTTCAGGCAGGGATCAATGGATACTAAATCTATGGACATTTTTAATGAGAAGCAGGTTATTTGCAGGCTTTTAGTGTGTCTTTCCACAGATTTCAAGAGAAAAAATAGTAACTGTACAGTGAAAATATTGGGCAACATCTTAACTGGGTGATTAAAATTGATATGACCAATGAAGGGGCAGATGGATATTATCTGCCTTCATATGTGATTCCCTAAGAAGGACATAGTATCATCTCTGTGGTGTTCTAACCTGGAATATATATATCCTGAATATCCATGAGGGAAAATCAGGCAAATACAGGGAGAGACATTATACTTTTTTTAAAGCATAAAATGGAGAAGAGAAGACTGTATTCTTCAAAAATGCCAATGTCAAAAAATACCAAAAAAAAAAAAATGCCATGGAAATGTTCTAGAGCAAAAGAGAATAAAAACACATATCAACTAAATTCAATACCTGATCCTGGACTGGATTCTCTACTGGCAGAAACAAACAAATATGCTAAAAAGGATGGTCAATTGCCATAGTTGAAATATGGAATGTTCCATATATAAAATATGGAAAGTAGAGGATATGCTAAATTTAATGATGTTGATAACTGTACTGTGGATATGTAAGAGAATACTGAAGTATTTATGAGGAAAGGGACCATGATATATACATATTCTCAAATGGTTCAGGAAAGTCAACTATGATATATGTACAGTTGACATTTGAACAACACAGGGCTAGGAGCATCAACCCCCAACCCTCTGCACAGTCGAAAGTCCGAGTACAACTTTTGACTCCCCCAAAGCTTAATTACTTGTAGCCTACAGTTGACTGGAAGTCTCACCAATAACATAGTGAATTAACCCTTATTTAATATGTTATACATATTACATAATGAATTCCTTTATTACAATAAAGTAGGCTAGTGAGAAGAAAACATTATTAAGAAAATAGTAAGGAAGAGAAACTACATTTACAGTATTGTACTGTATTTACCTTAAAAAAATCCATATGTAAGTGGACCCATGCAGTTCAAACCCAGGTTGTTCAAAGGTCAACTGTATAGATAGTTAAATAGATGGTAGATAGACAGACATACACATACATAATACATAGAGATAGAATGAAGTAAGAAGTAAGCAAATGATAGAGCAAATGGTAAAAACAGCAATAGATGAATCTGAGTAAAGGGTAAATGAGTATTCTTTGTACTGTTCTTATTCCTACAACTTTTCTATAATTTCAAAAATATATCCAAATAAAACATTTTTTTAAAAATATAACATAAGGAATAACATGGAGGACATTAGGAGATGGAGAGGAGAAGTGAGTTGGGGGAAATTGGAGGTGGAGACGAACCATGAGAGACTGTGGACTCTGAGAAACAAACTTGAGGGTTTTGGAGGGGAGGCAGGTGGGGGGTTGGGTGAGCCTGGTGGTGGGTGTTAAGGAGAGCATGTATTGCATGGAGCACTGGTTGTAGTGCATAAACAATGAATTTTGGAACACTGAAAAAAAATTAAATTAAATTAACATATAGCTTATGATCTATCCCATCCTTAAGAAGCCTTCCTTGCTTAGTTTTGTGGAGGTTCTCTGGGCTTCAGAATAGTGAAGGATGTCACCTGTGGATTTGCATGTTTTGGCAAATGTGAACTCATACAAATTATTTGTGGGAGATCTTCCAAGAGGAGAATAACTTCTCAACAAATATTTACTGTGTGCCAAGCACTGTGTTACATACATGCTGGGATGTATAAAAGGTGATAAAAGGTGACTAAAGCAAGCTTTTGCCCTCAAAAAGCTCATGAATAGACATGTAAAGTATGTGCCAAATGCTATAATTACGGAAATGCACAGGTTCTAGGAGAAGCCAGAAGAGACATATCTTATTCAGCCAGGAGTAGGGATAGGAGGTAGCAAAGGAATGTGGAGAGGTCAGGGAACATTTCCAAGGGAAGATTCTTGAGTTAAGCCTTAAAGCGGTTAGCCTGATGGACAATAAGAAGGGGGTAAGGATATTCTTGGCAGACAGAAAGAAATAAAAGAGGTGAGATAATAGTCAAGAACACAGACTCTGGAACCAGACTTCATAGGCTCAAATCTCAAATCTGCCACTTATTAATTGCATGACCTTGTGTAAGTTCATTAGTCTCTCCCTGTATCAGTTTCTTCATCTGTTACATGGGAATGATGACATTATCTACCACATAGGTTAGTTACTGATGATTAAATTGTAAGAGATGGTAAGTTTAGGCTAGCTATGACCTGACACATAATTGGTGTCAAATAAATATGAGCCCAGTTCATATACCTTTCAGGAAATTAAAAGTTTCTGTCAATAGAATACAGGGTTTATGTCAAGGAATATAGGGAGAAAGGAGAGAGGATGTGATGCCAAGCTAAGGGATTCATACTTTAACCTAAAGATAATGGGAAGTTATTAAGAAGTTTTAATGACTTGATTTGTTTGTTTGTTTTAGAAAGGTCTTTCTGGCTTGGAGAATGAAGCAGGGTAAGAATAGATGTGAGAAAACCAATGAAGAGTTCATTGCATCAGTTCAGATGAGAGGAGATTAGAATCTGGGATAGGGTAGTGAGGCAGAGTGTTATTGAGGAGGGAACATATTCAAGAGTCATCATGGGAGTAGAAGTTGAGGTTAACTCCGAGATGCCTGAACTGAACACCAAAATGGATAAAGGCTCCAGCCTCTGAGATAAGGAATGAAAAAAGAGCAAGATTTAGGTGGTAGGGGATGGAAATGATGAGTTGAGTTTTCACCGTGGTGAGTTTGAAGAGCCTGTAGGACATCCAAGTGGAGATGTCTAATAAAAGATAGGATGTAAGGATGCCTGGGTGACTCTGTTAGTTAAGCTTCTGACTCTTGGTATTTGCTCAGGTCATGATTTCAGGGTTGTGAGATTGAGCACCACGTGGGGCTCTGCACTCAGCAGGGAGTCTGTTTCCACTATCCCTCTGTCCTGCCCCAAAGAAATAAATAGAAATCTTTAAAATAATTTAAAAATTAAAAAGAATTTAAAAAAACATAGGATGTAGAAGGTTGGGATTTGCTATTAAGACTCACAAAGCAAATTCTACCATTTTATACCTGTGTGACCTTCAACTGTCTACATGTCTTTGCTGAGCCACCATTTCCTTGTATAAGTTGATTGTAATAGTTAAAATGCCCTAGTATAAGTGAATATCACTCAATAAGGTATAAAGTATGTTACTAATGTCAGGTATTTTTCTTCTGGGGAGGGCTGACACAAAAATCTTACTTTTAGATCATCTCTTGATAAACTTCAGGAAACTCTTCCCCTCTGAGGCAATAAAAAGAGTTTCAAGAATACATAGGAACAATGCTGCCTGTCCTAAATGTGTTTTTCTCTCTTCCTAATTTATCTAGACTAAAAATAGGTAAGAAACTTGAAAGTAAGTTTTCAACGGGCTGGAGGGAGCTGAAGCTTAAGCTTGGACTACAGAAACCAAAATTTGAGGTAGAATTTAAAAATTCTAGAGGTATGTCCTCTGTATTGAGATCTGGGCAATTTCTGACACAATGGTTAAATCTCAGGCCCTGGCTAGAGGTAGCCTTGCAAGACCTTTTGCAAAGTGCTTGGTTCTCATCTCTGCCCACCCCTTTTTTTTTAATTTAATTTTTTTCAGTGTTCCAAAATTTGTTGCTTATGCACCTCACCCAGTGCTGCATGCAATATGTGCCCTCCTTAATACCCACCACTAGGCTCACCCATCCTCCTACCCCACTCCCCTCCAAAACCCTCAGTTTGTTTCTCAGAGTCCACAGTCTCTCATGGTTTTTCTCCCCCGCCAATTTCCCCCAACTCACTTCTCCTCTCCGTCTCCCAATGTCCTCCGTGTTATTCCTTATGCTCCACAAGTAAGTGAAACTGTATGATAATTGACTCTCTCTGCTTAATTTATTTCACTCAGCATAATCTCTTCCAGTCTTGTCCATGTTGATACAAAAGTTGGGTATTCATCCTTTCTGAGGGAGGCATAATACTCCATTGTATATATGGACCATATCTTCTTTATCCATTCATCGGTTGAAGGGCATCTTGGCTCTTTCTACAGTTTGGTGACTGTGGCCATTGCTGCTGAACATTGGGATAGAGATGGACCTTCTTTTCACTACATCTGTATCTTTGGGATAAATACCCAGTAGTGCAATTGCAGGGTCATAGGGTGGCTCTATTTTTAATTTCTTAAGGAATCTCCACACTGTTTTCCAAAGTGGCTGCACCAACTTGCATTCCCACCAACAGTGTAAGAGGGTTCCCCTTTCTCCACATCCTCTCCAACACACGTTGTTTCCTGTCTTGTTATAATATTTTTTTTGCCTACTTCCTATGTGCCAAGCATTGTTCTATGCACTTTCGTGTGTTGATGGATTTAATCTTCACAACCAGCCTATGAAATAGATACCATTAGTGTCCTACATCTCGTAGGTGAGAAAAGTGTGGCACAGGGGAACTAAAGATCACAGGGTGTCGGAACCCAGGTCATATAGCAGGCACCCTAATTCTCTGTACCACAAACTTTTCCCTGCAAATCCTTAGGGGCTTGTCTGCAAAAATTGTGCCATTGTTTTAATGGCCTCGACTCATAATTTTCCTCTGGAAGTCCTCACAAGCCCCCAGATTCTTTTAGAACCGCAGATGTAAAATTAGCTATTCAAGTTGCAAAACTGACTTTATTTGTAGAAAGTAGGAGTACATAGTCTTTCCTGGGGAGAGAGTATATAGTCTTTCTATTTAGTTTAAATTGTCAGAGATTCACTTATTAACTGGTATTTTGTTGGGCTTATATTTTTGTTGCATCCTTAGACTTTGTGACCCTGATCTCTGAATCAATCATCTTTGACTCTATGGGATCAACAAATTCATGATTTCCTCAAAATTACTGCCATTCTCTATGTGGGTGATAAGGAGTTTCAATTTCCTCACCTGTAAAACAGAAACATTAATACTAATCTTACAGGGTTGTTGTGAGAACTAAATGAGATTATACATTGAAAGTGCCTACCCTCCTCATTCATTAAAAATACATTTACTAAGAACCTTCTATGTGCCAGACACTGCTATATGCATTGAGGATACAACAATGAAAAAGACAAATATTTCTACCTGTATGGAATTGATACTATAGTGAGGGAATAATAAAAAAAAATTTAAAAACTAAAAAAAAGAGAAACAACAAAAGAAATAAAATATATAATATGACAGATGGTGATAAGAGCTATGGAGAAAAATAAGACAGGATGGGCGCTAGTAAGTACCAGGGTTGGAGATCACAACACAATAAATGCTTCATAAATGGTAGTTATTTCTGTTAGGTGTCTCTGGTTTCTATACTTCAAGCATATTACTTTGTTACAGAATTCAAGTGCTTACAACAGTTCAAAGGCATATATGGAAACCAAATTATGGATTAGGGATGCACTAGGTTTGGGGGGTATAATGGTGAATAGGGCATAATCCATAGCCACAAGGATCATTTCAGTATTTGTAGTAAGTGGTCAGACATAGGGTGAGCAGGCAGAGGGTAGACAAGACTTTGTACAGTTAATGGTCAGAAAAGCCTTTATGGAGGTACTGATGCCTAACCTGAGACTCAAAGTCTCAGAGGAAAGGAGTTGAAAAGGGTTAACTTGACAGAAGGAATTATCGAAGCAAAGTCATGAGGCCATTGTCTAGTGAGGTGAATTAAGAAGGAACTATATGAAGTTCAGTGAGTATAGAGTGGCAGGAGAGGAAGCCAGGGAAGTAGGCATGATTAAGGAGGACATGGAGAGTCAGGTCATGAATATCACTCAGAGGACAACTGAGGAAGACAATGGAACAACTGGAAGTTTGGGGTAGGGAAATTACATGGTCAGATTTGCATTTTTTGAAGGATTACTTTGTACAAAAGAGAAAGTAAAAGAAAAGAGATCATGCTGGCTGCAGTTTGTAGGATTGATTACAAGGAAGTCAAACCTAGATGCAGGGAATCCAGATAGGACAATACTAGAAAAGTCCATGTAGGAGAGGAGATGAAAGTATGGATTGTAGGAAGTAGAGAGGAAAAGATGGATTTAAAAGTGTTTAGAAAGTAAAAACAAACAAACAAAACAAAACAAAGTATTTAAAAAGTAAAACTAGAAGGCTTTAATGGCTAATTCAGTCAAGAATGAAAACTCAAGAGTGGCCTCCAAGTTTCTGTCTTGGGTTAATGGTAGTGCTATAATGAGAAGTATAGATCAAAGAATGGATTCCCTGGTAAAAGATCATGAATTAAATTTTGGACACTCTAAACATGATTCAATGGCTTACTTCCAGAAGATACTTTTTTGAGGTTTGGTATACTTAAAAGTTTTTAGTCAGGCATACCTGGGTCCAGACTATATCATGGAGGTAATAATAAAAATTTATCTCATAAGATGATAAGGAAGATAAAAAGAATCTAATGCACATGAATTGCTTAGCACAATCCCAAACACTGTAAATTCTAAGTATAGATTAGCTATTATTATTAGCCTTTTATCTCAGCTCATATCACACCCCCCACTTCTACTCAACTCCCCTAAGTTTGCTTTAAAAGCAAACCTTAAGAAAGAAAACCTTAAAGGTTTTCTATCTGACTTGTTTCTGATCTCTTGGCATACTCTTTTGAGAACTCCCCCATGAATTTGTACAATCTGCATTAATCATCCTGTTTACTTTCTGGTTTCTTCATGGTTTTGAAAAAAGCTTCATCTTTATTCTGCTCATGTTTTCCTGCTGAGTCACCATCTCAGGCTCCCCTTGACCTTCAGATTACCAAGATGCATACTGCTTGCTTAGAAGGAATTTTAACAGGTATTTCTCTCCAGGTAAAAGTCTACTTGGGATCACAATGAGCATTAAATACCCTCTCTATCATCTAGTAATTCGTTACTGGAGGAAACTGCCCAGTCCAACAATTTTTGATGATGACATTTAGCATCTGTTAGGCCCGGGGCTTGAGATTTATCTTTCCATTTCGTCGCTATAAACCTTATGAGGTAGGTGCTAGTATTGTCCCAATTTTGTTGCCAGAAGCTAGTGTTTATTGAGCATTTACATCATACCAGGTATTGTGTTAAGCACTTTGTATACCTTAATTTATTTAATTCTCATACCATCTGAAAATTTAAATATCATTCTTAGCCCCATTATTCAAATGAACAAACCAAGCTCTGGACAAGTTAAAGTAAGATGCTTAAGGTCACACAGCTGATAGTGGCCAATTTGGGATGGAAATACGAGTGTGTTTGCTGTTTTTTTCTTTCTTTTTTGAATGTGTTTGCTTTTATGCCCTGCTGTATGCCATAGTAGACAAGGAAAGGAAAGGCTGAGGAGTGGAAGCATATGAGTACACATATTGGATAGGATGAGTAGGTGTGGGTGCTCTATATCTTTTTATTTAAAGACAAAATTAGTTTTCTTGGTTGGCTTTACTTGTAAGGTAATGACTAGGAAATACAGTTAAGAGGGCTGGCATTTAAAATTCTTTCCTCAACTCCTTCCCACTTCTCACCCCCAGACCAAACACATGTTAAAACTTCTGAAATCAATAATCACATTGAAGTGGGAAGGAAGAAACTATAATATGGCCTACTATGCTAATGCAAGAATTTTCATTTTCTATAGTCCTTTTTAGGTTGTGTCCATATCAAGACAATTTTACCTGTTTGTAACTATTTTGTATTTTGCTTTGCTCATTTAACATGAAGAATTGAACCTTTTATCATTCCTGTTTCATTTATTGGTAGACCCTAGCATACATCAAGTTGTTCAGCATTAAAATTATTTCCAGTTTCTCATTAGTTAAAGTAATACTGAACTGACAATCTCTGTGTCTATAGACTTTTGTTTTCCTTCTGCTGAAGTCTGTCTTTAGGATAGAATTCCCGGAGAGGCATTGTAGTGTCAAAGGGCAGGAACATAATTATGGCTCTTGATGCAAGTTACCAAACTGTTTTCTTAAGGGATCAGACCTATTTGCATTGCAGTTGTAAGAGTGCAAGCTCATCACTAGCAGACAGATTTTTTTCGTTGTTATTTTTCTTTCCATGTTTTAAATTTAGTCTTAATCTTTATTGTTTCTATGATTAGATACATACTCAAGATTTTGTGAAGATAGCAGTAAAATAAAAGTTACAAATAAGGAACGAAATTACTGGCCACAGTTTAAAATCCCTTTCAGGGCTTAGTATCCAAAATATACAAGGATCTCATGTAACTCAATAACAATAGAAAAAATTAAAAAACTATTTGATTAAAAAGTGGGCAGACGATCTGAATAGACATTTTTCCAAAGAAGAGGAACAGATGGCCAGCAAGTATATGAAAAGATGCTCAACATCACTCATCATCAGATAAATGTAGGTGAAAACCACAATGAGGTATCACTTTACACCTGGAGAATGGCTAAAATAAAAACACAAGAAATAACAAATATTGGGTGAGGATGTGGGGGAAAAGGAATCTTCATGCACACTATTTGAGGGAATGTAAATTGGTGAATATATTTATATTTATAAATAAAATATATAAAAGTATGGAAGTTCTTCAAAAAATTAAAAATAATTTATAGGAGTGCCTGGGCGGCTCAGTCAGTTAAACATATTTCTTCAGCTCAGGTCATAATTCCAGGATCCTGGGATTGAGCCCCACACTGGGGAATCCCTACTCAGTGGGGAGTCTGATTCTCCCTCTCCCTCTACCCTTCCCCCCAACTTGTGTGTGCACTCTCTCTCTCAAATAAATAAAATCTTTTAAAAATAGTGTATAGAATTGTCAAATCAATATGCTATACACCCGAAACTAATATAACATTGTATGTCAATTATACTTCAATCTAAAAAATGAAAAAAATAGAACTACCATATGATCCACTGACTCCACTACTCAATATCTATCTGAAGAAAAGGAAAACACTAATTTGAAAGATATATGCTCCCCTGTGTTCATTGTGCCATTATTTACAATAGCCAAGATATGGAAGCAACCTCAGTATCCATCAGTGGATAAATTATTAAAGAAATTTTATATATATATATATATATATATACACACACATATACACAATAAAGATATATATATACACACACATACACAATGGAATACTACACGTCCAAAAAAGAGAATAAAATGTTGTCATTTGCAACAACATGGATGGACCTTCACAGCATTATGCTAAGTGAAATGTCAGACAAAGAAAGACAAATACCATGTGATTTCACTTATATGTGAAATCCAGAAAATGAAACAAACAAACAAAACAAAACAAAATCCAGACTCACAAATATAGAGAACAGGTTGGTGATTGCCAGAGAGGAGGGGGGTTGAGTGAAAGGAATCAAGAAATACAAACCTCCAGTTACAAAATAAATGTCATGGGGATGTAATGTACAACATGGGGAATACACTCAATAATATTGTATTAACTTTTTATGTTGACAGATAATAACTAGATTTATTGCAATGATCATTTCACAATGTATATGAATGTCAAATCACAATGTTGTACATCTGAAACTAATATAACATTGTATGTCAACTGAACCTCAATAAAAATAGCACTTATAATAACAAAAAATAAAATAAAACCTCTTTAGGGGTATTCGTGTACATGAAGATTTCCCAACAGGCTGGCTTTTCAGTTCATTTCAGATCCATTTTTCCATAATGAGATGATAAGTGGAAATATGGCCAGCCTAGCAGGTCCAGTTGGGAAGATAAAATGGAGAGTGGGGAGAAACATCAGCAGTGTTGGGAGACCTGGTACATGGCACATGTAATCAGGACATAGAAGACAGAATCACAGTTTGAGGCTGAACTGAAAAGACCACTGGCACCAGAGTTTCCTTTATTCTGTAATTAACCCGGTGGTACCTCCCTCATAAAGAAACTAATTGGTAGTCAGATTAATTAAAATCAAGAAGTAGTACTGGTTACTAGAGGGCAGATCGGTAGGGGGAACAGGTAAAATATAAAAAGGGGATTAATAGTATCCTTATCATGATGAACTATGAGTAATGTAAAGAATTGTTGAATCATTAAAAATAAAAATAAAATAACCTTAAAAATTCAAAACTTTACTTATCCATTCATTCCTTTGAAAGCTTAATCAAGGTGATAGTAATGTTACTTTATTAATAATTATTTAAGGTCCACTGGAAAACTAGGTAGCTATCCTGAACAACATAGGAAAATTGTAATATTTAAATAGCTCTTCAGCAATTCATTATATTTTAACTATATGTTACTCAAAAAACATAAAAAGAATGGTGGACTTTTGGAAAGCAATTTGACAGCCTTGATCAAAATATTAAGTGTGTGTATTTGTGACCCAGCATTATTATATCTTTATAAATTTATTCTATCTTGAAGCAATATGTATAAAATTATCCTAAAATGTAAGTTTAAAAGTGTTGCAGCATAGTTTGCCATATAAATAATTGGATACCTAAATGTCCATCAATATTGGGATAGTTATTAAATTATTGTACAGCCAAATAATGGAATACTCCATACCTATTAAAAAGTATAAGATAGATCCAAATGTACTGACATGAGATGTCCGTGATATATCACAAAATCAAAAAAGCAAATTGTAGAAGAGTATTTATGGACTGTTTCTTTTTTTTCTCAAGATATATATCTATATATCTATGTATTCATAGAAACAGGTCTGGAAATGATACAGAACAAAAAGTTTTCACGTTTACTTTGGGGGGGTTGTGTGGGGATATAGATTTCTGTACAGTTTATATTTCTTCAAGGATTTTCTATTATTCTTTTAATTAAAAATAAGTATTTCCAAAATAGTCAAAAAGAAGAAGAAAGTAATAGAAGAATCTACCTCATAAGGTTGTTTGCAAGGATTGAAGAAAACAATATATACAAGGTGCTTTGCATAGTTACTGACACATAGTGAGCCCTCAAAAGTCTGAGGTGTGATCATTATTATTTCCCAACATGCCATAGTCAATAAAGAGGAGAACTTGGATTTTTAACCCAGGTTTGCTGGCCACAAAACATTCTCTCTTCATTAAATCAAAGAGCCCACTTAGAACTTGTATATGTTGCTAGCAAACCCTGTTGAGCCACCCAAACTGTTTGCTTATACTCTGATTTCTCCTAGTGAGCCACATACAGTGGCAATGTTGGGATTTAAGACTTATCTCCTAACCCTTGTGGTACACCAGAAACCACCTGGTGGAACACCACCTTTTCCCCAACAGAAAACACCACTTCTTCCTTCTCTATATCCATTAAGCTTGGACTAGTGGCTCACTGGGAAATGGTAATTTCACACTAAGAAAGCCAACGTCCTATTTTCTATGTCTAAATATAATTCTGCCAGGGCTGAGAGAAGCTTCTATTCTGTCCTATTTTCCTTTCGTGAAGCCCAGAAGTTGTATTTAGGCTCAATTTTAAATCCCTAACCTAGAGTCTTACCTCAGGTCAAGCATAATGAGTAAAGCAATATTTAGGTGGAGAGAAGATTCTGTTAATACCTAATTATGAACTAACACTTATTAAGCACTTAAAAATGTTCTAGGTACTCTTCTCAACTCTCTACATTCATGTCTACATTTAATCTTCACAATAACCCTCTATGGTAGGTTCTATTCCTATTTGATAGAAGAAGAAACTAGGCACAATGGTTAACTAACTAGCTAAGAGCACTTAACTAGTAAATGCGAGCACTAGGATTTTATTTAATCCAGGGCCCTAGAGCCCACATATATGATCACTACTGACTCTCATTAATGTTAAGGGCTAATTAATAGGGAGAGGCTAATCTTAGCCTCTAGCACAGTGCCTTAGAAAAGCATTTATTATATAATTTTGGAATGGTGAATGAACTGTTCCCTATGCCTCTTTACCACAACCCAGTAATAATTGTGCATTTAATCAAATAAATTAGACTTTTGTTATTAATTTGTCTAATTATCAAATTAAACTATTTGCCTGGATTAGCCTTCAGTATAGCTCCATGTAATTTAATCATCTTTTCAAAATGCACAGCAAGGCCATTCATTTATCCTTCATTGATTGAGAATACTTCCTAGAAACTAAGCCCCCATAAAATCTTTAGCAATACAAAGATAGACATGAGAACTCATAGTCTAGAGGAAGAGATACATATAAACAAATACAAATGATACTATCTGACCAGAAGCATTGAAAGGGAGAAAACATGGAAGAACATAAGAGGAAAACTAAGTGTGAACATATAGTGCTTTTGCTGCCCCAAATGTCTTCTTCGGGTAACAGATCTTATCCCACCTAGATGGGTACATCACACATTTTATATGTCAACTTGATGCCCAAATACCTGGTAAAACATTATATCTGTGTGTGTCTGTGAGGGTGTCGCTGGGAGAGATTAGCATTTTTATCAATAGGCTGAATAAAAAAGATCACCCTCACCAGTGCCTGTGGTTATCAACCAACCTGTTGAGGGTTTGAATAAAACAAAAAGGCAGAGGAAGGGCAAATTTGCTTTTGATTTGAGCTGGGATATCACTATTTACTCCTGTCTTTAGACATCAGTGCTCCTGGTTCTCAGTCCTTCTGGCTTAGACTGAATTATACCACCGGTTTCCTGGTTCTCCAGCTTGCAGGCAGCGGATAGAACATGGGACTTCTCACCTCTCTGTTTCTCTGGGGAACACTAATACACCTGCCTAACTGGAAAATTCTCTTTCTCTGGTCATTGTTACTCATTCAGGAATGGACTTAATTCTCTAGGTTTTGCTGGGACTATTGACAAAGTGGGTCTGTGTTTCCACTGGAGTTGCTAAGTGGCAAAATGCAAATCTGTAGCTCTTTACGGCTATCTTGGCCACTGTGTAGGGAAAGAACAGATCAGAACAAAGAGACAGAAACAGATTGCTGATGAAATTATTTGAGCACCTGATCTAGCTATGCCTAAATTTACTGCTGTGCTTTTCAATTAGTATCAATAACCTTTTTTTAGCTTAAGTTTATTTTGGTTGTATTTCTGTTACTTGCAAGCAAGAGTCCTGATTTATACAGACATATATCTAGATATGTGTGTGTGTGTGTGTGTGTGTGTGTTGTATAAGTGCATGTTGGTTAGTTGAGGAAGGCTTCCTGGAAGAAGTTAGTCCTCTGCTAAGTCTTAAAGTGTTGGTAGAAGTTGCCTAAAGCAAAGGCAAATATAAGCTAGGTAGAGAGATGGTATGAGTAAAATTATGGAGGAAGTGGGATACACCACAAAATGAGGGTCGTGGAGATAGGGTTTGGTATGGCCAGAGGGTAGAGTAAGAGAGGTGGGAGAAGCAAAGTTGGAGAGCAGGACAGGGGTCAGTTTTGGTACATCTGGAATGCTATGTTAAGAAGATGGCAATTGGTATTCCATATATTCCTTTTCTATAGCGCAGCCACATTTTTACATTTTTTTCCTCTTCTTGTTATTAGTTCTTCAGTAACATGTACCAATAAACAGCATCAATGTAAAGCTTTCTGAGCTTGGAATTTGGTCAGTCTCAGTGTTCCTTTTGGTTCTGAATTACTCAAGGAGCCTCTTCGTGGTGTCCTATTTGCTGGCTGCTCTAGGGAAGGCAATCCTTATCATCCATTCCATGACTGAAAGATATATCCAGGTGCTTTCTAGAGAAAAAGTGAGGTGGGTTGAATGAAATGGGTGGAAGAAATCAAAGATACAAATCTCTAGTTATAAAATAAATAAGTCATGAGGATGTAATGTACAGCAAGGTGACTATAGCTGTTAATATTGTATTGCATATATACTAAGAGTAAAATCCTTAAAGTTCTTATTATAAGAAAAAAAATTCTGTAACTATGTATGGCGGTGGATGGTAACTGGATTTATTGTGGCAATCATTTCTCACTGATATAAAGAGTCTCAATCATTATTTTGTACACCTGAAACGAATACAATGTTACATGTCAGTTATGCCTCAATTAAAAAGGAGAGATATCAAGGGACCAACCAGAAAATTCCTTCTCATAGGACCAAAAATATCTTTGGTCCTTCAGGCCCAGGGTTACATGTCAGTGATGACTGAACATCAACTTTGTCCATGCCCCATGCTAAACACTGGGGAGAAAATTGAAGAATCAGACTTTGAGGAACATCTAGCCCAAGGGAGGAGATAATCATGATCACATATGATCAGGGCCACAATGGTGTGATGTAAAGGGGGCTGTGGGAACATCAAGAAATAATAGCTTGGGGTATCAAGGAACATTTCTTCTATAAGTAAAACTTTTGAACTGACTTGAATAAGGAGCAGGGATTTGCCAAATGGACAAGGATGAAATGGAGGGTCTCCCAGGTAGGAAGAAAAGTTTGTGGAAAAGCGTAGAAGTACAAGAGGATAGGTTTCACTTGGAATAACTGTCCACGATTTGGTATCTCTAGAGATGCAAGTGTGTGTTGTGGGGGGAGGTTGGGACAGGGTTGGGGTGGCATAGGAGAAGAGAGCCAGCTATGTAGGCCAGAGCCACATAAGGATCTTAGTCAAGGGACTTAGATTTTATTCAGTAAACTATTGACAATTAAATTAGAGGAGTGACGTTGAGTTTGGGCTTTAGAAAGAGTGCCCTGGCTGCAAAGTGCTGCAAAGCAGAGAATGAATTGGAGGCATCTGGGCAGAACTGCAGGCACCAGAGAGCGCAGTTACGAAGCTGCTCTAGTGGTCTAGGTGTGGGATGATGGTGGAGTGGCAGTAAACATGGAGAGAGTGGATGGATTAGAGAGCTATTTTAGGAGTAGAAATGACAGGTCTTCGTGACTGAGTGGATGTCAGTGATGTGAGAAGAAAGAGGGAGTTAAGTTTGATGCCTAGGTTTCCGGAGTTTAATCTAAACCAGTGAAAGACAAAACACTAAGTGCCCTATGCATTAGAACATCAAGTAACTGTCAGGTTCCTAAGAGTTGTTCCAGAATACTCTTTCTTCAGCAATCTGAGCTGCCAGACCCTCAGAGAAAGGAGCTGAGCATTCCCAAATTTGAACATTGGTTCTTTTGTGTGGCTTTGTTCATGTATCTATATGAGTGGAGGGTTGTGTGTGTATACATCTAGGCACCTGTACACCTACCTGAGACTATCTCCCCCAAACAAAGTAGCTGTAGAAATGAATCCTTTTCCAAAGCCCATCTGATACTCCTGGACAAAGGTGGTTCTTTCCTCTTTGGGCTAGATCATTTTAGATTCAAGCCAAAGCAAGATGGTTTCCTCTTTAGCTAATATTTCATAAATGGGGCTCATTGCTACTTATTCTGAAATAAAAATAAAATATTAAAGAAAGAAAATAAACATATTTAAATCTGTATTTTCAGTGTCTGCTGTGTACTTCTCCAGAGCTTAATCAAAAGTGTAGTGAGACCTTTGTTTTGCTCAAATGCACACTGAATTGATGTACTGCCTCTGCCTCTATAGGAGAGCAAAATGATGGAAACTTTCTGAAAGCAAAAAGGCTGGCATATGATTTTTTTCCTTCCACAGATGGAGGAGTGAGGTAAGAGCTTAATATGTACCAAAAATATTATTTTATTAAAGACCAAGGAGCAATGTGGCTCACAGAAAACAGCATTCAAGAAGTAGAACAGATTGGCTAACTCACAACTCAAAGCAAAGAGTGGCTCCTGTCCAAGTTAGTTCCCAAGAAAGGGCCACATTCAAGCCCACATATTAGGTCTCAGTAGTTCCCCTGATTTTCACATTTTTGATATGAAGGAATCAGTCCCTAGCTGAAACTCCTCTAGAGCAATGGCAAACATTCATTACAGCCCAGCTGAACCTGTACCACATGACTGATTTTGCCAATGGCAAATTGAGGTTTTCCAATTAGGCTGACATTAATGTGAACTTAGAACACAAACAAACCAACTCCTGCTCCAACAAGTCTTCCCAGAGAGCACCAACCACCACAGATGGCAGCCTGTTTTGCACACACACACACACACAAACACACACACACAAAGAAGCTGTCCAGATTTGTCAGCTTGAGGATGAAGAGGTTCTACTCTATATGCTCAAACAAAAGACCAAGCCAGGATTCTGAGATTCCATGAGACAACTGATATTTTTTCTTAGTGGATAAAAGCATAGCATGATCCAATTGGGATACCTTGGCAATAAGGAGGAATCTTTATAAAGTTACCCAAGGAGAAACTAAAATCCCATATTTCTTTAGTATCATGTACTTAGAAGGATATGTTTAACTAAAATAGTTTACAGCTATAGCATTTTGTATATGAATGCTATAGTGGCTTTAACACAAAAGAAGCAGGCCTTAGCCATAAAGTCTTTCCCTAGCCCTAGGCAAAATTCTGCAGGAATCAGACTCTTTAGTAAGATAGTCTACTTAAAATCATCCTTTGTTGTACTCCCACAACATACCCTTAGATATATAGCTAAGCTGGAGGGAGGAGCTTGCTGTTGTTTTCATGTAATCTGTATATGAATAATACCTGAAACATTAGACTTTGTTTCCCTCTCCACTGATAATTACCATTGCCCCAGATCTCTCCTCTGTGAGAAACATTCAGAAAAGCCATGGTAATTTTTGTTCAGGGTGGAGATAAATGGAGGAAGAAAGGGAGAGGAGCCATAGAAATCCAAGAATAGTCTAGCAGATGTAATTGATGAGATGAAAAATGGACAACTCTTGATATTATTTATGACAAAATCTGTTTCATTAAAAAAAATGCTCTGGGTCCCCTTTTGCCTGTGGGTCACCTGATCCAGGGCCCACCAACATTTGATTTTCCAGGGAAGCATGGATGAATGATTAGTAAAGCAATGAATCTATTTTGTCTTTGGTTTCGCCTATAAAATGATGACTTTTATTCTCTTACCTTATTCTTCTCAAAGCTGTCATGAAATAAAGAAGATGACTTGATAAAAACTGATTGAGTACATGTCATGAAACACTAGGTAACAATTACAAAACACAGGTTAGACTTCTCTAATGTGATAATTTGCCTATGACAAATGAGAACTTCCCTAGTCAGTAAATAATCTGTAAACAATCTTGAGCCAGAACAGAAATGGTTTCTTAAATGGCGACTTCTAATATACATACAGGAAGAGGGAAGTCTGTGGCCCCAGATGGAAGAAAAGGTAAAGAAATGGGATTATAGCAGCCTTTCCAGGTAGAACCTGCTTCAAGGGGATAAGGGCAACAATCATTGTGATAACTATGGAAAGATGGCCTCAAAGCCAAATTCAAGCAGTGTTCTTCATTCGCTCTCCCTCTCTTTCCTGAAGAAGCTCAGGTCAAACTCCCTTCAAGATCATACAAAGCTTGGGCCTAATACTCACACATACTTCCTTTAAAAATTTTTTCCCACCTTGTTTTATTTTATTTTTCTTATTTTAATTCAATTTAGTTAACATAAAATGTTATATTAGTTTCAGGTGTACAAGATAGTGCTTCAACAATTCTATACTTTATCCACTTTATCCAGTGCTCATCATGACCAGTGCACTCCTTAATGCCCATCACCTATTTTACCAATCCCCCTCACCCATCTCCCCTCTGGTAACCATCTGTTTGTTCTTTAGAGTTAAGAGTTTGTTTCTTGGTTTCTCTCTCTCTTTTTTTCTTTTGTTTATTTTTTCCCCTTAAATTCCACATATGAGTGAAATCATGTGGTAGTTCTCTTTCTCTGACTTATTTCACTTAACATTATACTTTTTAGCTCCATCCATGTTGTTACAAATGGCAAGATTTCATTCTTTTTATGGCTGAGTTATATTCCAGTCTGTGTGTGTCTATGCATCACATCTTCTTTATCCACTCATCTATCAGTGGACACCACTCGGACTGCTTCCGTAAGTTGGCTGTTGTAAATAATGCTGCAATAACATAGGAGTGCATATATTTTTTGAGTTAAAACCCACTAGTGGAATTACTGGAACATATGGTAGTTCTATTTTTAACTTCTTGAGAAAACTCCATACTGTTTTCCACAGTGGCTGCACCGGTTTGCACTCCCACCAACTATGAGGAGAGTTCCTTTTTCTCAACAACCTTGCCAATACTTGTTTCTTGAGTTTTTTTTTTTTTTTTTTTAGCCAATCTGACAAGTGTGAGGTGTTATTACATTGTGGTTTTAATTTGCATTTCTCTGATGATGAGTGATGTCGAATGACTTTTTATCTGTCTGTTGACCAGCTGGATGTCTTCTCTGGAGACAGATGTGCACACAGAGAGATTCCTATTCAATCAGTCCTGTGTTAATAGGTCCATATAGGGGTGCCTGTGTGGCTTAGTTGGTTAAGCAACTGATTCCACCTCAGGTCATGATCTTAGTTTCCTGGGATTGAGCCTCATGTCAGCAGGGAACCCCACTCAGTGGGGAGTCTGCTTGCCCCTCCCCCCACTCCTGCTCCATCTAAATAAATAAATAAATAAATTCTTTAAAAAGACAGAAATAGGCCCATATAGATATTCAAGAGACAGTATGGAATATATAAGTGGACAGAGGACACACAAACTATGTAGAAGTAACACCTATTTCATCTACTCAGAATAAATTCAGAACAAACAGAAACACAGGAAACAGAGAGGCACAGATGAAAAATATCTGTTTTTTACTGTTAAAAGCTGGATTGGTGGACAGGGAATATATAGGCAGTAATAATAAACTTCCTCATACTCTTCTCACTTGGCTACACAGAATTTCTAACTCCCCCAGGGGCGAAGAAACAGACCAAATGAGTTATTCCAGCTGAAGTACTCCCAAGTAGGAACATGAAGAGAGCAGCATGGAGGACTTCAATCACTTGCCTCCCTTGCAAAAGAGGAAAATACAACAGAGACAGATTAATCAACTTATCACAGGATGCTTCTCTGGCCTCCTTGCCTTGTAATCCTGGTGTTACCACTTCCTGGCTTAGCTGGAAACTCATTCAACTCTCAATTGGAGGACAGTTAAAAATACCTACTTTGTAGGGTCTTTGTAATCATTGCCAATACTGTATGGAAAGTGCCTTGTAGAATGCCTAGCATTTAACAGTTGTTCTCCCAATCTAGGGCAAATTAAACTCACTGACTGAATATTGTTACATTTCCTGTTGAAACATTATTTCAATTATATATGTGAGCTCTTTAAATAAATACATGTTATGTCTATATAACCCAATCTATAGATTCAATACAATCTCTATCAAAATTCCAATGACATTTTTTTCACAGAAAGAGAAAAAAACAACCCTAAAATTTGTATGGAACTACAAAAGACCTTGAATAGCTCACACAATCTTAAGAAAGAAGGGCAAAGCTGGAGGCATTACATTTCCTAATTTCAAACTGTATTACAAAGCTATAGTAATCAAAACAGTATCATACTGGCATAAAAATAGACACATAAATCAACGGAATAGAATAGAAACCCCAGAAAATAAATCCAAGTGTATGTGGTCAACTAATCTTTAACAAGGGCACCAAGAATACACAATGGGGAAAAGATAGTCTCTTTAATAAATGCTGTTGGGAAAATTGGATATCCACATGCAAAAGGATGAAACTTGGACTCCTATCTTATACCACCCACAAAAATGACCTCAAAATGGATGAAAGACTTAAATGTATGACTTGAAACCAAAACATTCCTAGAAGAAAACATGGGGAAAATCTTCATGACATTGGTCTTGGTAATGATTTCTTGGATATGACACCAAAAACATAGGCAAGGAAAGCAAAAGTAAACAATTGAGACTGCATCAAATAAAAAGCTTCTGCACTGCAAAATAAACAAATAAAAAGAACAAAACGATAAGCATCCTACAGAATGAGAGAAAATATTTGCAATGCATATGTCTTATAAGGGCTTAATATCCCAAATATATAAAGAACTTCTACAACTCAAGAGAAAAATAAATAAATAAATAAATAAAAATAACTTGACTAAAAAATGGGAAAAGGATTTGAATAGATGGTTATCCAAAGAACAGATACAAATATCTAACAAGTATATGAAAAGAAGTTCAATATCACTAATCATCAGGGAAATGAAATGCATATCACATCACACCTGTTACGATGGACACTATTAAAAAAAAGAAATCTATATCAACGAGTGTTGGTAAAGAAGTGACGAAATTGTAATCTTTGTGTACTGCTGGTGAGAATGTAAAAATGGGTAGCCACTATGGAAAACAGTATGAAGTTTCTTGAAAAAATTAATAACAGAACTACCAAATGAGCCAGCAATCCCACATGTGGGTATTTATTCAAAAGAATTTAAGAGAGGATGTTGAGATATTTGCACTACTGTGTTCACTGAATCATGAGTCATAATAGCCAAAAGGTGGAAACAACCTAAATGCCCACTGACTGATAAATGCCTAAAGAAAATGTGATTTGTACATACAATAGAATATTACTCAACCTTTTAAAGGAAAGGAGATACTGTCATAAGCTACAATATGGAGGAACCTTGAGGACATTAGGCTAAGTGAAATAAGCTAGTCACAAAAGGACAAATACTGCAAGATTCCATTTATATGAGGTATCTAAAGTAGTCAAATTCATAGAAGTAGAAAGTAGAATGGGCTTTCCACGCTACCCAGGGAAGGGTCCATACAGCGTTGTTTTGCATTCCCATCGTAACTTAACAGGAAACTTTCACAATGTCCGGAGCCCTTGAAGTCCTGCAAATAAAGAAGGAGGATGTCCTCAAATTCCTTGCAGCAGGAACCCATTTAGGTGGCACCAACCTTGACTTCCAGATGGAAGAGTACATCTACAGAAGGAAAAGTGATGGTATCTACACCATATATCTGAGGAGAACCTGGGAGAAGCTTCTGCTGGCAGCCCGTGCCATTGTTGCCATTGAAAAACCCAGCTGATGTTAGTGTCGTATCGTCCAGGAATACTGGCCGGCGAGCTATGCTGAAATTTGCTGCTGCTACTGGAGCCGCTCCTGTTGCCGGCCGCTTCACTCCTGGAACATTCACTAACCAGATCCATGCAGCCTTCCGAGAGCCCAGACTTCTGGTGGTCACTGATCCCAGGGCTGACCGCCAGCCTCTCACAGAGGCGTCTTATGTTAACCTGCCGACCATTGCTCTGTGTAACACAGACTCTCCTCGGTGCTATGTGGATATTGCCGTCCCTTGCAACAACAAGGGAGCTCACTTAGTGGGTCTGATGTGGCGGATGCTGGCCAGGGAAGTTCTGCGCCTGCGTGGCACCATTTCCATTGAACACCCGTGGGAGGTCATGCCTGATCTCTACTGCTACAGAGATCCCGAAGAGACTGAAGAGGAAGAGCAGGCTGAGGCTGAAAAGGCTGTGACCAAGGAAGAACTCCAGGGTGAATGGGCGGCTCCAGCTCCTGAGTTCACGGCTACTCAGCCTGAAGTTGCGGACTGGTCTGAAGTCGCACAGGTGCCCTCTGTGCCTGTTCAGCAGTCCCCTCTGAAGACTGGAGTGCCCAGCCGGCCACTGAAGACTGCTTTGCAGCCCCCACTGCTCCGGCCACTGAATGGGTTGGAACAACCACTGAGTGGTCTTAAGCTGCTCTTCCACAAAGGCAAACAAAATGGAAACAAGCTTGACAGAAAATAAACAGTTTGTAAAAGTAAAAAAAAAAAAAAAGAAAAAGAAAGAAAGAAAGAAAGAAAGAAAAAGAAAGTGGAATGGTGGTTGCCAGGGGCTGGGGAGAGGTGGAAATGGGTGTTGCTGATCAGTGGGTATAAAGTTTCAGTCATGCAAGATGAAAATGTTCTAGAGATTCACTGTACAACACTGTGCAGTTTACTTAGCAATACCATACTGAACACTTAACAAATTTGTTAAGAGAAAATAAATAAATAAATAAAATTTGTTAAGAGGGTAGATTTCATGTTATGTGTGTGTTTTTTACCACAATAAAAAAATTATATTTTATTAGAGCAAGGATTCTGAAGCTCTGGTCTATAAGTCTCAGCCCAAACTGAATATAATATTGCATGATGATGTGTAGCTCTCTAAGGGAGGGAATGCATAGATTTCACTAGAAGCTCAAAAGAATCCTTAGTTCAGAAAGGATTTAGAGGCACTTCTTATGAGGGAAATTGTATTCAAATTTGAGTTTACAAAAGATGGAGCTAAGGAAATTAAAAAAAAAAAAGTTCAGGGAAGGACTGCTATTTTAGTCTTTTTCCTTCCAAAAAGATAAACTGGTCAATAGATTTCTAATGAAGAAAAGACTTGTGAGGATTTTTTTAATAAGGGGGAAGTAAACAACTTGTTTTTAATTTCTCTCCCTGTTTCTGCTGATTGGCCTTTTGCCCACCTCTTCTGTCTGCTCCTTTATAGATCCTTTGTGATCCTTCTTGACTTTTAAATATTAGCATAATCCAAGATTCCATCTAAATCTCCCTTTTCTTACCACTGTGCTACCCCTGGGTGAGATTATCCACTCCAAATGGCTTCAACTATAATCCAAATGTGTATTATCAATCACCACCCTTCTCTTATAATGCAGTTTCCTATTTTTGCCTGCCTACTGGACTTTCCACCTTTTTTTCCACAGGCAATTGAACATACGTTAGAGTGCATTCATTATCTGTTGGTTGGACACACCATGTGTGCACACACGCCCACACACAGAAAAACATCCCTGGATTCTTCTCCATAGACTTATTTTCACTTGTTTCATCTCCACCATCAAGTCTTTGTTTGCACATATGCTCTTTTTAACCCTTAGCTGGGACGTAGTCACGGAATTTGCCAACTATAGAGAAACTTAAGAAATCAAGTAGCTCAATCCCTTCAATTTACAGAGATGGGGTGTGATCCTTTTAATTTCACACAGCAATTTAACAGCAGAACCAGCTTAGAAACTAGGCATCTCAAATTCTACCCAGTACCCTTTCTACCACATAATCATGCTCCCACTAACTGGAAGGAATAATAAGATCCCTGCTACTAGCAGTGATTTTTATCAGTAAAGAAGCAACATTATCTAGCCATCTGATGTTCAAAATGTCTGTTTATGTGCTCTTTGCACCAGGGGCTAGGTAATTTATGTTCTTCTGCAGTAATAATAAAAAGGATAAAATGAAGAGTGCAAGAAGACATGGTGTTTTCATATGTATTATTTCATTTTAACCTTCAACAGACCCCAGAGGTGGATAGGTCAGGGTTTACTAGCTGAAGTTTACAAAAGAAGAAAATGAGACTAAAAATAGTTCAGTGATTTGCCCAAGGTCACCCATCTAGCTAGTGACAAGGCCAGGACTCATATATGTGTCTCCTGCTTCCACACTTCTTCCTCTAGTCTAGACACATAATTCTAGTAGACCTTGAGGGATGACTACCTATTCTGTGAACTGAGCTTTGCAGATTTCAATATGTTAAGACTGAAACATGCTGAGTTCCACCAAGCAATAATCATGAAGATTAGAGTCTTATCACAAAAAGGAAAAAAAAATCAGTTTCAATTCAGTTTCAAGATGGGCCTGAGTAAATGAATGTCATAGTTTGACACAAAACTAAGAGTCAAGAAATTAAGATGCCATTTTCTCAAGTTTTCTGCTTTCTAGGAGGGGAAATGCAAAACAGTGACCATGATCGAAATGGTTTTTGTAGGCTAGAAGTCTAAAAGGTTTCCTCTGTGAATCATCTCTAAGAACTTTAAAAAGGGAGGCTATAAACACCCAAATTGCAGTTTTATTAAAGAAAAGTCAGGTCAGCATCATATCATGCAGACAGTTTAGAAGGCTGAGACGAAAAGATTGGGGGAGGCAGGGAGGGAGGCCTATGAGAGAAGTTTCATTGGCCTGCCAGGGTACACAGCAGGCAAGGGGAAGAGTCTGACAGGTGAGGGAAGAGTAGTAAAGAGTGGAAACCTTGTCCACAGAAAGCTGACTGTAGAAGTCAGGGAGCCACAGTGTGTCCTTTGGTGATGAGGAACAAGCTCTACAGGAAGAGGGCAAGAGACAGAACAGGAAAGAGGCAGTAGAAGAGTCCCTTGAGTCACAACGGAGTTGTCAAAACTTTCCCTGCTAGAGTGAGGCCCTTTGAAAAACATACTGCCTGCACGTGGCTTTAGAGACAATACCTCAGGGAGAGTAGGGAACTTGTCTGGGTCAAGACTGAGAAATCAGCATGAGATTTAATAACAGATTCACTTTTTGAGACTATTACTGTGTGTGTGTGTGTGTGTGTGTGTGTGTGTGTGTGTGTTTGGTCTGTTCTAAATGTCCAGCTCAAAAACTACAGCCTGGAGCATGAACAGATGAGCAGAGATGTTCTGGATCCTGTCTAAAAGCTGATTCTTCCAAAAGGCACAACACTGTTAATTGGCCAGCTTATCAATGGATGTTCTTTCCTGTAGGTTTGTTTAGGAGTGGAAACAATACTACTAGTCTGCTAGCAGTTTGCGGATTTCTGGCTTGGTCATCTCAGTGGGGCAAGTGCAAGGCCGTGCCAGAAACTCCAGATTGGAACATACACAAGCACAGTGCTACCCACAGACGCCAGCGCTGAGCCAGGGTGCGGCTAAGCCCGGGCAGGGGGCATCCTCAAAGTGCTTCTTTATTTAAACTATGCTCGGGGCAATGTTTCATAATGACCCCACACACCTAGTGCATACACACTGAGCAGCCTACACACACAGCCCCACTGTGTTCGCTGGCCTGCTTACTCCACTTTCCATCCATCCCTCTAGGCAAAGTCCACAAATTATCAGCCTTATAACCCTCCCAGGACCCGGTTTGGGGACCTTCAGAAGAAAAAGGCAGTCAGAGAAACATGAACGCGCTAATCGGGAAGCCAGCGTTTCAGCCCACTCGGCCACGCGGGCTATCCACACTAACGACTTTCACCTCCCTCCTCGGCTGGCTGGAGGGGCGGAGAACCCGGCCGTAAGGAGGAGGACCAAAGTGGGGGGAGCAGCTTGAATGAAACAATGTAACAATTGATGTGAGGCCTTGCCTCGCGCCCGCTCCCCAGCGATCCTATAGGCGAGGTCCCACTGACTGCCCCTCCCCATTGCTCCGTTTTCATGTCCATTACGCGCTATCCCTCCGCCTCTCCTTCTTTCTTTTCTTTTCTTTTTTTCCCCTTCTCCTTTCCCCCCTCCCTCTCTCCCCCTTTCTCCAGCTCCGTGTCATTTCCTCCTCGCGCTCACCCGCTGCCCGAGCGTCTCCAGCCGGCAGAGTAGGCGGAGCAGGGCGGTGCGGGGTGGCGTAGCGCTGGAGGGCGATGGTGGCGGAGCTGCTGGGGGCGGAGGCAACGTAGCCCCCGCGGAAAAGGAGCCCCGCGGCGCCTGAGTCGAGCGGAGGATGGAGAACCGGCCTGGGTCCTTCCAATACGTCCCTGTGCAGCTGCAAGGGGGGGCGCCCTGGGGCTTCACCCTTAAGGGGGGTCTGGAACACTGCGAACCGCTCACGGTGTCTAAGGTAAGAACTGGCGCCTCTGTCCCAGCGGTGCCCAACTTTGAATGGACTAGCGGGTGCGCAGGCTGCCGCGGGACGCGGCCCTCAAATCAACTTCGAAACTTGGTGGGGCTGGGAGTGAAAGCCCTCCTGTGGAGCATTAGCGGAACAGAGAGGTCTTGCCGCCAGCCCGGGCGCAGACACCCCTGACGGGTGGCGGGAGCACGGGATGGGAGCATTGCTGGCCCGGGGCTAAGAGCCCTGTGCGCACACACTCGGGAGGCTCTGGGGGCAGTTTTTTGCTCCTCCACGTCGGGGCGGTTGCTCCCCTCAGTTTGAGCTGGAGGAAGTGGTGGCTGGTGGGGGTTTCTCCTTGGAAGTTCCCGCGCCCCTGGGGGACGGGCAGCGCCACTTGGCAGCTCTCTTAGCAGCGTTGGCCCCTCCACCAACCAGCGGGTCATCCCGCCGGGGCAGGTTGCAGGGCGAGGGTCTGGTGTGGGAACGGAGATGAGGCACTGGTGGCTTTCGTCAGCCTCACTTCCCACGGCCGGACGCGCGCACATCCATTCAGCAGCCGGACGTTGCTCCTGCCGGTTCGGCTCGGCCTTTCCCTCCCGCCGGAGTCCTGCCTCAGCGCCGGCGAGATTTCCTGCACGTTGAGAAGTGTGGAGGAAACTTTTGCGCCATGGAGCGCAGCTGTGCTGGAGCTGCCGCCGCCGCCGCCAGGGTTTGTTTGTTTTAGGAGGTTGTGATCTGCTGGAAGCCAAGTTGCAGCGGAGGACAGGGGAGAGGAGCTCTCCTGAGTGCTCCAGGAACCCCCCCCCCCACCTCCCCGCAAAGAAGCCATCCCCGGTAGGGGTGTGGGGCTGTGGGGGCCGCGGGGGCTGTTACCGGGAAGAGAGATTTGTAGGGCCATTCACCTTGAGACGCCAGATTGCCAAGGAAAGGAACTTGACGAACTTCATCCCGATTTTTGTGTGTGTGTTTTGTTTTTGTTTCTCATAAGTGCTCAAATCTGAAAAACTCTTCCCCTTCCAACCCACTCAAATTGCAGTTGAGGTTGTAAACGTGGGTTTGGGCTGGAGATAGAAATATGTGGCATCTCAGCAGGGAACAAATGTCACTATTTTGGGGGCTTTGTAAGGGAGGTCACATCTCAGCAGGGGGTGGCCAGTGCCCTACCACACGCCCCAGTAACCTGTGCTGCCATCTCCCCTTGTACTGGACTTACTAGTTAACTTGTAGTGGAGAGGTCCTTCAGGCCTTGGGGCCCACACTCTTAGGAACCCTGGAGTATTGCCACGGGGTGTACCAGTCAGCTTGAGCAGTCTCAGGTACCTGAGGGAAAACTTTGAGGAGCTGTCGGGGAAACCTGGGGTCTTTGGCCTCCGGAAACACCAATAACCAACCCCTATCTTCATCCGGCTCTCCCTTCCCCACAGTGGTCATGTATTTGGAAGCACCTTGAGATGCCTTTGTCACCCATTGTTATGTCCCCTCTTAAGGCACTCTCCCTCCAATATTCTCTGGAGAGAGTTAATAAGCTTTTTTTTTTTTTTTTTTGAAAAAACAAAGAAAACAGCAACACTCTCAAACAACCATTTTGGGGAGGCGAGAATCCTGACCTTCAGGAATTTCTTCTAATCAGTCTCCTCTCTTCCCTCTTTCCACCAAGGTCAGAATGGGCTATGCACTCGTCCATGGTCTGGCAGTTCCTCCCTTTCTTTTTCTCCTTACACCACCCACAGAATTTCCAGTCTGCTTAGACAGCCTATCTGGGAGAGGTAATTTTTCACCTCTCCCCAGGGCTGAGCCATCCTGAGAAGTGCCCCAGAGAGTGCTTACTGCTATGGCCCTGGATTGTTTTGTGAGCCCGTGCTGAGCATAGCAGGGGGTGTTACTAAGTATGGGGCAGCCAGCAATTTGTGGTCTGGCTGGGGGATTATTTGAGGGTAGATGAGGGTTTCCTTGGCCAAGCTGTTGAGGAAGTGACTCGTGTGTTGAGAGGTAGGGTGCCTTTTAATGATTCCCTTTCCGCTGAACATACAGTTGACCCCTATTATATGAAAACTCATTATTACACACATTTAGGTATGCAGGGGGTAACATCATTTATCCTATTCCTCCCAAACAGCCTGGCACCTTGCAGTAAAAGCCAGTTGTATATAACCTAGTTAGCCCCAACATTGTGTAAAGGGGCCGTAGTATTTTTTTTTAAGTGCAGTGATTGCCTGTATTTTTTCCTTGCTAAGACACTGTGTGGCATAGTTCATTAGTCCCTTTTTCATTTTTCTGACTTAGTTTTGTTTCCTCTTGCTTCAGAACAATACAGTTTTCTTCTTGGAAATAACATCAGTCTGCACACACATGCAGATGGAAAGGAAGGCCGTAGAAAGAGAATTATATTGGCAGATTGGAACCTTGGGTTCTAGCCCCTGCTCTGCCACTCATTAGCTTTGGGATCCTGAGTGCATCACTTGCCTTCCATGGGCTTAGGTGTCCTCATGTCTATTATAAGGTTCAAGTGGGTGGTCTTTAAATAAGACTGACAGCCCAGCTGGCAATCTTTGATGCTAGCTCTGGCCCTTTGTGGAATGAAGATGAGGCTTTGTTCCATTTGTATACAGTGTTACTATTTATACGGTGCTTCCATATCCCTTATTTCATAAGCCTCTTCCAGTCACCCTGGGAGAGAGTCAGGGAAGGTTGTGGAGAAATGGATGGAAAAACTGAGGCTGTGATGCACTGAGTGGCTTGTCTCGGTCTGCCATACAGTGAATCAGGGGTAGGGTCAAAGTCCATCATATTTTCTACCACTTGGAGAGTTTCTTGATTCTTCTGGTAGTACTGCAGTTTGTGAAGGGCCATGGGGCAGTACCATTCAGGGGTGTATCTAGTCTTGACAGCTCTCCCAGTGACTCTTTCCACACCAGACTGTGGTTCCACAGTAGGTGAGGAACTGGATTACAGACTCTTGCTGAAGTCAGGGAGGAGGAGTGGACTATTTTAGTGCTTCCAAATCACTGTGAGGATCTCAGGTCAGGCAGAGAAAGAGGTAAGGTGCAAGAATCATGGTGGGAAATGCTGGAGGACCTCCTTTGGTGTCATGGAAAAAAACAGCTGGGGTCTGGTGTGGAGTACATGCTTAGAGATAGCTTGTGGAGACATCTCAGGAGTGGATGGATTTGAGAAAGGGTGATTAGTGGGGAAAGATCACAGAGAATGTAAAAGGCTACCTCGTATTTGTCATGGGAGAACCTTTGGACCAGGAAATGATCAGGTTGGGAAATGGTTGATTCCTACTGGCTCCTGTGAGTTCCTCGAATGTAGGAAATTCAGCTGCCCAAGTTTTAGGAGACTGGTGTAGTCTTCTCACAATTCAGTGAGAAAGAAAGAGGAAACGTTTAAAAAAATAAACCTGCTATTGATTATCCAAAGTGTTAAGGGATGGCTTATGATTTCCCTGTACATTGTGATGTTTCCAAAGAAACATAACCTACAAGGGACTTGGGCCCATGAACTTGGTGTTATTCATTCTTTAGGTTAGCATCTTATACTACCTCATTGGCCCAGGAATCCTGTTTGGATAAAGTAGAGAATCTCTTCTAATCATATTTATCTGGTTTGTTACCTAGGGGTCCACCTCTACAGTGTAGATAGTCATCCATGAAGTTGGCTCCCTGTACTGGAAAAGATATTCTATGGGGATGGGTGACCTTTCCAAGGTTCTGGCAGCAATGATTCTGCATCAAATAGAGCTTCTCAGAGGACTCAGATATTCAAATTTTATCCTCCTGTGATGCATGTGTGTGTGTGTGTGTGTGTGTGTGTGTGTGTGAGAGAGAGAGAGAGAGAAAGAGAGAGGTAGAGAGAAAGAGAGACAAATGGACAGACGGCCAGAGACAGAGAGAGTTACTGACCATAGCATGAAGTTTCTATACTCATTTTGAGTCCTTGGAAATGTGTCTCAGGTTGGCTGAGGGTGGGGGAAAAATGGGGGTGGAGATCAGTGGGGATCCAGGAGAAGGAGAAAAATTGGGGAGGAGAAGACAGGCTTATCCTACATATTTGCCTTATTCCTGGCCCATTTTTCAGCAGCATTCTCTCTCAGGCACAGTGAAGCAAGTGGGGGCTTTGTTCCGGACTGCTCCAGAACAAAGTAGAGTGGGATGGGAGAGTAGCGTGGAGAAGAAGGAAACTTCACCTCCTCCACTTGCTGTCCATTGCTGTTGCTATATCATTTTACCCTCTCTAGACCTAAATGCCTATTTGCTAAATGGGTGTGGGCATACCTGTCCCATCTTTATTATTAAAGATGACGTGAGAATGAATTGGGAAAACTCCCATACTGTTTGCCATCTTTAGCCTAGGAAGATGGCAGGACACACTCTTTACATTGTTTTTAGTTCCCTCCCACCCCCCTCCCCATCCCCACCGTGACCTTATTTCTAGAAGAAGCACACAAAGAGGCAGTTGAAATTTCAAGAGGACGTGGGTTAAGTCAGATTGAGGCCGTCTTGTGGCTGGCAGTAAATTTGCGAGTTAGAGTTCTTGCTGGCTGCAGAGGTAATGGTATATGAGAACCAGTAGTTCCTATGAAGCCTTCATAGTTGTGTTACAGGCAAGGCCCCAGACCAGAGCTTGACGTTCACAAAGGGACCTTCATGGGGTGTGCTTCTTGGGAGCTTAGTCCAGCCTAGGTACTTACATTAGTGCCCCCCTCATCTGCCTCTAGAATCAGCAAAGGTATCTAGGGTCTCATTACCCCAACTGTCCCAGAGAGTAGAAGGCATTTGGAGACCTGGAGGAGGAATCCCTCCAGGAAGATACAAAGAAGTTTGGAGGGAGGTAGAGCAAGAAGGACAGGTGGTATGTCTGGTAACCCTTGGCTGAGCTTTGAGTACACACTATTTCGGGGCCTGCTGGGCTGTCATAATACACCTGGTACCCTATTTAGATCCACACATGTGCTCCCTAAAGTGAAAAAGGCCAAGCCTGTTAGAGGATTTTCCCATTCCAAAACCTCAGACAAAGAAAATAATTCAACTCCAGCTGGAAGACACTTGAGCGTTGTCCCTTGAAATTTTTTTTTTAAATGATTTCCCCTTTTGCTCTCCCCAACCCCCTCCTGGGAATTTCTTTTTTAAGAGAAAAGAGAGACTCAGGCTTGAGACTGGAGTTTGTGGAGTGGTTTATCTAGAGGACCATCACAGTTTTTATAGTTAGGCTTCTTCATAACCAGGGTGGAAAAGATGCTAACCCATCTGAGGAAAGTGAATCATTTTCCCACCCCCATCAAGCACTGAAGGACAGCCTTGACTCAGGGCTGCTAATCCAATGCTATTCTTGGAGGAGGTCTAGAATCACAGATTCTCAGAGTCAAGAGGGCCTTTGGGGGGGGTTCCCAGGACTTAATCTTAACCAGTCCATTAGCCTTTAGTCTAGTAGCTCTGAGTTTGTTGTCTTGTGCTCATGTGGGGAGTTCACTCTCTTCTTAGCCAGTTAACTGTAGACAATTTTTCATATGTTGAGTGGCAATCATCATCCCTCTACCTTCTATCCAGGGGTCCTAGCCCTACCTTCTGGGACCACACAAAACAAGAATGCTTTCTCTTTGTCTCGGGTCCAAAGACACAGACTATGTCTGCTTGTCTCACTTTTTTAGGCTGAGGAGCCCTAGCATTTTCACCTATTCCTTACTGGCATCTGAGATCCAGCCGCCTCTCCCGTTTCCTCCTCCCACTCTGGATGCACTCCAGCCTGTCCCTGTTCCTCTTGAGTTATGGAGCCCACAGCTGAATACAGTAAGTTAGAAGAGTCTGACCAAGGTCGAGTTGGATCCTTAAAAAAAAAACAAAAAACAATAGAGCTGAAGATCACTTTGGCTCTTTCTGGTATATCCATCCCATACAAAGACCCTGTGTCAAGCAGAACCTTTTAGTGGGAGTACTTTGTTGCTGCTAAGCCTTACCTGCCAAAGACCTCTACCTAGACATCTGAGACAGCCATGTAATAGATTTGGGAGGGACATATTTCATCTCTTACTGTTTCTTTAGAGTTGCCCCAGCCCCATGCCTAGCCCAAGATAGTGTTGAGAGAAGTGTTCTAAGCAAGATGAGAGAAGATACAAGCTCTGACCTCAAGGAACATACATGTTTATATAAAAAGTTACAGAGAAGAAAGTTGTATCATAGAAGAAGTAGAGTTAAATGAAGAGTGTCAAAATCAGAACTTTAGAAGATCAGATTTATTTTATTTTTTATCAGCTTTTGGCTTGGAATTTGTAAGAGTAACCTCTCTGTCCTGAATTTTCTCCTTCTGAGAAAAATCGGTGTCTCCAAGATTGAAGATGCTGACTGTGTGACATAGTCTCCAACTTACAGAGCCCTTATGGAGGAATTTAGATACAGTGGTCTGTGTCCCAACCCCTTGACAGATATTCATCTCCCTGCACCTCACCACTAGCATGGAGTGCAAAACTCCTGCTGTTGCTGCCATCCCTGGATTCTGAGGTCTTCTGTCTATACCTGGAATACCCATAAGAGTCACTGCTGCTGGAGGCCTTGCACCCACAGCCTTGTCTCTGCAGGCCCCTCACATCTACCAGTTTGTCACCTAAGTCGGGCAAATATTTTTTTCTTGCTCCTAAAGCCCTGATCTGGGACTGTATTATCAATGTAATTTCATCAGTCATACCCCATGGATTAAACAAGCCTCTCCAGGGGCACCTGGGTGGCTCAGTGGGTTAAGCCTCCACCTTCAGCTCAGGTCATGATCCTAGGGTCCTGGGATCGAGCCCCACATTGGGATCCTTGCTCAGTGGGGAGCCTGCTTCCCCCTCTGCCTGCCATTCCCCTTGCTTCTCCCTTCTCTCTCTCTCTCTCTCTTTCTCTCTCTCTGTCCTCTGACAAATAAATAAATAAAATCTTTAAATTGACCTCTCCAGAACTGCTGTGAATTTAGCCACTGTCAAAAACAGTGTCTCAGAAAGGCATGTTTCCTAGCCTTCCACTGTCTCTTCTCCAGGCCTCTCATCCTTCCATAATAATGAGGATTAAGCTCTATTCCAATATTCTGCCTATAGGAAACTATCCAAAGCTCCAAGCTGTTTATTCACAAAAAGGGTTCTTAGAGAACAATTTATTCATAAGTTAGGGGCAAGTGCTCCACAGTCTCTGTTACACAGACCTGGGTGGGTTTGGGGTTTCTACTCCTATCAGTGTGTTCCAAATTCCTGATGCTGAGATGCGGTGTGTGTGCACAGTGTATATGTGGTTCAATTTTTCTCCAAAATTGAGCCCCAGGCTTACCGGTTACCTTTCAAACAGCGATTGCTTATGTTGATATCTAGATCACTTTCACTCAATTTCCATGCAGCCAGTATTTTTGTCTCCTGGTGCTCTCCTGAAAAATTCTCTTCAGACAGACTTCAACTAAGTCACTAATAAATAAGTTGAGATCTTTCCCTTTCCTGGCTAAATATTGTGTTCCAGGGACTGGGATGGGGTAGAGTTTCGTCTCCTTACACCCCTTTGCCACATCCAGTGTAAACAGGCCAAGTGGAAAGATTGTCTTAGGCATTAGTTCTGCAAGGGATGATCCGTTCTTCCTCAAATCACACTGGCATGTTTACTTGGGCTCATAGCCATACTGGTTGGGCACCAAACTTGCAAAGATCAAGATGACTTGGTTTCTCAAAGTGACTAGCCCCTCCCCTTTGACTTCACCTCCACTCCCTCCTCATTCAGCACAAGTCTATGACTGTACTGGGTCACAGAATGAGCACTGCCTAGTAGCAGCAGACACATTTTCCGGGCATCCAGGCTGCCCTTCTTTCCTGTCCAGTCTTTGCTTCCTAGCCCCCGCCCATCAGCACCAGTTGCTTAAGGCCTACATTTTGGACTGGCTCATTCAAGTGCCATTGCCTCTTTGTTCATTCATTGGCTGCTCTGCCCTCTCTCCAAAACCCAACCTTTTTTCTCCTTTGGTCACAGAGGGCCCTTCTAGTCTGCTGCACCAACTTTGTCCCTCTTGGCTCAGCCATGCTTCCAGTGTGGGGGGAATGGGGGTAAGAGAAGCTCATAGAGTTAAGGTTGAGAAAGTTTGAAGACACTTAGCAAATTGATAGCTGGATCAGAGGGATAGATTCTCACCCTGTGTCTCTCTCTATCCTGTTGCAGAAGAGGACGGGCCCTTTGCTGCCTTCCTGATACTTTTTTATCCACTTGCAGAGTAATCTTGCTATGCTGTTTCACCTCTCTGTACCCTCCTGTTTCTTCTCAGACTCTCTGTGGGGGAAGCCTCTGCTTTGTTGAAGGGTCGTGAAGGGCTCCAGGATCCTTGCCTGGTCTGGGCTGTGGAAGTGTGCATGGCAACCGACAGAAGGCAATCGTTACAGTGCAGGGCATTTCTCCACACTACTACTTCCTATCTTCCCAGAAGTGGCTATTTCCTGGTATGTTCTTAGGGATGGCATGAGGCATGGTCTGTTAACTTTCACTCAAGTCTTTTAATGTTACATCTGTGAGGAATGTGAGAAGTGGGACTCATTTGACAAGATCAAGGGTTAAGCCCAGTGATGGACAGACCCTTTGTGTTGTCTTCTGGCCCCCACCCTCGTGCCACTCAGCAGAATCCCAGCTGTATGCCCGGCTCTCTTCCTGAGCCTCTAGCAGGGAACTTTTGAATGGTTCTCCTATACTGCCTTTCACGGTCCATCAGAAATGGATTTTTTTTTCTTTTGAGGTTGGGGGTTGGGGGTGATACAAGGTAGACCTGGGAGTAAAGCTGGTTCAACTAGTTATTCTAGAAAGGGGTTAGAATCTCATGGCTGCTGCCCCATCTTTGCTTATGAGAAGATGACAAGCTAAAGCTTTGTCTTTGTTGAGCTGCCTTACTGTTTTCCATTTCTTTTTGCTTGTGTTTGATGTTAAGTAAAAGCTCCCGTGAAAACTACTGCAGGTAGGCAGCATTTCATGGCATCTTCTCTGACTGAGAGGGTGAGTGATGACATGTTGGAGCCTCAGGGCTGAATAACAAGGTCTTGATTCTCATGTTCTTTGGAGGGCTTGACTAAGAGTTTGGAGCTCTGTGTGAGTTTGAGTTTGCAATCAAGGAGTATCAAGACAACAGGCTGCAAAGTGGACCAGGCGAGGCCCTGGAAACTCCACTGGCATGCATGTGCCTCACTGGGTGAAGGCCCTGTAGTTTGGTAGGATCTCAGCAACCTCTTGAACCCAAAGGGGAGTCAAGGCCTAGACATGGTGTACTGGGAGAGGTAATAGATGCGCTGTGTCACAAATCCTGCTGCTTCTAGGTGTTTTACATGTTTTCCCATTTAATTTCTGCAGTAACTCTTTAGAGTAGATAGTGATGTCTCCACTGTGCAGATGAGGGGACTGAGGCTCGGGGAAGTGAAATAATAGAGTCTAAGACATACCAGAAGTGGAAAAGCTGGCATTGAAATTTATATCTGTCTGACTCCAAATCCCAGATTCTTGCCATAATACCATGTTTACATAGATGAATGAATGAAAGAGAAAGAAAAAAAAAAAGAACTGGATAAGAATATGAGGCTGGGGGTTAGGGAAAGAAATGAAATAGAGAAATTAAATATAAAAGAAAGAGAAAAATGAGCAGGGGTGGAGGAGAGAGGTAGACAGAAAGGGAGAGAGAAAGAAATGAGAGAAATATAATTTTGTGCCAAAACCAACATTACCAGTACATGCCCCTCAGGGATCAGTCTGAAAGGAAGGATTCTGTTTTGTTTTGTTTTGTTTTAAATCTCAAATCAGGGTGAGGGGTACGGTCTTGTATTCAGAAGGCCTGGAGTTCAGCCTTCGCTTTGTCACTCAGTTGTTGTGTTCTTGGGTGAGTCATTTCCCCCTGCGTCTCAGTTTCCTCTTTTGCAAAATGAAAATGATAATACACACACTTTTTCTTTCCAAGAGGGAGGGAGATGGATTTTATCCTTTATCTCATATAAATACTAGATGTGTATGTGATTTAAGAAAGACAAAGCATTCCACAGTTGTCTCTTATTAAACAAAAATTCTCTTAAGAGAATTTTGAACTTAAAAAAAGAATTGTATGCAGCTGTGGAATCTTTGGGAAGATGCAAAGTGGCAGGACACCTTTAATGGGATGTCTTCTGCTGCCAGAAGTTGGAAGACCAGACCTGATTTCTGGCTAATGTCTAAACAGCCAACAATTTGAAAGTCTATGCTAAACCTTGTTTGGCTCCTACCTAAGAGTTCTCAGCTAAGCCTCCAGTCAATCAATCAATCAATCAGCCAACCAATCAACACATATTTGTTAGTACTTTGTAAAGTGCCTAACTCTAAACTAGAGAATACAAGAGATAGCCACCACAGAAGACCTGTTCCCTGGAAGTGACAGTTTTGTTGAGGAGAACCACTGTTGCAAGCTCAGGAAACAAAAACCTTTAAGTGGTGAATGGGATAGGATCTAAGAACAAAATTTATCCAGTGGAAAGAGATTTCACTGGGAACTGATGTGGTCAGAGAGCTTTATGGAAGAAGGAAGAAGAATTGGGGCTAGGCCTTGAGAGATAGATAGAATTTAGGTAGGTTAGGAAGAAAGAAAGGCATTCATCCCAGTTAGTATGCTAAAGACACTGCTGCATGTCCTAAAGACACAGGAGACTGAGGTCAGTGTTCTCACCCCACGGTGAACTAACAGCGTGAGCTACCCAAGTACAGGGTGTGTGTTTGGTAATTTACTCGCCTGTTCACTCATTCATTAAATTTATTGAGTGTTTGTTCTAAGAACTAGACTAGTCTTCCTGCAGCCTATGAAACCAGCACAGAGCTCCATAAAGGTCATTTTTATTTGTTTTCTAACAAATAATTTCATGGTGCATACTCCGGGCCAGACAGTGGCTTTCCAATTTAACACCTAGGAACTCTTATCAATACCATTCTAGAGATGATAAAAATGAGGCATAGTCAGGTTAGTTAACTTGCCCAATGTCATACTGTTTGCGTGGTGAGATAAATGAGTCAATGGGGATCTGCTTGACTGTTGCAGATTGGTGGAATGTAAAGATGAATGGACTTGAGCCAACTCTTCTGAAGAACCCAGAAAACCGGGTTATAGAATAGATTTTTTTTTGTTGTTGTTTTTGGAGGATCAGAGTTAATGTCTTAAAGGTAAAGCACCTGGCAGAGGACCAGCCACCCAAGCACTCACTTGAAGAAACCAAAACTGAACGATACGGATGGGGCATTTCAAGGCCATCAGCCGTCTTAGTAATGTGCTGTTGTTATATACTAGCAAGTTGCCAGAGGTTAGTGGTAATACACACCACTTGGATCTGAAGAAATGAAAGAGAGGTGGGGGTCAGAGATGAATCCAGTATAACTAAGCTAAAAGTTTCAAAGTGGTGATGGGGATTAGGAAGGCCAACCAGTTTTCATTCAGTTTTGGGTCTTCTGAAACTCAGGCATCTGTAGGCCTGGCCAGTTAAGAAGTTCCATGGACTGTTTGGAGAAAAAAAAAAAAGGATTTGTTTATTTAAGGCCCCTGATCATTTGAAACAGCAAATCATTATTTTAGGAACATGATGGTTAACATAGACAATTTACCAATCTGCTGATTGTTCTGGAAATTAGTTAATTGACAGACAAGCCCATGCTCCAACAGACATTGGAACAGGCCTGCATTGTTATTTAATGGGTTTTTCTGGTCATGGCTTTGTCTTATCTCCTCCAATCTGCGGGATGCCTGGTCACCTGAGGTGTTACTGGCCGAAGTTCGTTCTGTCTAACTTTGGACTTTCAAGTGATGGGCATGCCCACAAATCAAACAGACAAAAAATAGATGAAACTGTCAAAACGCCAAACTTCAGACATGAAGCTTGAAATGTTAAAAGGTTCGAGGCAGTTAAAAAACATCAGTTGACTTTTGCCAAGATGTTTAAGGATTGTTTTCTCTATATGAAAAACAGAATGTGGAGGCAGAGTAAAGCAAACCTCAAACCGCTGGAGTTTCAAGTCTGGATTGCATTTTTGTTGTTAGCAGTTTTATATTCTGCATAGAGTAGTATTATTAACCTATGAATATTATCATTCTTAATATCTCTACAGTGTATTGATCTTTAAATGTGACCTTTGAAAAAGCATTGTTAAGCTTGCAAGTATGATTAGACTGCCTTCAGTGGCATCCTTACCATATTTCATCCTGATTCTTATGTTAAAATAAGGAAGACAGGGATACCTGAGTGGCTCAGTTGGTTAAGGGTCTGCCTTTGGCTCAGTTTGTGATCCCAGGGTCCTCAGACTGAGTCCCTCATCGGGCTCCCTGCTCTGCAGGGAGTCTGTTTCTCCCTCTGCCTGCCGCTCCCCCTGATTATGTGTTTGCTGGCTCTCTCTCTCTCTCTCTCTGACAAATAAATAAATAAAATCTTTTTAAAAATAAGGAGGAAATGGAGTGTTACTTCAAAAACTCATTTACTGCAAATCTGGATGGAAAATGCCACTTTATTATTAAGAGACTTCTGCAAATTTGGAGTGATTATCTGATCCAAACCTTAGCCCTGATGCCATGTTATACTTTAATGAAGTTATCAGGAAAGGTTAATTTTGTGTGCAGATGGGCCTACCCATCTGTCTTCTGCCCCCATCCTTCTGAGATGTTCTTTCTAGACCCACTACTTTTGTGTAGTGTTACCTACTCTTCTGCATGGTGAAGAACTAAAAGTCAGAGTGTTGTAAAGATGCCTGTGCTGCAGAACCTGGTCTGTTCACTCCCTCCCTCCCTCCCTTCTTGTAGAAGGAACTCACTTCCTGCTAAGGGCCAATGGGCACCTGGGTTCCTTTACCTAACTCTTCTGTCTAGGTGAAATAGCTTATAATTTATATTTGAAGTTGACTTGAGTATCTAGCTGCTGGGGGTATTTTTCTGAAAAAGGCTATCTGAGTGCTCTGGCTTTTACAAGAGCCAGCTTGCTAACTTCTTTCTGTGGCGTGAGTCCTAGCAGGAAGATGATACTCTCCCCCTCTGGATGTAAAGGGTTAAATATGTAATTTTCATATTTTCCTGTGCCTTTGGCTGGAGAAATGTGCAGTGTTCTGAAACCTGCCCAGGCCCTGCACATACTGTATCTGCTTAAGGAGGGATTTTTGGCTCTTAGCCCTTCTCAGCTGCATTAGGGTTCAGGTTACATCCCTCTCCCCTTCCAGCCACTAATAAAAGCCAAAAGAATTAAGGATCAGGGAGAGTTAATTCCCACTGCTAAGACCCAGGTGGGGCCCTTCCACCTCCCATCCTTGCTTCTAGGCTGGAGTCCTAATTTAGGGCTGAGCTCTAGTCTAAGCCTATAAGTGACAGTGATCTGGAACAGGCCCCAGAAAAGCACTTGACAATCAGGTTTTGCCCTATGTTGGCAGTTCTCTCCTGCCTCTCTCTCTGTCTCCCTTTCCCTCTCTCCCTGCCCCCACTTTGCTGTTGGGATTTTACAAGAGACCAGTGACCCCAGGGGCCAAGCCACCCAATACTATTACAGGAATGGAAATGATGTATCATAGTCCCTTTCTTCTAAACTGGAAGATCTGGATGAATGGAGCTTCGACTTTTTACTTCTACTCCAATCCCTGACCCAACTTCAGTACAACATTAGGAATCTCATTCAGAATAAGAAATGTCATTCATATCTCACCCAGCTTGAAAGAGATGCATAGTAATGAGCTCTGAAACAGTGAGCTCAGACAGAGGGCAGCTTTGAAGGAGGATCTTGCAAGAGCTGGGACAGGCAGGAAGAATCCTCCTTCTGGAACAACTATGTTACTGTAGTGGCCTCCCTAGTGGTTTCCCTCCCTTTGATCATTCCCCTCCCCAACTTAAAGTTATTTAATGGTTCCCTGCTACCTGTAAAATAGAGCCTGAACTGCTTTAGCTTCGTGTATGGACCATTCTCCATCTGGCTCTCGTCTTACTTGTAGCATTCCTTCTGGGACCCAGGTTTTCAGGCAGGATAGTTTCCTCTCTGTCCCCCGACACACTGGGGAAACTCTGGCTTCCAAATTCCACATCTTGATGTTTCTTGAGTGCCTTGGCTTTTCTCTCCCCATCTCTGCCCCTTCCAGTTGGGCTTAACCTTCAAGCCCTAGCTCTCAGCTGCAAGGGCATCATCTCAGTCTGCTCCTGGTGGAAGTCATCTCTCCCTCTTTGGAATGCTGGAGTTCTGATTTTCCGGTAGAAATCTATGGGTACTTTGGCTGCCCTGTGTCTGGCTTGCTGGACCAAAATCTTCTAGAGGACAAAGGTTATATCTTCTGTATCTTCATCATCATCCTCAGCACAGAGCACAAAATAGTCTTTCTATAATGGTTTCGCTGGAAGAGTCAAGCAAGAATTTTGTATTCAATAATTGGTCATTTTCACCTTTCCCCTTCCAATTCCAAATTCAAAAGAGGAGAGGATTTCGGTGACACCTAGTAAACAGGGTGAGCCTTGAATGACACACACACACATTGTATGTGAGTTAGGGATAGATGGAATGCACAGAAGGAAGTGGTAGTACAGGTGGGAGTTGAGAGAGATCCCTGATGCAGCATTGGATGTGAGGGATGCTGATGGCAGTGGGGGTTGGGGGTGGTTACCTGCTGGTCTCTGAGCTACTTAGAGTTTGGTTTGCAACAGTTGGATTTCTTGCTGCTGCAGGTCTTGTGTGTGAGCTATGTTCCTGAGGCTTGCATGTGAGAGAGGCCTGCTGACTGATGATCTCAGCATTCCCCTTGCTGTTGGGAAGTGTTGTTTTGAAACTCTGAGAACAGCAGCCACCCCTCCTGTTGCTATGTGTTTGGGGAAAGCAGAGTGTGAGTCTTCTGTCTGTCTCAAATGTTTCACTGCTTCATCCCAAAGGAGGTAGCTTTATGTGAACATACTCTGTGTGTGTGTATGTGTGTGTGTGTGTGTGTGTGTGTGTGTGTGTCTTTCCACTTTTGCTTAAGCAAGCCCTAACGTGTTCTGTCTGACTGGCCTTGGATGTGAGTCATCGTCTGGTATTTATACCCAGTGCCTTAAGTGTCCTCATTATTTGACCATGACATTCCTTTTCTCACTATTTTATTCAAAGCTGAGAATGCTGAAAAGGGCCCAGAAGAACCATCTCTGTTCTCCTTCTTAATGGGGTCTAATCTAATTGGTGGCTAACTGTCTCTGTGGAAGTCAATTAGGTCATGTCAGGGCACTAAAGGGAACAGACTGAAACTCATAGTGGCAATACTGTGACAGTTTATAATACGCACTATGGGGCCTTCTCTTAGTTCGTTCCAGCCCAGACTACCGCTGCAGAGTTTGAATCACTGGAACCAACTCGAGGAACAGTGCTCAAGGGGACCCCAGGAAGTGTTTGTCCTTATCAGGAACATAGTAAGCCTGAAGGGAATACACACAGTCTGAGAAAGTCTTAGAGGCGATGATTCAGCCTTCACAGGCATGGGTGGAAGAAGCAGAGAATGTTAGCTCGCTCCTTACTGCTCTTTCCATTAAGATCCTTCCACAGCTGAAAGTTTTGTTTTGGAAGCATGCTCCTAGAGTGTGGGAATAGTAAACCCCATCAGGGGCACTGTTGTTATCAAGGGGCCAGAGTTTCAGAGAGGAAGGACATGACTGCTAGTATGGTCATTTGGAGGCCAGGCAGCCAGTAAATCATTTGAGAATGAATTAAAAGTTCAAAGGGCAGGAGGGAATTCTTTGGGGGACCTCATAGGTGCTTGAAAAGTCAAAGGGATAACTGAAGTGCTTTTATTTTTTTGAGTGCTGGTTGGAAGGGACAAGGGAATGGAAGTGCACAGTAGGAAATTGGCATTGCTGTTTTTGTGTGCTTGGGAGACTCAACTCTGGACTGGGGACCATCAAAGTCACCATAACTAAGTGCCAATTATGTTCTGGGAGTTTTAGAGGCATAATCTCTAATCTTTTCATCACTAATGTGATAGTATTCCTATTTTACAGGAGACTAAAAAAGAAAAAGAGTCTCTGAAGGGCCAAAAAACATTCTCAAAGTAACAGAGCTAGTAAATGGTAGAGCTGTGATTTGAAGCCAGTTCTACATGACCCCAGATCCCAAGCTTGTCTCATTATACTTTGGAATTTTATTTCAAAATCCTCTTTTTGTGCCTCATGTTTCTTTCTTTTTTCTTTTAAAGACTTACTTATTATTTTTGAGAGAGAGAGAGAGAGAGAGCAGAGAGCACAGGGCGGGAGTTGCAGAAGGAGAGGGAGAGAGAGAATCTCAAGCAGACTCCATGCTGAGCACAGAGCCCAACACAGGGTTTGATCTCACCACCCTGAGATCATGACCTGAGCTAAAACACGGGGTTTGATCTCACCACCCTGAGATCATGACCTGAGCTAAAATCAAGAGTCAGACGTTCAACTGACTGAGCCACCCAGGCACCTCTCATGTTCTCTTTTTTATACCAATATTGACTGTTCCTGTGACCATGTTCTTTGTGCCAGAGCGTTACAGAAAATCCCACTCATTCCCAAGCTTTCCTAGGAAGCTTGTTAGATATAGCTGACCCTTGAACAAAATGGGCTTGAACTGTGTTGGACCACTTATACGAGGATTTTTTTTCAATAAATATATATGTAGTACTGTAAATGTATTTTTCTCTTACTTATGATTTTCTTAATGATGTATTCTTTTCTCTAGCTTACTTTATTATAAGAATACAATATATAATATACATAATGTGCAAAATATACGTTCCTTTTCTGTTTATGTTATTGGAAGGCTTCCAGTCAACAGTAGGCTGTTAGTAGTTTTGAGGGTGTCAAAAGTTATACATAGATTTTTGATTGTACAGGGGTTCAGTGCCCCTAATCCGCACGTTGGATTAGACTCAGGATTACATAATTTAATGTATGAGCTGTACTTAGTAGTGTCCCTATTCTAAGATGCAGAAATCGATGCTGAGGGTTCAATAACTTTATAAAATTCATGGGACCAGTAGGTAGTAGAGCTGGTATTCAAAGTTCAGTTTATCCATTTTATTATTTTTTGAAGATTTTATTTATTTGACAGAGAGAGCACAAGCAGGGAGAGCAGCAGGCAGAGGGTGAAGCAGGCTCTCTGCTGAGCAAGGACCCCTGTAGGGCTCAATCCCAGGACCCTGGCATCATGACCTGAGCTGAAGGCAGACACTAAACCAACTGAGCCACCCAGGCACCCCTGGTTTATCACATTTTAGAGTGCTTGTTCTTCCCAATGTCCCTGTTGACTCTTACACTGGAATGGGGGGAAGTGATAAACAAAAAATCCAACTTGATCCTCTTGGCCCCTACAAAACCTCTCTGTCTTAACCTGCCCTCATTGTCACTAAATTTTGTGAAGTGAGGAGTGGCGGGCCTTTCTTTCTTTCCTTCCTTCTTCCCTCCCTGCCTTCCCTCCTTCCCTCTTCCTGACACAGTTTATTTGTTTAAATTGTTATTTTGGGGGATAGGTGATAAATGTTCATGGAACAAAATTAAAATTACATAGCTGGGCAAGTGTTTTTTAATCCCTAATTTCTCTCCCCTGGGGGCAACCACTGATACCAACTCCTTGTTTACCCTCCCAAGGTTAGCTCGTGCATTATATATAGAAGTGTGTAGCATATGCTTGTATACACGTACACTCAGTGTTTCTGTTTCCTCACAGGCTGTGTATTCCTTGATCCTCTCCAATCTGGCTTCCACTGAGGTCTTTGTGAGGGCCACATTTACTGGCCTCTTCATTTTTGTCATCCTCCTTGTCTTCTTTACACAGTCGTTCTATATTTCGCATTGTATGTTAAATAGATAGCCTAGTCCTATGATTCAAAAGCCAGTTAGTGTGAAAAGGTGGAGAACGGTGCCCTGCTCTTCATTGTCCTTCATAGGCCCAGGATTCACCACCCCCTACTGTGCTTAGTTTATTTTTTAAATGCATCTTTACAGAGTATCTCTAATACACACAAACAAATCTGATATGGATTCTTTATCTTGGTTTGGCACATATTAAAACAATCGTCACTTTTTTTTGCTTACATATACTGGAGATCTTTCTTTGTCATTATGTACAAGGCTGCTTCATTTTTTAACAGTGATACTGTGATTTATTTAACCAATCTTTAGTATTGCTAGTCATCAGCACTTTTTCCAAGGTACCATCCTGGTGTTCTCCAAGCCCTGTGGCCAGCATGTCTTTTGTGGTGCTGAACTTTCTTGTTTCTCTACCCTCTGTCACTGTTACTCCGTTCTTCTTTGTGACTTAACTGCCTCTCCCATCCCCATCTTGTGGGTATCCCTCAAGGCTGAGAGGACAGCCCCCTGTTTGCTCTCTTTGCCTTTCTCCAGTCTCCTGCTCTCTGCCTCTCTCTTCTGTTTCCCTCAAAAAAGAGCACTGATGAGATCTCATCACTACTAAATCTATTGCCTTAACCTTTCCATCAGAGCTCTAGGCTCTTCAACCATCTGATGGACAGTGTCTACTTGAATTATTTTTCCTTACTTTTAAATCTCAAACCCCAATATATCTAAAATGGAACTTGTTATCTTCCCTCTGACAAACAGGCTCTGCTCTTAGCCTTCTGCCTCTCACTAAACTAGCATTGAAATCTTGGAGTCACTGCTTATTCATCCCCTATATCCAATCAGTTACCACCTCTGTAGCGTTTCTTCAGAATAGCTCTAGTGTCCACCCCCTTCCTTTCAATTCCTGCTACTTCCACCCTTCTCGAATCTCATATTACTTTATTTCTATAATTTTGGATTCCTGTCTAGCTTCTCTGCCTCCGGGCTAACCCTTTTAAAATTTACCCTATAAGTCATTTCCCCACTCTGAGAATTTCAGTTTCCCTGTCTGTACAATGAGGAAGCTGGACCAACTAGTTGATTTCTGCAGTCCTTTCCAGCTCTGACATTCTAGACCAGCAATCTTCCTAAATAGTGTTTTCCCGCCTCCTGCCATTGCTACCTCTGCACTGCCCTCCCTTATTTGAATAGTTGCTATGGCTCCATGCTCCTAGTAGTGCCTTTCACAAGTCTTCCCTAGTTCCTTTCTCCTAAATCAACTTATAGGTGAAAGGAATCTCAGAGGCCATTAAGTTTGGTCAACACTGACCTACTACCTGACTGCCATTTATGACACCCTTGAATTTGGTTGTCCAAGCTGTGCTTGGACCCTTCCATCGATGGTAGTAACTCTCTCACAAGCCAGCCCTTTGCCTTGCCAGGTAGACAAACACCAATTTGTCTGTCTTTGTGACACTCTGTTATTCAAAACTTCATGTCGATTTAAGTACCAAGCCCTCAAGTTCCTAATATGGCTCCTATTTTCTCTTCCAGCCTTAAATCCTGGATATTTCCTTTGCATGTCATCCAAATAAAAAATGTCTAACATTTATTGAGCACTTACTGGCTGTCAGACACTGTTCTAAGGCATTTTATATGGTATTCCCATATTTTAAAAATTTATTTTTATTAACATATAATGTATTATTTGTTTCAGGGGTACAGGTCTGTGAATCATCAGTCTTACACAATTCACAGCACTCCCCATAGCACATACCCTCCCCAACATCCATTACCTAGCCTCTCTATCCCTCTCACCCACCACCCAGCAACCCTTAGTTTGTTTCCTGAGATTAAGAGTCTCTTATGGTTTGTTTCCCTCTCTAGTTTCATCTTGTTTCATTTTTTCCCTCCCTTCCACCCATGAACCCCCTCCCTGCCTCTCAAATTCTTCATATCGGAGAGATCATATGATAATTGTCTTTCCCTGATAGACTTATTTTGCTTAGTATAATACCCTCTAGTTCCATCCATGTTGTTGCTAATAGCACTATTTCATCTTTTTGATGGCTGCATAGTATTCGTGTGTGTGTGTGTGTGTGTGTGTGTGTGTGTGTGTGTGTGTGTATTACATATTCTTTATCCATTCATCTGTTGATGGACATCTAGGCTCTTTCAATAGTTTGGCTGTTGTGGACATTGATATTCCCTTATTTAATCCACACAGGAACCGTATAAGTTTCTATTGTTCTTCCCCATTCTATAGAGGAAGAAAATGAGGCATATGGAAATCCAAATGATTTATCCAGAGTCTTATAGCTGGTACAGGGTACTGCTAGGATTTTAATCCAGAAAAGATGTCTCAAGGGCCTATGTCCATGATCCCTGCCATATACTATCAGCCCCAAATATGACAACTCAGTTTCCTAGCTTTATCATCTTCCCTTAACACCTTATAGTCCTATCTACCTGACTAAATCCTGCCTATTCATTGAGGCCCATCACAAATTGTACTTCTTTCTGCTTCCATTCTACCCTGTCTTCTGTCCTTCCTTTTTCCCCTTACTTTACAGAATCCTGACAGCTTTCTCCACCTCTCCTTTAGACCTTGTCATGTTCTTTCTAATGACTACTGTGAACTTGTTTTTAGACCTCTCACAAAGTAGATTTCTTTTCATATTTTGAGTTTGCATGAATCTTTTCTTTCTGAATCTGGCTTCTCTCCTAGGCTCTAAAATTCATTTCTATCATTGCCCTGTGGTTTTCCGTTGTGTATCTGGGTACCATCTGTTGACAGGGACAAAAACCAAACAGTTCAACCATTGCTATCCATACAATATAATTTATATATTGTATACATTATATAAGCATTATATACTTATTACTTTTATATTTATTATATATTATAATTATGTATAGTTATGTATTTAAGTGTAATTATATTTATAATAAATAATATTTATGCATGTATAAATATATTTTTAAATATACAAATATATGTATATACTTAAATCAGGAGCTGAATGAGAAACAACAAAAAAAATGAAGGAGAAATTTTATTAGAGCCTCTATTCCCAGTCTGACTGCCTTAATATTTATTACTTCTCATCTTCCCTTTCTCTTGCCCTTAGCATGTATTGCTATGCTCTCTAAAAACTGGTATAAATTTTGTTTTCTTATATCAATGGATGGATGGATGGATAGATATTTCACCATTTGATTTAAAGATTGTGAATTTGTATGTGTGTCTGAGGGTGTGTGTGAGAGTGGGGGAAGTTGGTGGTAGAGGTTGAGGGGGTGATTGGATATTTGGCGCTAGGTGGTTCTTTGAGAATGGAAAGATTCCTCATATTCTATGCTAAGAAAAACCCCTTTATGCTTTCCCCTAGCTTTATTGAGATATGATTGACAAGTAAAATTGTACATATTTACCTTGTACAGTGTGTTGATTTGATATATGTATACTTTTCTGGTGAGAAACCTTAAGATCTACTTGGCAAATTTCAACTGTATAATACAGTATTACTAACTATAGTCACTATGCTATATATTAGCTCCTCAGAATTTAGTCATTGTGTGACTGAAAAATTTGAACCTTTGACTACCATCTCCCCATTTTCCCTGCTCCATCAATGACCATCATTCTATTCTTTGTTTTTATGAATTCAACTTTCTTTCCTTTTTTAATTTTTTTAGATTCCACATATAATTAATACCACACAGTATTTGTCTTTCTGTGTCTGGTTTATTTCATTTAACATACTGTCCTCCAGGGTCATCCATGTTGTCACAAATGGCAAGATTTCCTTCTTTTTATGGCTTAATAATATTCCTGTGTGTGTGTGTATGTATAAAATCTGTGTGGTATATATATCACATATTATATCTGTGATAGCTCTCTCTCCATATATATATATGTGTGTGTGTATATATATATGATTTCATATATGACAATATATGATCATGTATATATGATCATGTCATCTGCAATAGAGACAATTTTACTTCATTTCCAATTTGGATGCCTTTTATTTCTTTTTCTTGTCCACTAACTCTGGCTAGGAGTTCCAGTGGTATGTTGAATAAAATTCTCAAGAGTAGGCTTCCTCATCATGTTTCTGATCTTAGAGGAAAAGCTTTTAGCTTAATGCTTATTACTTCTCATTTTGCCTCTCCCTTGCCCTTAATATTTATAGATTTTATGAATATGAATGTTGCTTACTTACATAGATAGATGGATAAATACCTCACCACTTGACCTAGAGATTGTGAATGTGTGTGTGTGCGTGTGTATGTGTGTGTGAGAGAGAGAGAGAGAGAGAAAGACAGGTGGTGGTGGTGGTGCTTGGGTGGTTGAAGGTGGTTCTTTTGGAGTAGAAGTATTCCTAGTCTTCTGTGCTAAGAAAGACCTTTTAAAATGCTACACCCTACAGAAATTGTCCCCTTTCTTTCTCTATCTTTTCTCTCCTCTATTTCCTCCTTCTTTTGGTAGTGACTGTGGTTTCCCATTTGTATTTTGTAAATGATTTCCATCTGAAGTTTCCAAGCTCTCTGGTTGAGTGAGATATGCTTATCTTAGCATGTTAGACAAGAACATGATTTACTACCCAGACAGACTAATTCAATGGGTAACACATTGTTCTCCAAAGGATCATGATACTGTTGCTAATTCCCTGTGTGTACCAATTTAATTACATTTCAGAAGTCAGAAAAATTTAAGTAGTTCCAGTTGCAGTGTTCCAGTTCACTAAGCATTAACTATAAATCACTAGTGGGTACTTTAAAAAAATCTGTTGATGGATTGGCTGGTATTTTACATGAGTTTAAGCCTAAGGGTCTCTAAGTTGGTTTTGTGGAGTAATGTACTCTTGATCTCTCTCTGGCCCCATAATATCTTTGTCAACCCCCCCTCCATCCCATATACCTTTCACTGGGCCCCCTTTTTTCTCCCTTCATATATTTCATCAGACTCTAAGGGAGTTATAGACTGGTTGTGATTATTACTGAACCATATGGGAACCACACGTCCTATTTTTTCTTCTTCTATGTTCTTGAATAATGGTTATGTCTTCTTAAATGAATTTTTTAAAAACCAAGCCTAGTAGGCTAGTTTTTAACTATTGAAAATCTCATTACCAAGTAGCCCTGCCTTAATTTCATCATCTCATAAAGGCAGAGTTAATAGCCCCTCTTTTTTCTTTCAGCTAACACCTGAAATCTGTTCTACAGGAGGGGATACCAGTTACTGCAATATACATTAGTGTGCAGCCTTCATGACCCCTTATTGTTTTTACTAAAAATCTTTTGGATTAGAAGGGTCTGGGAGTCATTATTTAGTCTCTTTTTCCAGAATGAACTGAGCATATGGTGTAAAGTTTGACTACAAAATAGGAATACTGATTTTTATTTGCTTGGGAAACAGTCCCTGTTTTACAGGCATATTCACTATGGTGTTGAGGCAAAGTTGAATGAATCTGATATTTTATAGCTTTACTGAAGTATAATTGATGTATATAATAAATTATACACAAATTATACACATATAGCTGCAAATGCAATTTGATGAGTTTTGATGATGCCTGTGAAACCATCATCACAATAAAGATAATAAATATATACATCACTCCCAAAAGCTTCTTTGTACCTCTTTATAATTCACTCCTACCATCCCCAGGTAAACCACTGATATATCTGCTTTTCTATTGCTATAGATTAGTTTGCATTTTCTAGAATTTTATATCAACAGAATAACATGATATTACATATATAACAATATAGTATCATTATACCTTTCATTCAACATATATATTTTTACATTTGTTCATGCTCTTCATGTACCAACAGTTTGTTCCTTTTTATTGCTGAATGATATTCCATTGCATGGATGTACCAGGTTTGCTTATCTATTCAGTTATTGTTTAACATTTGGATTGTTTCTGGTTATTATGAACAGTCTTGGCTATTATGAATAAAACTGCTATAAACATTCATGTATAAGTCTGTGTGTGAACATGTACTTTCATTTTTCTTGGTTAAATATACAAGTGAAATGACTGGGTCCTATGGTAGGTATATCTTGATCATTTTTAAAAGCTGCCAAATTATTTTCTAAAGTGGTTGTAAATATCTTACACCAGCAGTATAACAGATTTCTTTCCTCCCTGTCCTCACCAAAACTTAGTATGGTCAGTTTTTTTGAAATTTCAGCCATTCTAGTAGGTCTGTATTGGTAATTTTTGTGCTATTTAGTTTATATTTTTCTGATGACTAGTGATGTAGAGTACCTTTTCATGTGCTTATTTGCCATACATATTATCTTCTTTAGTGAAGTGTATACTTAAATATTTTGTCCATTTTTATTTATTTTTCTCTTTTAATATTGAGGTATAAGAGTTCTTTGTATATTCTAGATACAAGTCCCTTGTTGGATATGTGATTTGCAAATATTTTCTCCCAGTCTGGGCTTGTCTTTCCATTTCTTAGCAATCTCTTTTGAAAAGTAAAAGCTTTTAATTTTTATGAAACCCAATGTAATGATTTCTTTGATTTTATAGTTTCATCTTTTGGGGTCCTTTTAAAGAAATATTTGCCTATGATTTTTCACCTATTTATTCTTCTGGAAGTTATATAGTTTTAACCCTTGCATTTGGGTCTAGGATCCATTTTGGGTCAATTTTTGTATGTTGTGTGAGGTAAGGGCCAAGGGTTTTTTTGTTTGTTTACCTTTATTTTTTTCTTATTTGTCTGTTTTGCATATGAACATTCAATTGTCCCAGCACTGTTTGTTGAAAAGACTATCCTGTTTTCATTTAATTGCTTTGACACCTTTGTCAAAATTCAATTGACCCTATACACATGGGTCTATTTTTGAACAATCTGTTATGTATCATTGACCTATATGTTGATCTTTATGCCAAAAGCTCATTGTTGTGATTACTGTATCTTTATAATGTCTTGAGATCAAGTAGTGTGAGGCCTCCAACTTTGTTCTTTTTCTAAAGCGTTTTGGCTATTCTTAGTTGTCTGAATTTTCGTATAAAGTCTAGAATCAACTTGTCAATTTCTATTTAAAAAGCCTGCTGGGATTTTGATTGAGGTTATGCTGTGTCTGTAGATCAATTTGGGGAGCGTTAACACCTTAACAGTACTGACTCTTCTTATCGGGAAGAAGAAGAGTATTTATCTCTATTTATTTAGATCTTCTAAATATATATATATCTAGAGTATATATCTCTATTTATTTAGATCTTCTCTATAGAAGAGGAAGAAGGTATATATCTCTATTTATTTAGATCTTCTTTAGTTTATCTCAGCCATGTTTTGTACTTTCACTCTACAGCTTCTTAGTCATCTCTGGTCAACTTTATCCCTAAGCATTTCATATTTTTGATGCTTTCATAAGTGGTTTATATTTTAAAATTTCACTTTCTGATTGTTGATCACTAGTATATAAAAATATGATTGATTTATGTCGATTGGTTTTTGGGTGTTGCAACCATACTAATCTCACTTAGTAGTTCTAGTAGCCTCTATCTAGATTCCTTAGAATTTCTCACCTAGCTGATCATACAGTCTATGAATAAAGATGACTTCACTTCCTTTCCAATTCGTATCCAAACCTGGTTTTAACCAGCAGTGTGTAGGTTCAGATGTGTTATGTAACTTCTCTTAAACCTGCATTTCCTCATCACTAATAGATTAGGGGATTACAGGAGTACCTGCTCATAGGGTTATTGTGAGGACTCAATAAGGTAATGTAAGTAACATTACTAGTATAGGACTTGATAGTTTACATGGCCCCTAAGTGCTCATCTTTTGGGTCCTCCTCCTATTTCACAAAGTCAACATCCATAGTAAGGGACACCCTCCAAATACTAATTTCCTTTTTAATATCTGTCATCAATGAATTTATCCAAACCTAAAAAAAACCCCACATTTATATTGTCAGCTGTTCTAAATTTTGAGGAGCGATATGCTTTATCGGTATATTAATTGTATGAAGTTTGAATTGTATGATGTATGAATAAGACCTCATTTTATTTGTTGTAAATTTACCATTGTTAAGCATTTTTCTGGACCTACTCTAGCTTGATGCTATTGTCCCTGAGATGTAGTGACCAGACCCGCACACAGTATTCCACGCAAAGGCAAACAAAGAAGAATGAATTGGGGACAGGGTGAGGTGAGGTGAGGGAGTGAGGGAAGAGAGCATCTTCTTTTTTATTCTGCTCCTGACAGACCTACATCAATTATTATTTTCACTAAAACTGTAAACTAAACTGGTGTCTTTAGGAGACAGTCTACAGTGATTTCCAGTTCCCTTTCCTTGTTCAGAGATGATAGCTTGGCATGCATATTCCCGAGGCTGAACCCGATACTAAAGAAAAAAAAATTATCTTGTCCTTGTTGAGTCTGTATCTGGAGTAGCTGGGAGGTCTCTTGGTCTCCTGGCATGCAAGTATGTGTAACCAGTGTCAGACAAAAGCCTTCCTGAGAGTGTCCAAACTCCCCATCCCCCATTGCACTCCCATCTCTGCTCTTCTAACCAAGAGCACTCACTGGAAATATATGCATATTTATAGAGGTGCCTGCCAGTATTCCCTGCTTACCCCCAACCTGCAGCGGGCTTCAGCTCTATTTACATGGCCAGGGGTGGAGCAAAATAAGGATTTTGGTTTGGAAAAATGAAGATGAGACGCCTATATCAAACTGTCCTTTCAAGTTTGCCTTCTCTTATAATCCTGGTCTGATTTTGAATCTAAAGATGTAAAATGAAGGAAATTTTTGCAGCTTAACTTGGTATAGTTTGATAACTCTTGTGCCAGAGTAGAGAACGTACCTAGGTCATTTCAAATTAACTCGAGAGTTGGAGGGGGTAGAGTGGGCGTGGAAATGAGGGAAGGAGGAATGTGTCCAGGCATAAGTTTGATTTGATTTGAGAATTTACTGTGTGGAGACAAGGGGAATCCAAGTAGCCTGGCTATTTAAATTGCCCCCAGTGCTTTTCACCTACACAGGTATGCCCCTGTCTGTCTCCTAATTTTCCCCCAAACTACATATGCATTCACTAAACATGGTTTGCCAGCTGTTATGTGTCAGGCTTCCATTTTTGAAATCTAGGTTATTTCCTTCTCGGCCAGTTTGTTTGTTTATTTGTTTGGGGGCTGCTTGGTTTGGCAAAGTGACTATTTGAGAGGTTTATTCAATTAATCTCAAGTAGAGAACTGGAAACGGAGAAAATGCATAGTCCAGGACTTCAGGAAACTTTATCCCGTCCCACCCCACCCTCACCAGATTTTTAGGTCATGTAAAACAAGATTCCCTACAGTGTACAGTTGAGATTATTCCTTCCAGGCTCCGTTAATTTGGACAATTTGCTATCATTCTCTGGGTCTCATTTCCACCGCCTGTAAAGTGAAGACACTAAGAACATTAAGGACCACTTTCAGTCTTCAAAATTCTGATCCCAACCTTTCTTTTTCTTCTGAGAGTACAATAGGGGGCATGACAAATTATTTTTAAGTTGTGATGGTGGTGGTTTCCTTTTAGATTAAAAAATAATTTTAACTACCTATGTGAATCTTAACTGTGTTAGGACTTTTGCTTTTCAGGCAATTAAGTAAAACTCTTATCCAGCTTTATGTTTTTGTTGATTTTTATTTTTTAAAGTTTTTACCTAAATTTCACTTAGTTAACACAGTGTGATATTAATTTCGGGTACACAATATAGTGATTCAACACCTCCATACACACCCTGTGCTCATCAGGACAAGTGCACTTCTAATCCCCATCACCTGTTTTGCCCATTCCTCCCCAGCCCCACTCCACCTCCACCCCCTTCCCTCTGGTAACCAGCAATTTGTTCTCTGTGGTTAGGAGTCTGTTTCTCAGTTTTCCTCTCTCTCTTTTTTCCCCCCTATGCTCATTTGTTGGCTTTATGTTTTTAAAGACATCAGAGAGTTAGAGTGAAATTGCTGGATCTATTTGGAGTTAACATATTAATATGTCTGTATAATCATGATATTTATCAATAAGAAAGCCCCTGCGGACACAGACTTCTGAGCTTCCGCTAGCCCAGATGGTGCTTTATGCCATTAACAAAGAGACTCTCCTTTCTTCAGGTGCATCCAGCCCTGCAGAGAGGCACCAGGCTTGGTAAGTAGAGCCCAGGTTCCCATTTGTTCCCTCAGAGTGGGGATCTTATGCTGTGCTTAGATGTTATGTGATTTCATTAATAGCTCTTTTCACAATGTCCTTTACAGAGAGAACTCAATTTTGTTTGTTTTTCTGACTCTTTACCTTTGAGTTTTCCAAATGGATCTTATCATTGCCGTCACCGACTCATTTTCAACTGCAGCATTCTTTAAGATTGCAATTTAATCATTGTTTCTTCTTCCTGTCTTACCCTTTGTTTGGTATACCATATGATTGATTCTGGGTCTCTGCCTACTTTCTGGTTGGCTTTTTTAAATTGTCTTATTCATTTAGATGGCCAAATAGTCTCTCATCTCCATGTACAGAGAATTCAGTGTCTGTTTTCCTGCCCTTGCTATACATGGGGCTGCCTCAGGACTCTTTTGTATACTTTCTTATCCAAGGGATTTATTATGTAACAGCCATGCGAAGAGGTCCTCCCCCATGTGCCGGACACCATGCCGGGAGCCCCAGAGCTATGCCTCCGGCTCCGGGGCCTTTTCTCTTCACAGGGTGTTGCTGCTACTGCTTGCTATGAGTTTGGAAGATTCGCAAAGGCCACCACTCACCCCATCTCCTTTTCAGTCTTCTCAGCAGAGAGGGAATATTATATTCCTTTCCTAGCTCTGCCCCCAATCCCAGACATTATCTCCCTGGGACATCTCTCTCTTTTTATTTAAAGATTTTATTTATTTATTTGAATAAGAGACAAAAAGCAGGAGCTGGTGGGGGACACAGGAGAGGGAGAAGCAGATTCCCTGCTGATCAGGGAGCCCAATGATGTGGGGCTCAGTCCCAGGACCCTGGGATCCTGACCTGAGCCAAAGGCAGATGTTTAACCGACTAAGTCCTCCAGGCGCCCCTCCCTATGACATCTCTTAAGAGCAGTGTGTGGTTTGCTTTAATGGGTGGTGTTGTCAGTGGTGATGATGATGGTGACTGGGGGAATCCCTAGAGCAAGAAAGAAGAACCAGGGGTAGCAATGTGCAGGAGAGTAGTGCTGGAAGTATATTGTGGGCCTCTCTTCTTCCTGTGTGTGCCAGACTCCCTGATTCCAGCATAAAAATGTCTATACCAAATTCCTGTCCAGGGTCGGTCTAGGTAGCTGGGCGTTGCAGAGAAGTTGCCATATTAACCATTTCTTGGCCTGGAATACCAAAGGAAACATCCCAGAGGTCCAGATTATTACCTTTGGCTTATCCTCCACAAAACTGTGCTTCATGTTTAGGTCACTGAATGCAATATCTACAACACTAATTGTTTGGATCAGTGAGATTATGAACTCTTACAAAGCTAGATCCTCCTTTTCCAAAATCCACGTAACCAAAATAGTCAATCCACCAACTTTAACCTCATTCTGTATTGTTTTTTTTTTAATTTTTAATTTTTATAAACATATATTTTTATCCCCAGGGGTAAAGGTCTGTGAATCGCCAGGTTTACACACTTCGCAGCACTCACCATAGCACATACCCTCCCCAATGTCCTTAACCCCACCCCCCTTCTCCCAACCCCCCTCCCCCCAGCAACCCTCAGTTTGTTTTGTGAGATTAAGAGTCATTTATGGTTTGTCTCCCTCCCAATCCCATCTTGTTTCATTTATTCTTCTCCTATCCCCTTAACCCCCCATGTTGCATCTCCACTTCCTCATATCAGGGAGATCATAAGATAGTTGTCTTTCTCCGACTGACTTATTTCGCTAAGCATGATACCCTCCAGTTCCATCCACGCCGTCGCAAATGGCAAGATTTCATTTCTTTTGATGGCTGCATAGTATTCCATTGTGTATATATACCACATCTTCTTTATCCATTCATCTGTTGATGGACATCTAGGTTCTTTCCAAAAAATAGAAATGGAGGGAAAACTTCCAAACTTTTATGAGGCCAGCATCACCTTGATCCCAAAACCAGACAAGGATCCCATCAAAAAAGAGAACTACAGACCAATATCCTTGATGAATACAGATGCAAAAATTCTCACCAAAATACTAGCCAATAGGATTCAACAGTACATTAATAGGATTATTCACCACGACCAAGTGGGATTTATTCCAGGGCTGCAAGGTTGGTTCAACATCCGCAAATCAATCAATGTGATACAACACGTTAATAAAAAGAAAGAACAAGAACCATATGATACTCTCAATAGATGCTGAAAAAGCATTTGACAAAGGACAGCATCCCTTCCTGATCAAAACTCTTCAAAGTGTAGGGATAGAGGGCACATACCTCAATATTATCAAAGCCATCTATGAAAAACCCACGGCAAATATCATTCTCAATGGAGAAAAACTGAGAGCTTTTCCGCTAAGGTCAGGAACACAGCAGGGATGTCCATTATCACCACTGCTATTCAACATAGTACTAGAAGTCCTAGCCTCAGCAATCAGACAACAAAAGGAAATTAAAAGCATCCAAATCGGCAAAGAAGAAGTCAAACTATCACTCTTCACAGATGATATGATACTCTATGTGGAAAACCCAAAAGACTCCACTCCAAAACTGCTAGAACTTGTACAGGAATTCAGTAAAGTGTCAGGATATAGAATCAATGCACAGAAATCAGTTGCATTTCTCTACACCAACAACAAGACAGAAGAAAGAGAAATTAAGGAGTCCATCCCATTTACAATTGCACCCAAAACTATAAGATACCTAGGAATAAACCTAACCAAAGAGGCTAAGAATCTATACTCAGAAAACTATACAGTACTCATGAAAGAAATTGAGGAAGACACAAAGAAATGGAAAAATGTTCCATGCTCCTGGATTGGAAGAATAAATATTGTGAGAATGTCTATGCTACCTAAAGCAATCTACACATTTAATGCAATTCCTATCAAAGTACCATCCATTTTTTTCAAAGAAATGGAACAAATAATCCTAAAATTTATATGGAACCAGAAAAGACCTCGAACAGCCAAAGGAATATTGAAAAAGAAAGCCAAAGTGTATTGTTTTTTAAAACCATCAACTGTTTCTTTTCTCTATTGCCTATGAAGCCTCCTGCTTATAAACACTGGAGAACATGGGGTGTGAAATCCTTTGGACCTGAGTTCAAGTGTAGCTGTGCAAGCTTTGCCTTCTCTAAAATAAGACTACCATCAATCTCACTGAAGTCTTGTGAGAAGTCAGTAAGACTATGTCTGTTAAATTCCCAGCACATAGTCCCTCAGGGAAATAATTCACTAGTCATGATTATTAAAGGCCTAAATTTTGAAATAGTTACCATGATGATCTTCTAAGGAAATATATATATAATACCTAAAATTTATATAGGAGTAACTGTGCCAGATGCTGTTTAAAGCTTCCTATCACGTTGCTCATTTAATTATTCTGAAAACCTTTTACTTTATTTAATTTTTCAGAGAGAGGGAGAGAGGTGGGGGAGGCAGAGAGAAGAATTTTTTATTTTACTAACATATAATGTATTTTTTGCTTCAAGTGTACAGGTCTATGATTCATCAATCTTACACAATTCACAGCTCTCCTTTTCTTGGGGTTGCGCTACTGTCCAATGAGTACAGAGAGAGAATCTTAAGTAGGCTCCATGCTCAGCATGGAGCCCAAGGCGGGGCTCCATCTCACAACCCTGGGATCATGACCTGACCTGAAATCAAGTCAGATGCTCAACCTACTGAGCCACCCAGGTGCCCTGCAAAAAACTTTTAAATATCTATTGGTATCTCTATTTCACAGATGAGGAATTTGAGGCATATAGAGGTTAAGAAAAGTGGCCAAGGTTACTCAGCTGGGAAGTGGCAAATCCTGGTTTGTAATCGCAGGCTGTCCATATTCTTAACCCCTCTGTTACATGAAATAAATTTGATCATGGTGACTTCAAAATATGGCTTTTAAAACTATTTTTAGTTGATGAACACTTACTGCGGGGCTTCTGGATGGTAGAAGTTGAGGCAAAGGAAGAGAAAATGTAAGTTACAACTTTTTAATGATCTTACCATCTAGGGGAGGAGATGGACAAAGAAATTAGACATAAGAATAGCTTAGAAAAAGTAAAGAAATCTGTCAGTTACAGTTGTCAACACTTTGATTTACCTTGATAGATTTAATGCCATTGAGACCAGGGTTTCTCAAACATTACTGTGGATACAAATCACCTGGGAATACTCTTGATATCTTTAATCAATGCAGACTTTAATTAAATAGGTCTGGCTGGAGCCAGAGGTTCTGCCTGTCTAACAAAATCCCAGGAAAGTCTGATGATTCTGGTCGAGAGACCACACTTTGAGTAGAAGGGTATGGCCCTTTGAAGACCTATCATGTAATACAGTGCTTGCTAGTTAATCAAAGACATATTGAAGACTTTAAAGCTGACTGACTGTATGGGGACTGGGATGATAGCTGGAGAATGGCCTAGAAGAATTGGTTTAAAGACAACTGTAGTAGGTGAAGAGTACTTGGGAATCTCTGTGGGAGCCTGAGGAAAGAAAGGATTGATGTGTTCAGAAAGGTGATTCCTATTGCCTTGTGGAGAGTGGGTAGAGCGGGGCAGAGACTGGAGGAGGTCCAGCTCTGAGACTGGTGTGGAAATTCAGGCAATGAGGTGGTAAATGCCTGGAGTGTGATTATGCCAGTGGAAATGGACAGGAAGGCCTGGCTCCGAAAGAGATTGGTTTCTGCAAATCACCAAAAATTCAACACACTTAGGATCTCCTCAATAATAGCTCAGAGGTTAATAGTACTCTAATGTTTGAAAAAAAATCACTTCCACATCCATTAACTCATTTTATCAACACAGCAACTTTGGGAGATTAGTAGTTACTTTCACCCCACTTTACAATTGAAACTGAGATAATGTGGCAGCAGCTTAAACCATGTCTGAGAAAAGGCAAAGCTAATTGCAAGAGAAAAGACACTGTGAAAAAGGTTGCAATTATCTTGTTTTTATAAATTGATTTTTTTCTTGTTAACAGAGTCATATATTTTGATTATACAAGTAATACATATTTGAAATCCTACCACATGGCCATATTGTCTGTATCCTTCCCTCAGATTCTTTCACTTACTATGTTTCTTTGTCCTTTTCATTAGAAATGTTTTGAAAAGTTCATTTTAAATTACTGTATAATAATAGCCCCCATATAGATGCATGGCAATTTAATTTACTACTTCCATGTAACTGGCCATTTAGGTTTTCAGGTTTTTGCTATTGTAAATAACATTGTAGAAAGCATCTTTGTACATACATCTTTGTCCAGTCATCTGATAATTTACCTAAAGATGTATCAGCTATTTTAGAAATCTGCTTACAAATTTACAACCTGTTGATTGAGTGCTTGATAAAAGATTAGGTTGGTCTGGGGTTTGAGGATGTTACCCAAGTATCTCTAATTGTCTTAGATTACATAGTGAACTCTTGCTGGGCCCCCAGGTTCAGGAAGTCATGTTTTGGAAAATTCTGCAGCATTCTGTTATCATCCTTGATCTTGGGTCTCCTCATGCTGGTTCATCAGCAACAGGTATAACTATCCATTGGGCTCTGGATGGAAGCTGGGGTGAGACAGTGGGGAGAACAAAAGAGAAGGCCAACTTCCTGCCTGCAATTGCCTTGTCAGCTCTTTGGGAAGAGAGGCCAGACACACGTGGCTTAATTAATGAACCGAGTGAATCAAAACAGCCCCTTATGTAGCTTAAAAGTCTGTAGAGAAGGAAGATACGTTATTGATTTGTGAGTGATTCCACCCCACTCTTTTTGCTGATATGTATTTTCTGTGGTATCTATGGAGAAGAAGTAGAAAGGCAATGCAGTATGAATTCAGAGGCAGAGATGAACTGAAATTCTGTCTTTCATTTCTTGTGTGACTTCAGGCAAGTTACTGTATCTCTTTGAGCCTAATTTTTCACCTGTGAATCAATGACAATATTTATGTGTAGATTTTCTGATGCAAAGAAATGATCTAAGCCACTAAGTGCTTAATCCTGTGCCTGGCACACAGTAATGCTTATTACTAGGTAATAAGTACTACCTATTATTATTATTATTAATATTATTGAACATTATTTAAATAAAATGTGAAAATATACATATGTAATTAAATATGTATGTATGTGTATATATATCTTTCTATACCCCTACCCTATTCTGTTTCTAAAGATAACCATGTGTTACACACATGGTTACATACACAGACACACATATGTTATTTATAGTTGTGTTTAGAAACAACAGAATAGGTAGGACTTTAAAGCAGCCTAGGAATTCAATTTTTATTGGCCCTACTTCAGAAAAGAAGCTTTTTTTTTCCTGATACTAGGCTTCCAAGGGCAAGTTGCTGCTGCCTCTCCCTCCTCCCATCACTGATCTTGCGGGCTTGGTCCTTTAGCTGTATGGGGCTGGCCCTGGTCAGCAGCAGTCTGAGTTGAAAGACTACAAGTTGTGGAGCTGTGGACATCTGGGTTCAAAGCCTGGAAGTTTTCTCTCCTAGCCATTTTCTCTCCGAGCAATTTCTGTGAAAAAATTCTCTGTGTCTCCATTCCCTCTTTTGTTAAATGACCATCATATTTAGGTCTCAGGGCTATTGTAAGAAGCGTTAAATAATAAAGCCAATATGATTGTATTGGGTCCATGGTTAAGTGCAAATTGCTTTATTGTGCCTTTGTTTTCTGACTGGAATTTCTGCCTGGCTTTTGCAATACCGCATCCTCCACTGCCTCTCCTAGCCGGGACCAGGGCACTCTCCTCATTTCTTGCACCTTGAAGATACTTTGGCTGCTACCAATATATCTACTTCTACTTCTCCCCAAGTCAGATGTTAGTTTCTTAACATGAGTAAGTAAAAATGTCAACAGTCCTGTGAGCTTGGAAGCAGCTCCTTCTCCAGTGGAGCATGAGATGAGACTCCAGCCCTGACCAAAACCTTGATTACAGCCTTGCAAAGATTCAGCTAAGCCATGTCTGGATTCTTGACCCACAGAAACTGAGAGATAATAAATATGTGTTGTGTCCAGCCAAAATTAAAAATAAGAAAGGAATAAATGGAAAGTGTTTTGTTCAGTTGTCTGGATATTCAAACCACTCTAAGATGACCAACAAATTTCTAGTGATGAATAAAAGATCTGTGGAGAATTCTAGAAGCTTTGTTGGATTCATTCCATTTTGTTTTCATATAAACTTCTGCCTTAATCCAAGTTAATAGAATCATAGCTGTGAAAGTTTATATTGTAAATAAAGCACTTAGCCCAGTTCCTGCCACTTACCAGTAGGGACTTAATAAAATGTTAGCTGCTATTTTTCTAGTAGTAATAATAGTACTCCTAATAAGACATTTGACAACACCTAACACAGTACCTGGCATGTAGTCATTGCTCAGTAACACTTGCTCGGTTTGGGTAATTGAATCCATATACATACTATTCTTTTAAAGTGTAATAAAGAAGGATTTGGCCACCTGCTTCCTGTCTTTCCAAGTTTCCTGCTGTGGCCCCTTGGTCACTGGTTGCATTTCAACCTGGAACTTGTCCTCAAGTAATTCTGAAGGCTGGGAGTCTGCCTTATTCATCATTGTACCCCAACAGTTCCTGGCAAATGATAGGTACTCTGTGAAGGAATACATGGATGGAGGCAGCAAGGGCTGTCATCGAACAAGGACTCTTCTCCTTTGTGAAATTTTAGGGACCAGGCTCCAGTTTGGGCTGTTGCTGTTTGCCCTGGGCTTTTGGTATTAGGTTTTGATGGTTCTGCATATCCTTTGAAATTTTGCTCGAAGTTGGAAACAGTTGTACTCTTAATGGGGTTTCTCTGGTGTAAGTATAACAGCTGGCTTTGGTACATTGAGCACTTCAAGGGAGAATGGCCCTTGAGAAGGAAGGTGATAGGGCAGCAAATAAGAGCATGAGATTTAGTCAAGAGAAACCTTAGTCCAAACCCTAGTTTTGTCACTCCTGGCTATGTGTCTTTGGGAAGTCCCTTAAACTCTCTGAGCCTCATTCTCCTCTCATCTGTAAGATGGGGGACAATATTGAATACCTCTTGGTTTTGTTATGAGGGCTAAAATATGATAAGTGTGCTTAAAGCCATGGTATATAATAATTGCTCAATAAATGTTAGTTACTATTGTTGTTACATACCATATCTCCTTTCCTTTTCAAAATGAACATAGTTTTATTGCTTTTCATGTCCTCAAAAGCAATACTGTTTGTTGTTTTAATATCAACTTAGACGATACCTTAAAGTTTAGAGAAGGAAATGATAACTTCCTGCATGCCTACTACCTAGACATAACCAGCATTAATAATTAGATGCATGCATACCTCACACTTTATTTTCCCATGTTTATACACACATATTAAAAATGAGGTCATATGGGGGTGCCTGGGTGGCTCAGTTGGTTAAGCGTCTGCCTTTGGCTCAGGTCATGAGCCCAGTGTCCTGGGTTCGAGTCCTGCGTTGGACTCCCTGCTCAGTGGGGATCTGCTGTGCCTTCTGCCCCTCCCCCCATTCAAACTCACTCACGCTCATAAAAATAAATTTTTAAAAATAAAAAAATGCAGTCTTATGATATGTATTGTTTCACAGTCCACTGTTTTATACCTAGCAATACAAGGTAGAAATCTTTTCAGATCTACATAACCATTTTAATGTCCTCATAGTATCATACTTTATGACTATATGAATACTATAAATATTTTAACTAGTACCATATTAATTTAATTTGCTTCTAAAGATTTACTATTATAAACAGTGCTACAGTAGCCATTTATATACATACATCTTCACACACTTGTCTAATTTTATTAAGAGCTATTTATAAAAGAATTACTAGGTCAAAGGGAATTATACTTTATTTTTTAACTTTTTAAAAGATTTGATTATTAGAGAGCAGGAGGAAGGGGCAGACTGACAAGGAGAGAGAGTCCCTCTGTGCTAAGCACAGAGTCTGATGTGGGGCTTGATCTCATGACCCTGAGATCAGGACCTGAGCTGAAACCAAGAGTCATTCACTTCACTGAGCCTCCCAGACACCTCTAGGGAATACATTTTAAAATCATGCCACTCATTAATGACAGCACACACTGAATTAACCTTTATTGAATGGGAAGAAGCTTTGCCACTGTCAAGTGCTGTGTAAGTATGAGTTATTGCACTGTGGTTGTTAATTGTTAGAGGCATGGCCAACTTAAAGACTAGAAGAAGGGAGAAGGCTTGATTTCTCCCCATGAAATATACCTATATGAACATGAAATATACCCGTATCAATGTGCACCCATAAGTGGGTAGTTGCTGTCTATTCTAAAGGAGCTATGTCTTCACTCCCTCCCCAAACTGGCAAAATGAAGAAGGGCTCTTGTCATCTTGAAGTGAAACCATTGCTTTTAAATATGGATGCTTCCAGCCATATATTAAGACCTATTCTTAGCCAGCCTCAAATTCTAGGAAAACACTTGATTAGAGAAGCATAAGTTCTCCAAAGCTGCTTCTGCCCTGAGTTGTTCTGCTATGCTCTTGAGAACCAAGCCTGAGAGCCTAGCTACTTCGTGTATATGTGTGGGTGTTGGGGAGCAGGTATTGAGGAGAAATACTTTTCTATGGCAAAACTGGTATGTCAGTACCCAGCCTAAGGGTACCTTGGTCACACCTTCAACTGTTCAGCGAGCCTGACATTCCACAGAGCTCAGACCAGCCTAGAGAGCCCAACTTACCCACCCACTCCTGTGGCATCCTGTTTTTCTAAGCAGCCAGAGTACCTCTTGAGTGTAACTTTATTATAAGCATTGTTGAGTAGGGGGAAGTGTGTGTTGAGAAGTCTTGAATCTGGATCTCCTCATCCAACAGCCTGAATTCTCTCTGACTTCAAAGGCTAGGCACTCGTCCAGGAATGATGCTCTTGGCCCCTGCTAGAAGGTGGGGCCAGGTGTGGGAATGCACACAGACTGTGAGGGCTGGTACCAGGGTGAAAGGCAGCAGGAGAATACGTGACCATGGAGGGGAGCAGACACCTATTTGCTTGGCCAGGCTCCATCTTATAAAGGGTGCTCCTCGTAGGAATGTTTTCCATGATACCCTTCAGAGAGCTTGGGTTCTTTGTATGTCTAAGTCTGATTTGGGTTGATGTTTGCCATGAGCAGTGATGAGCATGGAAATGATTTATTCTGGGGCCTTGACTATAGCGCTATTAAATCACTGGCATACTGATGGGGCCTATTGATCATCAAACTGTTTCCTGAGTTCTCTTTGCAAATCCGTGCTCTGCGATCCCAGCTAATCGCTTGTCCCTGCTGGCTCTGTGGATGCTACTCTTGAAAAAGCTGATCGTGTGGGCATTTTGGACTCCGTCCTCTTCCTTTCTCCCCAGGTCTCCAGCTCACTGAGCTGTGAACTTTCACTACCCCTCCCTAATCTGTTTACTTTCTCTTCGGACTCAGTAAGCGGACCGATGTACAATACCTTTTCATGTGTTCACATGCATTTTTGGGTATGCAAGAGAGGTATTGTGCTGGACGGGAGTTACTGGCCTTCTTTAGATGAGCAGACCTTGGTGAGCCCTTAATTGAATTGCAGGGCTAGAGAACAGAGAAGCTTATTCCCCATTGTTGGGGAGAAGTTGGAAGATTACACTGATTCTGGAAGAAACTATCTTCTTTATTTTTCCCCTAGAGTATATGGAGTGGACCCAAATGACAAGTGAAGGGTCTAGATTCCAAAGACCTCTTCTGTTCAGGAAAATGTGGGGTTTGAGATGGGCAGGTAGGTTTAAGACAACGAAGGTTTTGAATGCTTCTGATGTTCCCCACCCTCTCTACACTCTAAGATCTTTGAAGGTACATTCTTTCATATTTTTGCATTTCCTCTCAGGGTCTCATACAAGACAGATGCCTAACAAACAGTGAATGGACTATTAAGGCAGAAGGATAGACTATTAGGCTTAGTGAAACTGTCTATTGATGGCCCTACAGAGTCCCACAGAACTCCCTAGGAAGGAAGGCTTAAGCCCGGGAGGTCTTGTTTCCAGAGCTGGCCTTAGACAAGGGTCCCGCCCTCTGCACTCATGAAGTAATTGGCAGAATGGCTAGAACAAGTGAATAATTGTGCCATAATTAGTTTATGATCTGAGGGCATGCCAGTTTGCAGTCCTGCCAGTCTGCTAGCTGCCACCAGCACAGATATGCCTCATAAAAGTGCAAGCGACAAAACTGTGGTGCTATTCCCTGGGCCTGCTTCAGCCTAATGACTCAGGCCTATGAACTGAGAGTAACTGAGCTAGTGTGTTAACATTTCCTGAACACTGACCTTTTATATTTTCATGTTATGCAAAAGTAACCTTTATTTCTTACAATTGTTAATCCTCGTTTTGACTTCATTGTAATGTTCCTCGCTGTGTCTCCCTCCTTTCCCTCTCTCACTTCTTTCCTTCCTTCCTCTTTGTCTTGGAAGGGGGAGCATAGTGAGGCCTGGGTAAGACAGATCATTTGGCTCATTGTGTGATGATAATTGAAATCATTCCCTTCTGATACACTTAGGAAATGGCTCAGCCAATATCTCCTACAGGTCTCACCTTCCTGGCCTACTACCAGTATGATTGCTGTCCACATACTCTCTTCCAGTGTCCTAAGAGTTCAAGAAATTGAACTTTCATAATGAAATCTATCAACCTGCCAACCTAAGTCACCTAAATGTGCATGAGAGTGTTGGTGATAGACATTAGTAGATTTGGATTCTGAAAGTGGGCTTTGAGATTGCGGTTCTTTGAGCTCTTCCTTCCTTTCCTGTCCATCAACCTGAATTACAGTTTTTATTTCAGATGCTCAACATATGGGACTCTTTGGACACCATTGAAGCTGAATTAAGAGTGTACACAGTATTTGCAGCTGACCAAAGTACTAAGCAGTTCATGTTCCTAGGTAGAGAAAAAGATTTATGCATTCACTAACCCTGTTTTCACAGAAATAAAGCAATCTGCAGAATGACTGAGATCAAAGAATGGCTCACTCAGGGATTCCTCTCAGACTATTAGGATTACTGTTTCCAACATTATACACACAGAATTAACATCCCTAGTCCCACCCAGGGAACAGACCCAAGGTGGGAAATACTTCACTTTTTTAAATCTTCATATCATCACAGCCAGGTTTTCATACCTTGAATTTCTTCTAAGTGTCTTGTTTTATTGGTTATGCTGCTCAAAACGAAGAAGTCATTCTCTTTTAACTTTGCCAGCAATCCCTTTTCCCACTCAAAAGTATTCTTATTTCTGTTTATGTAGAATTGCTTTTAATGTGTCTACTGACTTCTTTGATAAAGCTGGCATCCACGTCTTTCACAAAAAGGCTCTAATATGTTCATGTTAGGGTCTGTATTTGGGCCATGCCTTGAGTTCAGATTTGAAGGCTAATCATGTATGACTTTAACTAAAACCTATAACTTACAGAGTAGTGACATTTAAAAAAAATAAGTTTGAGATTGTGTCCCTGATGAGAAATATTTGAGATTAGGTGCTTGACAAGCACCCCTATGTTTTACATATTTGTGAAATTCATTTCTATTATTTCAAGGTAGTTAGTAAGCTGTAATAAACCAAAGAAGCCTAAGCTTAAATAAATGTATTTTAGTTGATATTGGGCATATACGCATGACTCTAATGATTGAATTTGCTATACTAGTCCCCAAGTTTCTCTTTAATCATTACATGACCATATATATTCTTAAGACTTACTTTTTTATTTTCATTCCAGTATAGTTAACATAGCATTATGTGAGTTTCAGGTGTACAATATAGTGATTCAGCACTTCCATACATCACCTGTTACTCATCATGACAAGTGCACTCCTTAATCCCTATCACCTGTTTGACCCATCTCCCTTGTCCCCTTCCCCTCTGATAACTAGCAGTTTGTTCTCTATAGTTAAGAGCCGGTTTCTTGGTTTGCCTTTTTCTCTCTGTTTTTCTCCTTTCCTCAGTTGTTTTGTTTCTTAAACTCCACATATGAATGAAATCATATGGTATTTTTCTTTCTCTAACTTATTTTGCTTAGCATTATACTATCTAGCTCCAACCATATCGATGTATTGACATTTCTTCTTTTTATAGATGAATAATAGTCCATTGTGCATATATATATGCACAATGGAATACATATATATATATGCATATATATATGTATATATATATATACATATATATATGAACATTCTCTTTATCCATTCATCTATCAGTGGACATGAGGACTGCTTTAATACATTGGCTATTGTAAATAATGCTGCAGTAAACACAGGGGTGCATGTATCCCTTTGAATTAATGTTTTTGTATCCTATGGGTAAATACCCAGTAGTGCAATTAGGCTCACAGGGTGGTTCTGTTTTTAACCTTTTGAGGAAACTCCATACTGTCTTCCACAGTGGCTGCACCACTTTGCATTCCCACCCACAGTGCATGACGGTTCTTTTTTCTGCACATACTCTCCAACACTTCCTATTTCTTGTGTTTTTGATGTTAGCCATTCTGACAGGTGATTTTTCATCTACAGAGTTTAAGGCTATCTTTGCAGATGAGCGGTGTTTTCATATGAAAATACTTCTACTTTGAGCTAGAAGAGCTTTGTTCAAAAAAAAATGTTCATGAAATGTAGTTTTACTAAGGGCCTATAATTAAGGCAAAATCATTTTCAGTAATGCTTCACTTATTCAGAAACTCAGAACACATCCTGGATTCCAGGAATAAATTTAAAAACTAGGGCTTTAAGATTTTGAAACCGCTGCCACAAAGCCCATGGTATGGAGAAGAGGCCCTCTTTGCTTGACTTTAAAGAGATCTACTGGTCCTTAATATAATGGGAGCCTGTTGTAAGCATTCCCTCACTTTTCAAAATCTCACACTATGCCACCATGGTTTTACGAAAGATCTATGTTAATACCCATTTTCACTAGTCAAATCTGAAGAGGTTTTTTGCTTTTACAAAAAAGGTGAAAAGTGAAAATAGTGTTCAGTGTTTGTTTTGCAGCAAGTTATTACAGAGGCAGCAACAGTGGCCCAACTAAGCTCCTCTTCCAGGAACTACATACACTCAGCATTTCAGCATCAGCTTCACAGTGTTGAACTGTGTCTCTGAGCATCTGTGCTTTATCTCAACTTGTTTTGTGCATCCATTAGCAAAACATGTCCTAAGGTATCAGAAAAGCCTAAGAGAGGTTATATTTTGGGTCTAGGAACACTAAAACAGTTTTCCGTATACATCTGCCCCTTGAACAATGTGGTGTTTGGGACGCCAATCCCCACACAGTTAAAAATATGTGTATAACTTGGACTGCCTGAAAACTTTTTAACAGCCCACTGTTGAGTGGAAGCCTAACTGGTAACACAAATAATCAACACGTATTTTTCATGTTACACGTATTCTGTATTGTATTCTTGTAATAAAGTAAGCTAGAGGAAAGGAAATGTTAAAATCATAAGGAAGAGAAAATATATTTACAGTACTATGCTATATTTATTGAAAAAAATCTGCCTATAAGGGGACCCACACAGTTCAAACTCATGTTGTTCAAGGGTCAACTATAAATTAATAATAAGTGGTTCTTTCCTTTACACCATTTTGGCTTATGGAAGGTTTCAAAGGAATAGTCTACTTTCAGATAACAGGAAACCTGTATTCCTTCAATTATAGCAGAATACAAGTGGTAAATTAGAATTGGGGGTGGCAAGTTGCATGGGTTTCAAAGAGGTAGTTTACCCTAGAAATAGGCACAGTGACTGTTGTATACTATACACCTGAGGTGGAGAGACCACAAAAAGAAAGACCTGGCAGGATGGAATAGGTAGATAGCCTTCCACACAAAAATAAATGATTGTGGTTTTCTGTAGTATTATTATGCCAGATTTTGCTTAGTTGTCCCGTTACTATTGGAGATTTAAGTTATTTAAAAATTTTCACTCTTATAAAAAGTGATGTGGTGAATGGTTTCTGTACAAATTGCCTTTATCCTGTTTAGGGTTATTGCTTTCTGGTATTTTACCAAAAGTATGATAACCAGGTCAAAATGTATGAGCTGATTTATAGCTGTTGTTATATGTTGCCAGATTGTACTCCCAGAAGATTAAACTGTGTAAGTACATCTATTTTCTCACAGTCTTGCAGCACTAAATGTTGTCATTTCTAGTATTTTGCTAGTTTAATGGGTATGTAAGTATACTAGTCATTTGTTTTAGTTTTTATTTGACGAGGCTTTACATTTCTTAATGTCCTAATTTATTCTCCATTTCCTTCTTCACTTTGAGCACTTATCAAGTAAAATCCATTGAACTTTTTATTTTTATCCATTCCTTATACTTTGGATAGTCCAACTTTGTCCTCTGTATTTGTCACATATTTTTCTAATTTTATTGCTTTCATTTTTATGTGTGCTTTATTACATTTCACTATGCAAAATTGTTCTTTTTCACATTTATATATTCAGATCCATCTATCCTGTGATGTTTCTTTCATTTTTCAATATTCAGAAATTTACCACTCCTCCACAGCTGGGACAAATATGTGATTCTGTCCTCTCCACTCCCCCAGGGTGTTTTTTCTTTTTTGTGTTTAATTCTTGGACCCATCTGGAATTTATTGAAGTGTATGGTATGAGGTATGGATCTAAAGTACAGTCTCCACACTGATATCCAAATGTTTTAGCAATTCAATTTGGCAAAATATTTTTTGAACTCCTTCTATGTGCTAAACATTGTGCTAAGTACCACAAGAAAGTTGTTGTTCTTTTTTTTTTTTTAATGAGGCAAAGCCCATGCTCTCCAAGTGTATGATCCTGTGTCTGTTTCTTGCTTTCCCTCTTTCCCTGAGGATGGGAAGGTTGGTAGTGGTAGTAATAAAGAAGATATTTAAATAATTATAACAAAGTACAGGGACGCCTGGGTGGCTCAATTGGTTATGCATCTGCCTTCAGCTCAAGTCATGATCCCAGCGTCCTGGGATAGAGTCCTGCATCAGGCTCCTTGCTCAGCGGGGAGCCTGCTTCTCCCTCTGCTTCTGCCTGCCACTCTATCTGCCTGTGCTCACTCTCTCTGACAAATAAATAAATAAAATCTTTAAAAAAAAGTACAAGGAAGACTATGATAGGTATTGCTACAGAGTTTAAAAGCAAGAAGGGTGGCTCACTTGGTTAAGCGCCTAACCCTTGATTTTGGCTCAGGGTCGTGGTGTCAAGTCCTCTATCAGGCTCTGCACTCAACACAGAGTCTGCTTAAGATTCTCTTTCTCCTTCTCTTTCCCACTGCTTCTCCTCACTGCTTGCACACACACACTTCCTTGCTCTCTCTCAAATATATAAATAAATAAAATCTTTAAAAGGGAAGAAGCTGTAAGAATTCAAAAGAGTGAGAGATTCTACCTGAGATAAGGAAAGGCCCTCAAGATAGTTAACATTTAAGAAGGGCTCAGATAGTAGAATTTCATTCATTCAAAAAGAAGAAGAAGAAGAAGGAGAAGGAGAAGGAGAAGGAGAAGGAGAAGAAGAAAGAAGAAGAAGAAGAAGAAGAAGAAGAAGAAGAAGAAAGAAAAAAGAAAAAAGAAAAAAGAAAAAAGAAAAAAACAACTACTGAATATCTATTCTGCCTTGCCCTGTGTGCTGGGGATAAAGAATAACAAGACCTAATCCTGACCTCGGGGAGCTCTCAGACTAGCAAGAGCAGGAAAGGAAAGGTGGGGACAGTTTTGGTTAGATCTTAAATGTCAAGAGGAGGTATTGATTCTTCCTCTGTTTGGTATGGAGAAGGTTTAGGAATATGAGAGTGCCATAATCAGAGTGTTTTTCTAGGTCAGTCCATTTCATCTGGAAGGTTGTTATTTGTTTGCCAGATTATTTTCTAAAATGTGAGTAAGGTCACTGTGTGTACCATATTTGATATTTGGGCTCCTTGGCAGTATCAAGTCTACTCTTTATAGTGTCTACCAGTATGTCTGATTCCTCTCTATAATTGACAGGGTTTGTGATATCTTTCATATATTACAGCTAGTTCTTTTTCTGTAATTTTTCATTCTGTGTCAGGCGTAGTTTCTGGTAGTGTCTGCCTTTTGCCCAAGTTATTTAGGAGAGATTTTCATGTGAATACATCAAAATGGCTAAAATGATTCTAGTTGTTGAAGAATTAAAATCCAGCTATAAAGAAGATTCAGATATGGGAAAATAGCTCATCCCCACCTTCTGGAAAAATGAAGGGCCAGGAGGCATGAGACACAAAATTAATTTGAATGCGGCTTGTTCACATGAACATACACTTAGTGAATTTGCGAAATGTTTTCTTTCCTGTTGTGGGCATGAAGACTACAGTGTAGAAATTAAAACATTGGTAAGTGGACACATACCATCTGCAAATTTTAAAATGGATTGTCTCTCAGAGGCCAAGAAAATCTTAATCAGAGGTTTTTTAAAAATTAATAGTTTGAGAGCAGGACTTCCAGAGAGGCTGTGTGAGGAGCTTAACAGACCCTCTTCCCAGTGAAATAACTACTTGTGATAATTACCAAAAATAACCAAAGCCTCTGGAAATTGACCTAGGGGAATTCAGTATATTGTAAAGCATTTATTCAAAGAAATCTACTAAGTCTCAGAAAGAACAATGGGAGTCTGGTTGTCACTTCTGCCTGGCCCCATGCTATGGATGCTTTCTTTACTCTGGGCAGGTATAGCTAGGAACATGGAGCTCTCTTTACCTCTAGCTCCCAGTTACAGTGCTGTGGTTTCACCCCAGGGGGTATGGGGAGGGAACAGTCTGTCAGCATCTCTCTTCCCACACTCTCAGTTTCAGGTTGTAGTAACTTTATTTTGGGCTGGGCTGACATGGACAAGAAGACTGGGGTTCCCTTCCAGTTCCCATGTGTTAGGTGAGAGGTTCCACGCCAGAAGAAACAAGTTGGAAGACCAGGTTACCAGCCTCCCCTAGGTCCTGTTTGTAGGGGAAAGTTACATACCAAGAGAGACCTACCAAGAAGATGGGGGCTACCATTCTCACCTTCTAGTTCTTGCTTATAGAGTGAAGGTATCATGCAGGGAAGTTCAGGCCACCACCACACCCTCATTCCAGTGAAGTAGTACAGAGATTCTGCTTAGGAGGTTAGGCAAGATGGGAGGATTGGCAGCTCAGCATCTTCGATGAGGGAGCTGACCTTACTTGGAACAGAGCACAGAGGATCTCATTCCTGAAGGCATTGTCAAAAACAGTAGAGATCTTGATGTTGAGCAACTTGTAGAAGGCTAATAGTTCCATGAAACTAGGAGCAACAAATGAAATGGCAGACCAGTCAGAAGCTTAACAGAATCAGAGAGAGAGAGAGATAAAAAGAGCCCTGTTAAGATCATACTTATATCTGGAGATCAGGAAGGCTGTGAATGTGTACTACACAGCATTCACTCAAAAGAAACCAGAGTGGGCATTTCAGAGCGACTAGTCACTGCTTGAACATAGAGCTCACTTCAAAGCATTCCCCAAGCCACACAGATTCAGCATCAAGTTTTGAGGCTTTACCAACTGAAGGGGCATAAGCAGAATCTCTGACCAATCACTAGCTGAATATTATTGTTATACTAACCTAGGAGCCACTCTGAAATAGTTAACAGAAAAACTGAGTAGTAGCATCATAGGTACAAGGCAGAGGAATTGGTCTTCAGAAACTTAATTCAGGCAGGCCACCAGACAAGGTCCATGGTGGTAGTAGAACTAATCAGTCTGGAGCTCCTACAAAATATTATCTAAAATATCCAGTTTTCAACAAAAAATTACAACAGATGCAAAGAAATAATGTGACCATTGTGTAGGAAAAAAGCAGGCAATAGAGACTACTTTTGGAGGGGCACATGATACACTTAGCAGACAAACACTTCAAAATAGCTATTACAAATATTTTTAAAGAACTAAAGGAGCCAATTTAAAAAATGATGAAAGGAAGACGTAACAAGGAGTCATCAAAGAGAGACTATCCGGGAAACGATAGAAATTATATTTAAGGAGAAATGAAATGAAAATTCTGGAGTTTAAAAGTATAATAACTTATGAAAAATTCTCTAGAAGGGCTCAGCACCAGAATTAGACTGGAAAAAGAAAGAGTCAGTGAATTTGATGGTAAATAATTAGAGATTATACACTTTGAAGAACTGAAGAAAAAAAATGAAGAAAATGAACAGAGTCCCCCAAACCTATGGGATGGACATCATTAAGCACACCAACATATACATGATGAAAATACCAGAAGAAGTCAGTGGAGCAGGAAAAAAGATATAATGGGTGAGAACTTCCAAAACATGATGAAAAACATTAATCTATACCTACAAAAACCTTCAAGAGCTACATGTAGGCATATCAGTTAAAATGTTGAAAGCCAAAGGGAAAATAATAGGAGCAGCAAGAGAAAAAATGACTCACTGGTGAACCCTAATAAGATCAATAGCTGACTTCTCATCGGAAAAAAAATGGAGACCAGAGGTAGAGGAATGACATTCAAAATGCTTAAGGGGCAAAAAACTCAAATAAGAATCCTATATCCAACAAAGCTTTCTTTAAACAATGAATTTTAGAACACTGAAAAGAAATAAAATAAAATAAAATGGAAAAAATGTAGATAAAATTTTATTTGACATTCTCTGATAAACAAAGATGAAGATAATTCATTGATAACAGACTTGCCTTACAAAAAATATAAAAGGACGTTCTTCAGGCAGAAAGGAAATGTCCCCACACAGCAATTCAAATTTACATGAAAAAAAAAACAGTGCTGATAAAGGTAATTATGCAGTAACTATAAAATAATGTAATTTCTGGGATGCCTGGGTGATTCAGTCAGTTGAGCATCCAACTCTTGATTTTGGCTCAGGTCATGATCACAGGGTCCTGAGATGTGAATGAACTAAATCCAATGAAAAGGCAGAAGTTCACAGACTGGATTTAAAAAAAAAAAACTTAAATCTAACTGTATGCTGCCCATATTCAAAATCCAAATAGGTTATGAGTAAAATGATGAAAAAATATAAATCATGTAAGCTGCAATCAGATGATAGAAGAAAAAAAAAGAAGACAGCAGGAGTTGCTATACTAAGTATCAGACAAAATACATATTAAACAAAAAAATGACTACAGATAAAAAAGAATATTTTATAATGATTAAAGGGTCAATTCATCATGAAGATGTAACAACTATAAAAGACAAATGCACTTAATGACAGGGCCCAAAAATACATGAAGCAAAAACAGAATTGAAGACAGAAATAGAAAAATAGCCCCCAGTTAATAATATTTGTGGACTTCTAAATCTTACTTTCAATAATGCATGAAATACTTAGAAATCAATAAATATAGGACTTGAATAACTATGCAAACCAACTAGACCTAACAGACATTTGCAGGCCACTCCACACAAGAGCAGAATGTACATTCTTATCAAGTGCATATGGAACATTTCCAGAAAGTAGATCATATGCTAGGCCATAAAACACTTAAAAGTTTCAAAATACTTAATAGGAATAATACAAAGTACATTCACAGACCACAATTTAGAAACCAACAACACATGAAATTTGGGAAATTAAAAAATATGTGTAAATTAAACAGCACACTTTTATATAACCAACAGGTCATAGAATAAATCACAGAGGAAATTAGATAAGACAATGAAATGAATAAAAATGAAAATAGCATATCAAAACTTATGGGATGTGGCTAAAATCATACTTAGATGGAAATTTAGAGTTATAAATACCTATATTAAAAAGAAGAAAAAGCTAAAAATCAATAAACTAACATTCCATCTTTAGAAATTAGGAAATTAAGAGCAAAGTAAATGCAAAGAAAGCAGCAGGAAAGAAATAATAAAGATTAGGGTGGAAATAAAGTGAAATAGAAAACAGGAAAATGACATGGAGAATCAACAAGACCAATAGTTGGTTCTTTGAAAATATTTTTTTAAATGGTATTTTAGTTTGCTAAGGCTGTTATAATGAAATACCATACACTAGGTGGCATAAACAACAGAAATTTATTATGTCACAGTTCTGAAGGCTAGAAGTCAAAGATCAAGGTGTTGACAGGTTTGGTTTTCGCTGAGACTTCTCTCTTTGGCTTTCAGATGGCCTTCTTCTTACTATGTCCTCACATGGTCTTTCCTTGGTACACATGTATGTATCTAGTGTCTCTTTTTGTGTTCAAATTTCCTACTCTTATAAGGACACTAGTCAAATTGGATTAGCTCGCTCACCAGTTCACTCTAATGACATTATTTTAACTTAATCACCTCTTTAAAGACCTTACATCTAAATTCAGTCACATTGTGAAGTACGGCAAATTAGAGTTCCAGTGAATGAATTGTGGGTGGACACAATTCAGCCCAGTAACAATTGACAAAACCTTAAATACACTGATTGTGAAGAAGAAGACCTACATACTTGTATCAAAACTGTCGAGGGAATATCACTACAGGCAATATCACTATTGAACTTACAGAAAAGAACTGACTAAAAAATCAGAAGGGAAAACTATGAATAGCTGTATGCCAACAAATTAGATAACTTAGAAGAAATAGAACATTTGAAAAGATTCTTAACAAATAAAGAGATTAGATTAGTATTTAAAAATCTTTTCAAAAAGAAAAGCCTCAATCTAGAGAGCTTCACTGGTGAATTCTACCAGTCAATTTTACCAGCTCTACTTAAAAAAGAGTACCAATCCTTCATGAACTCTTCTAGAAAATAGAGGAAGGAAAAAATTTCAGTGTATTCTACAAGTTTTGCATTGATACCAAAGCCAAAGTTACCACAAGAAAAGAAAATAGAGACCAATATTCTTTATGAACATAGATGTAAAAATCCAGGACAAGATATTTGCGAACTGAATCTAACTGCATTAAAAGGATTACACATCACGATCAAGTGGGAATTACCCTAGAAATAAAAGGCTGAATTAACATAAAAAAATCAATGTGAACATTGTGTTAGTAGAATAAAGTACAAAAAGAGCACGATCAACTCAACAGATGAAGGAAAAGCATTTGACAAAATCCAACACCCATTTGTAATTTAAAAAAAAAAAACCTTAACAAATTTGGAAAAGAAAGGAACTCTTCAAGCTAATAAAGGGAATCTATGAACACCTATAGGTAACATCATATTTAATAGGGAAATACTGATTTTTTTTTCTTTAAGGTGGGAACAAGACAAGGATATTTGCTGTCACCATTTTTTTTTCAACATTGTACTGGCATAATGGTAAACATATAGATAAATGGAGACTAGCTGAGATGCCAGAAATAAGCCTTTACATTTATGATCAATTGATTTTTGACCAAATTACCAAGAAAGTTCAAAGGGAAAGAAATTGGGTTTAAATAATAGGGGTTAGTCAATCGGATTGACTAAGATTGGTGTTGAGCCAAATAGTGTTTAGCTAATAGGATATCACATGCAAAAATAATAAATTTGGTCCTTGACATACCATACACAAAAAATTAATTCAAAATGTGTAATAGGCCTAAGTATAAGAGCTTAAACTATAAAACTATTTGAAGAAAACATAGGAGTAAATTTTCATGATCCTAGGTTACACAAAGGTTTTTAGACATGATACCAAAAGCAGAAGTGATAAAGAAATGATAAACTGGATTTAATCAGAATTAAATTTTTTACTTTAAAAGATACTACCCTGAAAGTGAAATGTCACCCCAACTCTGGGAGAATATACCTATAAATCATTTATCTTGTAAAGTATTTGGATTCAGAATATATAAAGACCTCTCCCAACCAATACTAAAAAGAATTACCCATTAAAAAATAGGATAAGAATTTGAACAAATATTTTTCTGAAGAATATATACATATAGCTTAATAAGCACATGGATACTCAACATCATTAGTCATTAGGACAATGAAAATCAAAACCACAATGAGATAACATTTTTCACTCACTAGAATGGCTATATTAATTTTTAAGAAGACAATAACAAGTTTTGGTGAGGATGCAGAGGAATTGGAATACTTTCATATACTGGGGGTACAAATGGTGCAATTTTTGGAAAATAGTTTGGCAGTTCCACAAGATGTTAAATATGGAATTACCATGTGACTTAGCAGTTCCACTTCTACATATCTATCCACCCAAGAGAAATGAAAATATATCCTTGTACATGAATGATCATAATATCATTATTCATACTAGCTCCCAAATGATCATAAACTTGTACACGAATGATCATAACATTTTTACTTGTACACGAATGACCATACATCATTATTCATACTAGCCCCCAAACAGAAATATCCCAAATGTCCATCCGATGATGAATAGATATATAAAATGTGGTATATCTACACAATGGAATGTTGTTCAGCAATGGAAAGAAATGAAGCACCATTATATGTTACTATGAGAATAAACATCCAACACATTATGCTGAATGAGAGAAACCAGACAAAAGGCCACATGCTGGATGATTTTGTTTTTATGAAATGTATTTTTTTTTTTAAGCACGTCTATAGAGACAAAGTGAATGGCGGTTGCCTGGGGCTAGGTATGGGAATGGAGACCGACTGTAAATGCCATAAGGATTTTTTAGGGTGATAGACATGTTCTAAAATTAGATTGGAGTGGTGCACAACTCTGTGAATATGCTAACATTCATTAAATTGTACATTTTAAATGGGTAAATTTATAATATATAAATTACATTCCAACAAAGCTGTTAAAATGCAGTGGGTTAAGATAGTAATTTGGATGGTTTTATAAAGAATAAGATTGGCGCGCCTGGGTGGCTCAGTTGTTAAGCGTCTGCCTTCGGGTCAGATCATGATCCCAGGATCCTGGGATCGAGTCCTGCATCGGGCTCCCTGCTCGGTGGGAAGCCTGCTTCTCCCTCTCCCACTACTCCCGCTTGTGGTCCCTCTCTCACTGTGTCTCTCTCTGTCAAATAAATAAATAAAATCTTTTTTAAAATTTAAAAAAATAAAGAATAAGATCACAAAAACAAATTAAATTATAATGTCTATTCCCAGATAAAGTATAAATCTCAAATTCCTGTTTCCTTTTCAGGACCTTGTTCTATTTGTTAATTTCCCCCATGTATTCTTTCTATACCCTACCATAGACCTCTTCCTTTGGATTTTGTGCTCCATCTTTTCACTTGCCTTGAATCTATTTACCCTTCAAAAACTTTTTTGTCCCCCAGCATTCTGGTTTGTGTTCTCACTTCTTTCCTAAAGCCTTTTTCTCCGGAGATTTATTTCATTTCCAAATCCTGAGTGTTTTTCTCAAACTACTGGTACTATCTCTTTGGTAAATGTGGCAAATATTTTCTCTTGGGTTTGTGCATTTGAGAGACATTTACTGAGCACCTGCTGTGTACTTGACCCCATAGTGGTACTTGTGGTAGCTTATGTTGCTGATCCTTACACTTGGGGAGCAATAAGAATTTTTACTGTGTCACATAAAATATTCTGTATAGAAGTCAGTACAATAGCTATATATTTCATGGTAATTTTTGCTCAACTAATCGGTCTCTATTTAAAAGTGACAAATGGGGCCCCTGGGTGGCTCAGTCAGTTAAGCATCTGATTCTTGATTTTGGCTCAGGTCATGACCTCAGGGACTTGGGATCAAGCCCCGCATTGGTCTATGCATTCAGTGGGAATCTGCTTGAGATTCTCTCTCTCCCTCTCCCCCACCCCTCCCTGTGCACTCTCTCTCTCTCAAATAAATAAGTCTAAAAAAAAAAGTGACAAATGTATAATTGCCTTCTCTTTGTCCCTGAGTTGTCTTTGTGTCTTTAGGTTTAAGGCACTGGCATGCAGGCCCTTGCTCTGCATGGAAGATTATATAAATAAAACCTGATTTGTAGTATTTGTGATTTCCACAGTGGCTATGCTCCCACCATAGCCAGTTTCAAGTTACTAACGTGGTATTTCTGAATGCAGAGTTGGGAAGCTAGCCAGTTTGAACCCTTTACTAAGAGGCAATTGTTTAGTCCTCATCCCCCTCAGATAGCTTTCATACTATCCCTGAGATACAACCCAACTTGGTTGGAGGGACTTTAGGAAGAAGAGAACAAATGCTTTTTTAGTAACAACTCTGTGCTAGGCACCATGCTCTTTAAATAGTCTTTTTCATAAACCCGTGTGGAAGATAGCCATTTCCCGGGAGCTAGGATTTGAATCCTGATTGTTGGGATGTCAAATCTGATGCTACTTTCATTGAACCATGATATTTCCTAGGGCAGTGCTCTGGATATTGTTCACCTTCTGAGTATTCAGTATAAGTACATCACTGATAGTGCACTGGGCTTGCTAAAGGATGTTGAGGTAATCTCTCTGTGAGCATCAGACAAGGAAAGCAGTGAAGACCAATGCATGATGTTGGGCAGAGAACTTCTAGACTCTTTAACTGATTTGAGTCTAAGGAGGGACTGAATTGAATGGCTAGGAATTCCAGACATTTCTGGGGATGTGGAAGAGCTGCTGAAGCAGCACATTCCTTTTGGGCCTCAAGCAAAACCTAGAACTGTCCGTTTGAGAGGTCAGTGCTGTCCTTGGAGGCCGTTGTTTCCAAACCAAGTCAAGGGGGGTAAATGATCGAAGCAAGTCTCTGAAGAGAGAGAGGTCTATGCCTATTTTTAACTAGGAATAAAACTCCATAATGGCAGGAGTCTTTGTTTTGTTTATTGCTATATCCCTGTTGTCTAGACTAGTGCTTTGACGCTCAATATGTTGGATGGATGAATAGATGGGTGAAGAGGTGATTTGCCTCCAGGACTGTAGCTCTTTTCCTGACTTGGTTACTGCGTGAAACCAAGTTTTGTCACAGATCCCTAAGAGACCAACACTGAAGCTTCTCACATTTTTTCCAGCTAAGGATCCCATTAGCAATTATGTAAAGACAAATGATGTCATTTGGGTGATGAGATGTGTAGCATTGCTTTGGGAAGCCCTCTTCACTCTTTTTTTTTAAAGATTTTATTTATTTATTTGACAGACAGAGATCACAAGTAGGCAGAGAGGCAGGCAGAGAGAGAGGTGGGGGCAGGCTCCCCTCTTCACTGTCTTTGAGTGGAATAGCTACCAATTATTGAGGGTTACTGTGTGCCAGGTAGAGAGAGAAGTGCTTCACATCCATTAACCCAACCTCATAATGACCTTATGAAATAGACATTGAATTCGGTCCCTTTCACAGATGAGGAAAGTGAGATCTGAAGAGTTAAGTAGGTTGCCCAAGGCTGCACAGCTAGTATTAGGAAGACCCAGTAATCAAGCCCAGTTTTTCCCAACTATTAGTCTTGCACTTGTTCCACTATACTACATTGTTTCCTTTTCTGTGTTACTACTTATTCATTGTTTCAGGGAACATTTATTAAGTCCCAAGCTCTAGTGTATGCCAGATACTCAGATCTTCTTAAGGGAAAGGGGAATCTTGCTTTGTTGAAATGCATTGAAAAACATTTCTATTTTCTAACACCATTTCCCCTCTTCCCCATAACTATGAATGCCTGGTGATTTGGAACTACCAGGGTCATTAAATAACCATCCTTCTTCTTCTCAAATGCTCCAGCAAGTTCTCTGGGGTGATAGTGTCTAATTTAGTCCCAGAAGATGAATGAAATCTCAAGCAATGGTTTTATAAACTTTATTATACCCAATTACCAAAGATTTTCTTTTTGCTTTCAGTACTTGAAATGCTACCACCCACCCCCCTCCCCCCGCCAAATGCTTCCCTTCTGTCAGGTGAGTTAAGGCCACATGAATACAGCCTTTCCTTTCAAGAATGTTCTTTCAAACATGCCAAATATACTTAATGCTAGTAAAAGGGGCTTTCAAGTGTCATATAAGGAGTCCAGAAGCACAGATTCCCCATCTTTGGCTTGGAGACCCAGAAAGAGGTGGAAAGGGATCAGGTTAAACCCAGGGCTGAAACAGTCATTCTTGACACCTCTGTTAAGGTTCTTGTCCTTTAATTGTTGTTGTTATTCTTTTGTACCTTCAACAAACATTTGTAGAATGTCAACTGTGTGGCAGGTAAGGTGCTAGGCTAGTGCTATCCAAAAGAAATATGATGAGAGCTACATATATGCCATTGTAAATGTTCAAGTAATCATATTAAAAAGATAAAAATACAATTGCACTACTGGGTATTTACCCCAAAGATACAGATGTAGTGAAAAGAAGGGCCATCTGTACCCCAATGTTTATAGCAGCAATGGCCACGGTCACCAAACTGTGGAAAGAACCAAGATGCCCTTCAACAGACGAATGGATAAGGAAGATGTGGTCCATATACACTATGGAGTATGATACCTCCATCAGAAAGGATGAATACCCAACTTTTGTAGCAACATGGACGGGACTGGAAGAGATTATGCTGAGTGAAATAAGTCAAGCAGAGAGAGTCAATTATCATATGGTTTCACTTATTTGTGGAGCATAACAAATAGCATGGAGGACATGGGGAGATGGAGAGGAGAAGGGAGTTGAGGGAAATTGGAAGGGGAGGTGAACCATGAGAGACTATGGACTCTGAAAAACAATCTGAGGGTTTTGAAGGGGCGGGGGGTGGGAGGTTGGGGGAACCAGGTGGTGGGTATTAGAGAGGGCACAGATTGCATGGAGCACTGGGTGTGGTGAAAAAACAATGAATACTGTTACGCTGAAGAAATTTTTAAAAAAGGTAAAAATAAACAGGTGAGATAAATTTTAATAATATATTTTATTTAACCCAATATATCAAAAATGTTAACATTTTTCAACATGTAATCATTTAAAAAATTACTAATGTGATATTTTACCTCTTTTCTTTCATAGTAAGTGTTTGAAATCTGGTGTATATACTGAACTTACAAACATATCTCAATTTGAACTAGTACCGTAAGTGCTCAATAGTCACACATGGCAAGTGGGTAGCTACTATACTGGACAGCTCAGTGCTAGGCCTTGCTCTCATGGATACTGAAATGTATTAAGACCTTTCTGTGAAGTGATGAGAAAAGGCATATAAGCTGGAATGTGTTTGATAATTTGTTTAGCAGAAATCTGTTCTTTCAATTATTACCTACATGGGCTGCAAATCAGGAGGTTAAAACACCATGTAACATTAACTATCTTTTAAGTGCCTTCAAAGTCTCTTCCACTGCTTCTGGGAGAGTAATTCTCTTAAGTCAGAACATCGTTTTGACTCTGCAAACATTTTCCAAGGCAGGGAAGTCATAGACGTCTACAGTGTGGCCATGAACTGAGAGGCAGGAAGCAATTTAAGGTAGGGACTTCAGGGTCATCAAAGGAAAGGTACCTGTCCCTCAAGTCTTTTGAGTGATCAAGGGAAAAGACCAACAAAGAACTAACTACTGGCCTGAGAATTCTTTTTTCTCTCTACCCTTCCATTGCTGAATCTCTTCTTCCAGGACATTCCATCCCCCAGAGGCTCCCTGGCTTCCTTCTATGCTCTGTAGGGGTGTGTAACTGTATGTGTGAGGGTAAGAAGTCACACAGTGACTGTTTGAGGGTGTATGACTATGTGTGGGGCTATGTGTGTGATATCATGGCTCAACTTTCTAAGTAACGGATAGATGGATGAGTTCACAGCCCCAAAAATATTATCTAGAAATAAGCAAGGGAAGAAAAATTCTTCCTAGTTTGTGTCCTCTAAGGAGAAAGAAATTAATGGAGCCTGAATTGGGACCCTGAGCTTACCTGACAATTTCCAGTGACGGACTCTCCCTCTAGTTGCAGGGGCTATCTATCACAAAGGAGGATTCAAAACTGAAATTGGGTTCTTCTTTGAAAGACAGTGTTTTAAATCTGTTTTCTCATATAACAGACTGTTAGAGTTGTCTTAAGACTTCCTTGATTAGAGATTTAGAAATGGGTTTTTAAAGAGGACTCTTGGAGAAGGCAAATTTCTTTTTTATTCTTTTCTTTTCTTTTCTCTTTTCTTTTCCTTTTTTCTTTTCTTTCTTTCTTTCTTTTCTTTTTTCCTTTAAGTAAGCTCTATGCCCAGCATGGAAACCAGCACAGGACTGGAACTCACAACCATGAGATCAAGACCTGATCTAGAATAGAGTCAGATGCTCAGCCCATTGAGGCACCCAGGTGCCCCCAGCAGGTTTCTTTTTTTTTAACCTTTGGTGTAGAAAGGGAAGGAGTGATGGGAAAGCAGTACCTTTTAGGAGGGATTCTTTGCAGCAGTCCTTAAGCTACATTAAGCATTTTCTCAGACTGCTTGTAAAGGCACTCTGGCTAATGGGTTAATCACCTGAAAAGTAAGACAGGTGGCCATCTTGTTGCCCTAAAACAGACACAATCACAGATTGTTGTCTGCTTTTCCCAGGGAGAAGATGTGGCTCTCAGCCAGCACATCAAAATAGAAGAAAAAAGGCACATTCCTTAGGATTTAGGTGTGAGTAAGACTTACCCTGTCTGCTCTATCAGAATAGGAAGTGCTTATAAACCACATTTCCCAGAGGGTTTAGTCTGCTTCTTGAAGAACCATGTGCAGCCAGCAGTAACTAAACCTGGGTTTAAAGCTGGAGGGAGATCAGGACAAGGAATCCTTGTAATATTGGGTGCAAAAAAGCATGAAATAAAATGTTTATCCTCTGTGTTTAGTCAAGATTTAATGAGCATTCTATATTATCTTCCAGATGTAGGGATAGTAGAGAGGGAAGAAGAAGGTAACTTTCATTTACAGAGATGTGCCAAGCACTTTATATATTCTTAAGGCCATCTTGTGGGGTAGATGGGATATTTTACACCTTATAGATGAGGGGACTAAGACCCACAGAACATATATGATTTATAGCTCGTAAGGACAGTACTCAAACCTAGATATGCCTTATTCCAAGGTCCATTCTTCCCACTGCCCTGCACTGCTGTCTTAAATCTTACTGTTTAGCCAGGGAGACATGACTTCTATTTTCAAGAAACAATCAGAGGAAAGAAGGTACCATGTTAATTATAATTGAACTCCACTAACTGAAGTAGAAACAACATATACTTGACATGATTAGGAACAGTGCTTAGGTCAGTCAGGGAAGACTTCATATTTCCCTGATGGTGTTGGTTAATATCTTGGGTAGTAGGAAAAGTGGACAGGGATCTATAAACAAGGTAGTCCAGTGTTGCTAAAGAAAATGACTATGATAACTTTCCCTCAAATTACTGCAGAAACAAACCTGTATGAGAATCTAACAATGAATCCCAACTTTTCTTGATATACAGAGTATCATTAGCTCTTTAGCTGATATTATTTTGCCATAGTGATAGACAACCTTTGGGTAAGACTAGGTCTGATTTCTGCTGGTGGGTGGAGAAATAGTAGTTCTCTGTTGTTCCCTCAGGAGCTATAACTGAAGATTCAATGCCTGATAGTTATAGAATATAAGAGCTCCATTATTCTTTTGTTCTATTGTCACATCACCCTAGGAACAACAATTTCACAGCTGATCAGAGTGGTGGAACCACATGGGTCCATATGTATCCTCAACTATGTTTTACCTGGAGTCCTTGATTTCAGATGGAGTGACAGGATTCTACTATCGCCTCATAAGTCTTATTAAAAACAACCATCTTGTTAGAAATGAATAAAGATATGTTTAATTATCATGCTTCCAAAAATACATTCTACTATATGTATGTTTTTATGAAAACTTGGGTGAAGATAGTGAGGGCAGTTCTTAAAATTTCATCCCAGTTTTACTGAGCAAGACAGCTACACTTGTGATAAACATAGCATAATGTATAGAGTTGTTGAATCACGGTGTCACACACCTGAAACTAATGTAACATTGTCAACTATACTTCAGTAAAAAATTCAATTTTCAAAAAAAGAGTCTGTTAAACATGGAATATCATACGAAATGATGTTTTAATGGCTTGCCAAGTCCTTTCTTTGTTAACTTATGACCAACTTAGAGTTCTCCAGAAGCATCTCTGTTGTCCAGTATTAATGCACTGGCTTTGATAACCTTCAAGAGATAGATGATAGAGGTCTGTCTTCTAACAACCAGATTTCTGGTGGGCCAATCTGGGATCAGAAGTGGAAGACAGGTCATTGTATCAGCAATTAGTAAGCTGGCTGAAAGGCTAATTTTAGAGAGAATCTCCTGGTAGCAAGTATACCGAGAAGTTGATTCACCACATCCTTACACATCCATACCCTAACCAGTTCATTTCTGAAAACCTATCTTCTTGGAATATGCCAAGATCTTTCCCATTTTTTGTCTTTGCATATGTTGTACCCTTTGTTAGAATGTCCATTCCTCAAGATCCCTTCTTTAACCTTCCTCAAGGTCCCGCTCAAATGATATATAATCTGTATATCTTTCCCACATTCCCACCTTACCCTTTCTGTGGTCCCACAGCCTTTTGTATAGATCTCCATCCTAGCATTGCTCATACGAGGGAGTAAATTACCTATGAGGACACATTTCTGTTAGGCTGTGACCCTTTCAGAGGTGGAAATTATATCTTATCCCTATTATCTCCATTAGCCAGAACGGAGACTGGCATACAGCAGGCTGAACCAGGTAAATTCTGAGTAATTGAATTATTTATTTAGATTCAGCTGGGGTTACATTTTTGTAGATTGCATCATCATTAGGCTTGATTTGGTATCAGATCCTTGTATATGTATTTCGGGAACCTCTTGTTTATTGAAATGATTAAAATTTTGACCTTTTTTTGTTTCTTTGAGAAAAATACACATTTGTAGGCTAAAGTGAATTGGTCCAATGCCCAGATTCCAAGGGAACATCACTGGTTCCCTCTTGTGAGGCATTCTCGGAATTTCTCCTGTAATTAATTTTTAAGGAGATCCGTGGACAAGTTCTCTTAGTAGAGTTCTTCTAAGAGTCTGAATGCTTTGGCTCCTAAGGGTTGTGAACCAACTAGTTCCTTCTGGGGAAACGTTAAGGCCTTGACTTGACAAGGGTCAAAGAGCCATTCTAGGAATCCTAACCAGCTCAAAATCTGAACATCCTAGAGTTGAAAGGGTTCCTGGAGGTTATCTTCATAACCTAATTTCACAAAGACTCATGCCAGCTTTGAGTTGTTGCCTTCTAGAGAACTTTTTCTGTATTTTAGAAGATTATTGCTTTTAAGGAACTAAAATCTGCCTCCAACTGGTCCAAAGCCTAGCCTTTGGAGCCATCCATACAAAATAGCCTGTACCTTCTTAACAGCCAACGGCCCTTTGGATTCTTAATGGCATTTTTTATATTCAGGGTAGTTCTTTTGTTTTTCGTTTTTGTTTTTGTTTAAATTTATGAGCACCTTCCTAGTGCCAGGCACCTTGGTCTAATCTTCTTCAGGTCCCTTAACAGTTTCCCATATGTCAGTTTTCCAGTCCTTTGAACCACTTCTAGATAATTCCCATCTTGTCACTGGCTTCAAAGTTTATAATGTGTTACATGTTATCCTTGTTAAATGCTTCCCATTGTTTCAGCTAGTCCGTATATTTAGTATCCCATCATATGTGGGACCTACTATGTCTTGGGTGGACTTGCTCTTTTAGTTCATCAGTATAGGTTCTCAAGTTTTGTGACTCTGGAAAAAGTACTTCTCATGAAACAGCATGGTGTGGTTGAATTGGAGGGCACCAGATCTGTGTTCAATTCATTTAACCTCTTTGAGACTAAAATAGTGATACATATCCTTTCATCATAGGATCATTGTCAGGATTCATTAGATACTGTCTATAAGGCATTAAGCCCTGGGCCTGAGCACTTAGTGGGTGTGTAAAAGAATTTAATGTCCCTTTCTTCACTTTCTTCCATTCTTGCCTTGCCCACCACTGCCCTCTACTGGAAGAATCAGTAACTGCTTTGAACATGAAATTCTGGATTTAGCCAAGTAGCTCTGTTCCAATTAATTTCTTCTTAGCCCTTTAGAGAATGGCAATCTTGCGTGAGATATTACACAAACTGGCAGACTGGCTCCAATTTTGTAAAGTAGACTTGTAAAAATATTGCGGTAAGTATCTTTGCCAATTTCTGACAGCACAGCTGAGTTAGAGTTCATATCCCATGGATAGTTACTGTTAAGAACTTTTTAGTATCATAAGATCTCAGGGTGCTAATCATGGATGCTTAGGATATAATCCAGTATGTGTTGTTCACTGTCATGAAAAGCAGTCAAAATCACAGCCTGAATCTGAATTTTTTCACAGGTTTTCTAGATATGATTCCTGTGGTCTGGTCTTGTCTTCTTCTTGTCTTTTCTTTTCTTTTTCTGAGGAGGAAAATTTATTTGAATTAATGTTTTTAATCCTCTGAAAGGATGATGAAGGTTTGCATAAAATCAGTAAAAATACAGAGACCAAAATGGATCTCAGTGCCTCACTGATAAAAGGCCAGGTTACTGGAATTCTCTTCTATGACAGGACCTGAAGCTTGGCAATCAGACATTACAGTAGAATTAACAGAGGGTAATCTTGGTGTTAGATCTAAGTTTGGATGTCATTTCTGCCATTCCCTAGTTGTATGATCTAAGACAAGTCCCCTGACCTCACATTACCCCAGCTTTCTTTTATGTAAAATGGGAAAAAATTATATCAATCTTGAGGACTTATTGTTACTATTATAAATGAGGTTAACAATCCTATACTACTTAACACAGTGCTTGGCACATGGTAGGCAAGCAATAAATCATTGCTCTTACAGTCAATTCCAGTTAATAGCAGCTAAGCACTTGGAGCTACAGTATCATTTACCCGTTAGAGAGTGAAAGAAGTAATATCATGTCCATGATTTGCGGATTTAATTCCTGGGTTCATGTGGAAACTGAATCACTATGGGTCCTTCAGATTCTGCTAGACGTTTATAATCATTTTCCTGAAGGACAATGAATATACACTAGATTACTTAATAACCCTTGGTTGTATATGGACAAAGAGAGTGAGAATAGAACCCTAGGTTCGGGTACCTCTTATGTTCTGGCCCACAATTTTTTACGTGCAAAAACTTGGACTTACCAATGCAAACAAGAGTGAAATGATGCTGCCTTTTTAAGATATCTATAAATATATATTCATGAATCTGGTGAGCTAGTCACCAAGGCTCCCTTTTGAGGGGAAGGAGGTGGCTGGAATATTTGTCTCCTGTTGAGGAATCTTGACCTAGAAACAAAAAGAAAATCCCTAAAATATTCTGTTCACAAGAAAAGAGCAATCTGATTGAGATGGTTTCCTTAGTGAAGGATAAACTTTATCACCAACTATCCTTGTAAATTAAAAGTAGGCACAAAAGCTAACCTGTAGTGATAGAAGGATGATCAAATGGTTGCCTGAGGAAGTGAGAGAGGGAAAGGTAGGTGGCAGTACAAAGGGCAGAAATAAGCTTTGGGGGTTAATGTATATGTACACTACCTTGATTATGGTATTGGTACATACGTGTGTCAAAGCTCATCAAATTGTACACTTTAAATATAAACAGTTTAAAGTATTCCAACAGTACTTTAATAAAGGTATTACTTAAAACAAACCCAGTGCACATAACACCTGATACACAGTAGGTGCTTGCTAAATATGTGTTGAATTAAGATAGATAATTGTGACTGATTTCTGGAATGGTTGTGAGAGGAGCTTACCAGACCCTCTCATCAATTAAATAATCATAAAAAAGTTATCAAAAACCACCATTTAAAATATCTGGAAATTGGTTTAAGAGCATGCAACAAATTGAAACTCACTCATTCAAGAAAATTTATGGAATCTTGGTAAGAACAATTGGCATCAGTGGCATTTAAGCCATGACTTGCTCCTACTCCTCACCTAGCTTTATACTGCAGATTCATTTCAGATGGGTGCAACCCCCCATAAAACCCCAAAACAACAGAGGTTCTCCTTTTTACTAGCTCCAGGTTGTAGGGCTATAGTTACATTTCAAGATGGGAAGACTGCTGGTGACTCTTATTCTACCCTCTAGTTTGTGTTGTAGATTTATTCTGGGTAGGTGTGGCCAAGTAGATTGAAGGCTTCCATCCTTTGTCAAGCTCCTACTCCTAAGATGAAGTCTATATCCTAGAAAGGTGAGTGGTATTTAGAGAAGACTGGGGGCTCCCAATTTCTCTCTCCCAGGGCCAGGGCCCAGATGTAATTGTCAGACAAGGATTTCAAGGGTTCAGAAGACAGTGGTGCCACTCCAGAAGAAGCAGGCTGCCATATCACCCTCTCCCCATCTAGCTCCAAGATAGTGGCACAGCCTATAGGGTTTGGTTGTTTTTGTTTTTTTTTTTAGAACAGAGTAAGAAGGAACTCATGCCTAAAGGTGTTGTTGAAAGCCATAGAGATCATTGTAGTGGAAATCATAAAAGTAATTTGATATTAATAGCAGACAGAAAAAAGCAGACCAGCAAGATATTTCTGAGAGACCTAGGGAAAGAAACCATCAGCAGGAGCCCTGCTAAGATCAAATTCATCCCTAGTAGATTGGAGAGGCTATACACATGCATTAAAAATGTTATTTGTGAACTGCTAAAGTCTGTTTAAATGCAGGGTAGAATCAAAAACTCCTGGAACTTGTGAAGGCATTCCCCCAAGCCATACTAAGATATACTGGGAAAGGGTAGAAACCTTACTATACCTAGGAGCTTAAGAAAAACCCCTGTTTAATCACAGGATAAACACTAACTATGCTGAACCAGAGGTGATTCCTAGAAAGCCAAACTTAAAAATAAAACTAGGGGGAAAATGAGCATGATGTCAGACTGCACTACAGAGAAACTAGACTTCAGAGAGAATTAGTCCAGGAAAGTCCCTAAACAAATGAAGCAAAATAAAGCAGAACAAACAGCAACAGGACCTCCAGGTGGGTAAACAGAATCCAGATATTCTACAGTATATTTAAAATATCTAGTTTGCAACAATGATGAGCCTTGTCAAACAAACAAAAAAACAAACAAAAAGACAAAGAACAGGAAAGTGTGACCATGGAAAAGAAATAAATCAGGCAATAGAAATTATTTTTGAGGGAGCCCAGATGTTGTATTTGTCAGATAAGGATTTATAAACAGTTATTATAAAGATATTCAAAGAACTAAAGAAAATCATGTTTTATGATTTAAAGAAAAGTATGATGACAATGATAAAGAATATCAAATGAAAAGATAGAACATATTTAAAAAAACACATGGAAATTCTAGATTTGAAAAGTATAATAACCTAAATGAAAAATTAATAAGAGAGGGTGAACAATATACTTGATATGGTAGAAGATAGAATTACTGAACTGGAAGACAAATCAATAGGAAGTATACATTCTAGAAGAGAAAGTAAAAAAAGTGAAGAAAAATAAACAGACACACGTGGAACACAAGCTGACCAACATATGTGTAATAGAAATATCAGAAGAAGAGCAGAGAAAGAGACAGAAACATTATTCAAAGAAATGATGGCTTAAACAGTCCCAATTATTATAAAATATGTTTATCTAAACATCCAAGAAGTTCAGTGAGCTCCAAGTAGGATAAACTAAACAGATCCACACCTAGAGATATAGTCAAAATGTTGAATGTAAAGCCAAAGAGAAATTCTTGTAAGCATCAAGAAAAAAATGACCCATCATAAAAAGCAACCCCAGTAAGTTTGAAAATTGTTTTTACAATAAATAAGCCTTATCTCCTGCAAGTATTTGTATTTAATGTTCATTTCCGAGCGTCAAATGGTATATTTTTCCTAAATTAATTATTTGTTAAAAAATGCAAAAACACAAAATAAAAAGACAGAAGCAATCATCTCTTTCCTGCAAGTATTTGTATTTAATGTTCATTTCCGAGGGTCAAATGGTATATTTTTCCTAAATTAATTATTTGTTAAAAAATGCAAAAACACAAAATAAAAAGACAGAATAAATAAGCCTTATCTTAAAAAAAAAGAAAGAAAAAAAAGAAAACTGACATGTCATCAGAAACCATGGATATCCTGAGACTGGGAGATGACATATTCAAATTGATAAAAATTAACCAATAATGTTATCTCTGGAAAAAAATAACTTTCAAAAATGTAGGAGAAATAAAGATGTTACTTGTTAACCAAGATAGGGGGAATTTGTATATTGCAGACTTGCTTTATAAGAAAAAGTAAAAGAAATCCTTCAGGCTAAAAGCAACCAACATTGGGCAGTAATTTGAATCCATGCAAAAAAAAAGCCCTGCTAAAGTAATAATAACTATAAAAGGCAGTATAATTACATATTCCTTTTCCCTCTTAGCTGATTTTTAAAAACAATAGCATACTGAAACAGTGATGTACACACCTATCACCCAGAGCTTATGCTATTCTCCAATAAAAGGAACTGGAGAATCCTTGGAGAAATGGCTGATCCTAGAACATGGCAAAAAAATATGTAAGATGAGCCTGGAAAATCTTGTAGTTCCAGAAAGTAAGTAAGCACAGGCTAAAAAAAAAAACACAAAAACTAAAACAAAAACCAACCAAACAAAAAACCCCACTCACAATGAAGGAGATATGTCAGAGGGATACCGTAGTCAACTGAAAGAGGTCCCAATGGCCAAAGCTAGAATAACTTAAGCATAAAACAGTAATAATTAAGTAGTAATGAACTGTATCCCTAAGTATAAAATTAATATCCATGAGTTTATACTGGTAGAAATAAATGATTGAGATAAACATAAACAGGGAGAATAGACAATTCTTTCATGCAGAAGAATTCCAAATAATTTATGTTGCTACTCTTCCTTCAGGTACATGGAATATAATCTCCCACTCTTTAAGTAAGATCTGTGCATAGTGGCTTCTTTGAGAAAATACAGTTTGGAAAGGGGAAAAAATAATAATTTACAGTGAATAAAGTTGACACACACTACCTTAGCCAGGTGATGAAGGTAAACATCAACAGTGATAAGTCATGTTGACAGTATGTCCCCTGATATGATGTGATGAAAGGGAATTTCACTTCTTGATTTTTCCCTCAAAAACCTATAACCCTGGTCTAATCATGAGAAAAACATTAGACAAATACTGACAAAGGGACATTCTACAAAATGACTAAAAAGTACTCCTCAAAACTGTCAAGGTCATCAGAAACAGGGAAAGGATTCAAAGGAAAGAAGAGCTTAAAGGTGTGTACCAGTTAAATGTAATGTCATATCCTGAATGGCATCCTGGGACAGAAAAATGACATTTAGTACAAACTAGAGAAATCTGAATAGTATGGACTTTACTTAATAATAATGCATCAATATTGGTTAATTGTGTCATATTAATGTAATATGTTAATAATAGGAGACATTGTGTGGGAGTATATGGGAAATCTCTGTACTCTGTTTTCAATTTGTCTATAAATCTAAAACTATTTCTAAAATAAATTTTATTTAAAAAGCAATAGTACTAACAACATATTTAAGAGTGAAAACTTTTTCACTGAGATCAGGAAAAATGCAAGGATGTTCCCTTTCACCACTTCTTTTCAAAATTTCACTGGAAGTCCTAGGTGATGCCTTAAGACAATGAAAGTATACATTTTGGGGTGGGAGAAAGAAAAAACATCTTTGTCAGTAAAGGACATGATCTATGTAGAAAATTTGAAAGAATTGACAAAATTATAACTAATAAATGATTATAGCAAAGTTGCAGGATACAACATGAATATAGAAAAGTCAATTACTTTACTGAATACCAGTAATGAACAAATGGGACTTGAAATTAAAAACACAATACCTCTTATGTTAGCACCTCCCAAAATGAAATACTTAGGTATAGATCAAAACAAAATATGTGTAAGAGCCATATGAGGAAAACTGCAAAACCTCTGATGAAAGAAATCAAAGAAGAGTTAAATAAATGGATAGATATTCCAGGTTCATAGTAAAACTCAATATTGTGAAGATGTCAATTTGTTCCTATCTAATTTATAGATTCAGAGCAATCCTAATCAAAATCCCAGGAAGTTATTCTGTGGATATTGACAAACTAATTTAAAAGATTATGTGAAGAGGCCAAAGACCCTGAAATAGCCAATACAATGTTGAGGAAGAACAAAGTTGGGAGGTCTGACACAATTTAACTTTAAGACTTACTATAAAGCTACTAATCAAAACAGTGTGGTAAGGGCACAAGAGTGGACAATTAGATCAATGAAACAGAAATGGAGAGCCTAGAAATAGATCTTTGAAACTGGAGTAAAGACAATACAATGGAAAAAAGATAATCTTTTCAACGAATGGTGTTGGAACAACTGGACAGCCACATGCAAAATAATAATAATAATAATAATAATAATAATATGAATCTAGACCTTAAACAGAATTTAAATTCCGCAAAAATTGACTCAAAATATATCATAAACCTAAATGTAAGATGTAAAGCTATAAAACTTCTGAGAAATAACATAGGAGAAAACCTAGATGATTTTCGGTAAGAGAGTGAGTTTTTAGATATAGCACCAAAGGCATGATTCATGAAAGAGTTGATAAGCTGGACTCCTTTAAAGTTAAAAACTTCTGCTCTGTGAGACATTATCAAGACAATGAGAAGACAAGCCACAGACTAGGAGAAAATACTTGCAAGGATATATCTGATAAAGGACTGTTATCCAAAATACACAAAGAATCTTAAAACTCAACAATAAGAAAACAACTCAGCTTAAAAATGGGCCAAGGATCTTGACATCTCACCAAAGAAGGTATACAGATGACATAGAAACATATGAAAAGATGCTCTACATCATATGTCATCAGAGAAATGCAAAGTAAAACAACAATGAGATACCACAGCACACCTATTAGAATGATCCAAATCCAGAACACTAACAACACCAAATGTTGCCAAGGATGTGGAGCAACAGGAGCTCTTATTTATTGTTTGTGGGAATGCAAAATGGTATAGATATTTTGCAACATAGTTTGGCATTTCCTTACAAAAGTAAATACACTCTTAACCATATGATCCAGCAGTTGCACTCATTGGTATCTACCCAAAGGTGCTGAAAACTTATGTCCACATAAAAGCATGCATACAGATCTTTATAGTAGCCTTACTCATAATTACCAAAACTTGGAAGCAACCAAGATGTCCTTCAGTAGGTCAATGGATAAATAAACTGTGGTATATCCAGATAATGGATTATCATTTAGCACTAAAAAGAAAGGAGCTATCCATCCATGAAAAGACATGGAGGAACCTTAAATGCATATTAATAAGTGAAAGTAGCCAATCTGAAAAGGCTACATGCTATATGAGGCCAACTATATGAAAGGCAAAACTACGGACACAGTAAAAAGATCTGTGGTTGCCAGGGGCTTGCAGTGAGTGAGGTTGGGATGAATAATCAGAGCATAGAGGATTTGGGGGCAGTGAAAATATTCTTTGTGATATTATAATGATGGATAAATGCCATTATACATTTGTCCAACTCATAGAACTCAACACTAAGATTGAACCCTAATGTATACTATGGACTTTGGGTGATTGTGATATATCAGTGTGGTTTCATCAGTTGTAACAAATGTACCACTCTGGGGGAATGCAAATAATGGGGAGGCTATGAATGTGCAGGCAAGGAATATATGGGAAGTTACAATTTTCTATCAATTTTGCTGTGATCCTAAAGTTTCTCTAAAAATTAAAATATTTTTAAAAAGCAATAACATAATATATCTATAGTATGACAATAATAGCACAAGGCAGAAAAAGGGAAAGAAGTTAGATTAGAGCAAGGAAATGACACCAGAGAGTAACTTCATGCACAGGAAGAAATGAAAAATAATGGAAATGGTAAATAAGAACGTTAATACAGAAATCATTGCATATATTTTCTCCTTCTTTGTGTCTTAGATTCTTCAAAAGACAATGGATTACAAAGCAATCATTATAATACTAAATTCTTGGGTTTGTAACATTAAAAAATTATGTTTTAATATATAAATAAACAGGAATGCAAGGCTGGTTTAGCATTCAAATATCAATGAATGTGGGCACCTGGCCGGCTTGGTCAGTAGAGCATGTGACTCTTGATCTCAGGGTTATGAGTTCAAGCCCCACACTGGGTGTATAACTTACTTTAAATAGATGATTGATAGATGGATAGATAGATAGATATGAAAAAAATTCATTTCATTCATTCATATGCCTTTAATGTTAATTCTGAAATCCATACTAACTTACATGTACTTTCTTTAACCAAAACAATCTTGAAAAAGAACAAAGTTGGAAGACTCACTCCTCTTAAATTCAAATTTAATACAAAGCCACAATAATCAAGACAATGTAGTATTGGCATAAGGAAAGGCATCTATAGATAAATGCAGTAGAACTGAGAGTCCAGCAATAAACCCCTACATCTGTGGTTCATTACCATATGATCCAGCAGTTCTACTGTTAGATATCTACCCAAAAAGAAATGAAAACACTGTCCACACAAAAACTTATACATGAATGTTCATAGCAGTATGATTCCTAATAGCGCAAATGCAGAAATGTCCCAATTATCCATCAGCTAGTGAATGGATAAACACAATATGATATATCCATAAAATGGTGAACTATTTGTCCATAAAGCATATTTAAGTGCTGATACATGCCACAACGTGGATAAACCTTGAAAACATTATGCCAAGGGAAAGAAACCAGACATAAAAGACCATATGTTTTATGATTCCATTTATAAGAAAGGCAAATCTATACCAACAGAAAGTGATTAGTGGTTGCCTAGGGCTGGGAGTGGGAACACAGACGGTATATGAGCACAAAGTTTTGGGAGAGTGACGGACATGTTCTAAAATTAGATGTGGTGATGGCTGCACAATTCTATAAATGCACCAAAAAACATGGAATTGCACTTAAAGTTGATGAATTTTATGGTATAATTGTATGGTGTGTAAATTATATCTCAATAAAGCTGCTAATTAAAAGATTATAAATGTTTCCCTAAATGCTACACATTGTCACAAGACTTATATGTGTGTACCTATATGTATATATACATAGGAAATGATGGAAAGGGAGCAAGATAGGAAATAGACCTGCTCCCTTAGTCTTTTTTCTATAATCGGAATTTCAGAACTGAAACTGTGAGTAGGAATCGCCTGTTCTCAGACCAGGATAGACATACACATGACCAGGTTTCTCATTTGGGCTCTATTCCAGAATTGTACAGATATATAATGAGGGAACCCTGGGTGGGGGTGGTTGTAAGACCTTCATGTTCATTGGGAGTCTGGGCTTCCCAGGAGTGCATTGCTGGCTGCCTTTACCTGTGAAGTGCTTTTGGTATATTTCAGGCCTTTAATTTCCTCAGTCACTGGGGAGAGCCCATACCTTAGGGTTTTGCTGACACTATGGCCCCTGCTGATGACCAGAGCAAAGTCAATCTGAGTGCTGATTGCAGTGGAGCCAAGGGCTGGAGCTGGCCAGGGTGTCAGGGGCCACTTCATTTAAGTAGGCTTCTGCCTGACTTCTATACATTTGCCCCAGCTGTAGCCCTGCCTCCAGAACAGCCACATTCCCTGGCCTTCCTGGAACACTGCTGTGGGCCCCCACCCTGGATTTCCCTTCCTCCTCTGGCCTATTATAGAAACATCTTTTCTGCATTGCTGTAAACCTTCATTTTCTCTCCCCCTCTGCTATTGCTTAACTCAAGGACAGAGGAAATAGCTGCAGTCCAGAAACACACTTAATAAGGGGGGAAAAAAGGAAGAGGAAGAAGAAAAAGAGAGAAGAAGCCCCAAACCCATCCCCAGTCTTTAAGAAAACAATCCTATAGGATTTGGCTTTGAATTGCCATGCAATGTGGGGAATGTGAAACATGTGCTAATCAGTGTCCTTTCTGCTTGGAGCCTACCTGACTTCTCTCCCCCCTCCCCAGCCAGCTGGGCTAGGCTGGGCCCAGGGGAGCTACAAAGCTGCTAGCTTAGAAGATGGAGACAAATGGGGAGACCCCAAAGGACAAAGCAAGACTTGTTACTAGCCTTGAGGCCAGAGCAACACAGGCAGTGTTTAAGGGCTGTGGGGGTAGATGTGGTGAAGCCTGGAATCTCAGCTTTGAAGTTAAACTGAGGCTGACTTGCCGTGACTGCTCTGGAGGCAACATTTCCTGAGCTGGGCCTTCATTTGCTTCACCACCCTGACCCTGGCCTCCACTATTGCCATACTTGTCCAACTCAGTCTCCCTGCAGCCAGGAGTGCCTTTCCTGAACTGTCTGCCCATGTGGCTGCCACAGTGCTCTTTCCAAACCAGAGATCCAATATCTGCTCCCATCTAGTCTCTCATCTTCTTCAGGAGAAAACCCACAATTCTTAATATGATATATGAGACCCCATATAAACTGGCCTCATGTTCCATCACCTGTCTTCATCCTAAGGTAACCTCCCCCAAACTACTTACCATAATCCTGAACTGCTTTTTTCTTGTCTGCATCAGCCCCTTTGGATCTGCTATTCCTTCAGCCAGTAATGAATAATAGTTCCTCTTTTTCTCCATTAAGATATGTCCCACGTATCATTTAAGAGCAAGTGCTTCTTTGAAACCTTAGGCTTGCTGGGGAGGGTTTTCATGACTTAGGCTGCTGACTTCTTATTGCCAGAGTTCTATGAACATACCTCCGAAAGGCAGAGTGGCACAATGGAAAGAGCCCAGATTAGGGAGTCAGCCAGACTATGTGATAACGGGTAAATGACTTAATCTCTCTCTGAGCTTCAGTTTCCTCATCTGTAAAATGGGAATATGATTTGCAACAGGGCAAAAGAGGTCACGTTGATAAGCGCCAAGCACAGTGCCTGGTACATGTTAGGTACTTAGGTCATGTTGCATGTTGTAAAAGAAATAGAAAAATGATTCCTTTATCCCTAGTTGGGACTCTAAGGAGGCTTTTCTCACCTAGAAATCCAGTGGGTGGTGTTCTCTGGGACATGCTTTATCTATCTGTGTTCTTGGGCTTCCCCTGCCTTTGGCCACACCCATGTCTAAAGGGTCTTCTGCAAGTATCCTGCCTTCCCATTCATATTCCTTAGAAATCTGTATGGGCAGGTAGGAGGGAAGTGGGATGAAATTTTAGCACCTCTTCTCTTCCTCATGCCCTAGTCTTGCCCCCAGCCTCAGAGAGATTGTCTAGTAAGTCACTCTCATGTTGGCCTCGATCTTTCCTACAACAGGCTCCCTAGTCTTTTTTTTCCTGCAATTGGGATTTCAGAAATGAAAATATCCGTGAGTAGGAATCTACCATTCTCAGAATGGGATGGACATGCACATGAGCTGGTTTCTCATCTGGACTCTATTTCAGAAATGTACACAAGATGTCAAAAATACACTATTTGGAACCAGAGCAGTATTTATTTCTTAAAAATTAAGGGAAAAAGTTTCCTTGCTTCAGTTCCTACTGGAATGTAAAATAACTATGTGCTGATGCTGCACTTTGACAGCATTGATTTAGTTAACCTCAGGGTCACTGGATGAGCTGTACATGGACACACACACACAAACACACACATGCATTGAGAGTGCTTTCTTGTGAGCTGGGAATTTTAGGCATTCTGATGCCAGAGTAAGGCTTTTTTGGATCAAGTCGACCATTAACAACACTTTGCTGAGTGTTCCCTTGTGTGCCAAGTGTTGTGCTAGGCAGAAAGAAGAAAAGAAGCCAGGGAAGCAGAAGTCACAGATGGAGTAATCAGAACACAACAGGAGAGAATAAAGAAAGTACTAAGGCAATAATACAGACTAAATATTAAAGGAGAAGTGGTTGAGGTAACTGAACTGGAGTCCCAAGGTAAATTTCCTGAAGGGGATGCTGAGACCAGAGCAAGGCTTTGAAGGATAGGATTGGAGTCATCTGCAGTATTTTCTTAGAAATGTCCATTAGAATGGATTGAATGAGGGGTGCTTGGCTGGCTCAGTCAGTGGACATGCAACTCTTGATCTCAGGGTTGTGAGTTCGAGTCCCACATCAGGTGTAGAGATCATTTAAAACTAAAAGCTGCTTTTAAAAGAATGGATTGAATGAGTATTCATGTGCAGGAGGTAGAAATAAGAATGATCTGGAATTATTCTGAAGGAGACCATATGGAAGTTTGAGAGGAACACGAGACTAAGAGGCAGAAAGCATCTTAGTTCTAGTGCTGCCACTGACTAATTGAGAGTGACGTTGGGCAAGTCCTTCTCTCTGAACCTCAGTTTCCCCAGCTATACATTGTAACTAAATAATAGCAATCTTACCCACCTCCTAGGACCATTGTTAAGAAAGCAAATGAGATAATTGTGTGACTGCTTGGAAAAGTAGGGAGAACTATCCACAACATAGGTTGTTATTCTGAAGGCAGGTGTTTATACTGTAGCCACTCTCCTGCAGCTGGAAATAGGATGACCTCAGTATTTGAATGAATTTTTCTTGGCAGGACTCTTGCCTGCCATGATTATAGCCTGCCAGCCACTAGTTCAGTGGGAATACTTAAAATAGGATCAGTCACACAAGTACACACGTGTGTGTGTGTGTGTGTGTAAGGTTGTATGGGGCTAGGATAGTGGAACCATGACAGCAAGAAGACTAGAGGAGTATTAGGAACAAAGGTGGTAAGTAGAGATGGGGATTTGTGTAAGCATCTTTGGGCCTCTTATACAAATGACATACCCTGTTGCCACTGCATTAAGGTCTATTATCTATCTTCCTTGGTGTACTGCAATCCTTTCTACTTATCTCCCTGACTTCATGCTATTCCCATCCAGTCCATCTACCACACTGCTGCTAACGTGTTCTTTCCAACACACATGGGATTCCTGAGCTCCTGGACGCCAAGGGTAATATTCATGCTCATTCACATGACATTGAAGCAGCCACACATCTTGTTAAAATTGCAAAATACTTTGATACCAGCTGCTCCTCTGAGTCCCTTCAAGACCCCTTCTGCTGCCCTGTTCCCCACTTCTAGACCTCTTTTGATCTTCTCAGGACCCAGAAACTAAAGCAATAGTGCCCAGCACAGCAGGAAACCTGGAGGACACTATTCCATGGGTTGACCTCCATCCATTCTGCTTGGTCAGTGCTCCTGCTGTTTGGGTTTTGTAGATATTTTGAGGATTACCTCTGCATTCATTGTTCATCTCATCCCAGCTCACCATTCTGGTCTCATCCTTAACAAGTTCTCCCTACAGATGTCAAGAACACTGAAATTCTCATATTTCATGTCTGAATGTATACACCTGTCTCTCTCACTATACTGGAAACTCCTTGAGGGCAGAGACTGTGGCTCCCTTATCATTGTAGTCCCAAAGCCCAGCTCAGGACCCAATATGTAAGTGAACAAAAATCTCAATGTTTGTTTCTTAACACAGAGAATACTAGTAGATGGGACCATTCTGTTTGTAATCTTATAAACTATTCTAGGGTCCAGACCTGAAGCTGGTTCAAGGCACTTTGCTGGTCTTCATACATACCCCATGAATGCCAGTCACATTTCCAGTATCCTTAAAAGAGAGAGAAAGTACTATTTCCATTATATTACTGGGGAGATGGAAATATTTCAAGAGTGTGTCTCAACCACACAATGAATGCTTAATAGAACTGAGACATAAAGTCATGTCTCTGGAACTTTTCCTTACCCACAGTGCTATAAAACCCTTTGGGATTTGGGGTGAAAACTGTTGCCCTGATGTGAGTAATTGTAGACAGCTGCCTTCTGGGTAGATGTTGGCTTAGTGTCTCTCTAAGGGGACATAAGGGCTATCTATCTGTTGGAAGTAATGTAAATGTTCTTGCCCCTTCTTCTCCAGAACTGCCAGGAGAGACTCTGGCTTGTGGAGCTGGGGTGGGGAATATATGTTACATCTCTCTTGATTTGGTTGCCAGCTTCTGCCTCATTAACATGGCTCATAACTGGTGGTCCCTTGAGCAACAAGCCAACTTTTGTTTCAGGAACCTCTCTGACAACCTTTCCATCTTTCCTATCCTCATGAGAAGAGTCAACAATAGCCAGCCAAGTTGTGAGTTCTGTCAAGAAGGCCAGACTGGAAGAGTGGCTAAGCTCTGGCTTCAAAGAACTCAGTCTTCCTTGGGAAGCAGGCCTCATACATCAGGCATGACTTAGGCTGCAAGTAAATGAAAGTCTGACTCTAAACGGAAATTATCTCACATAAAAGGCAGTCCAGGGAGAGGTTGATAGATTCAGCTGCTCATGACTGTCAGCAGATACAAGGACAAATAGTTACCTTGTTCTCATCTAGCAGGAGGGAGAAGAATCTAATAACTAATAAGTCCAGGAAACCACATTGGTGTCAAATATGCCCAGTTCTGTCTCTATAGATAATAGAGAAACATGAGCACTGAAGAACAATAGGGTAGATTCATAGTACCCACTGAGTTCTTATTAACAGTGTGGCCTTATACAACTCCATTAACTGCTTTGAGTCAGTTCCCTCATGTGTCAAATGACAATTGTTATAGTATCTGACTTGCTTCCTAACAGGCTTGCAGTGGGGATCATATGACTCAATGAGAAAGCATTTGGTAAGCCGTATAAAGTGCCATATACCTTTGAGACCTTTTAAAATTACTATCATCAAAGAAGATGTACATGGAACACCTACCGTATGCAAGGCACTTAGATTACGTGGTTAAAATCAAACCTAGTTAATGACCTCAAGTTCCTCCTATTACATATGGGTGGGAATACAAACTGGGGCAGGCACTCTGGAAAACAGTATGAAGGTTTCTCAAAAAGTTAAAAACAGAACAACCCTATGATCCAGCAATTGTACTATTGACATGTACCCCCAAAATACAAAAACACCAATTCAAAGGGATACATACATACCCCTGTGCTTATAGTAGCGTTATTTACAACAGCGAACATATGGAAGCAGCTCAAGTATCCATCAATGGATGAATGGATAAGGAAGATTATATATATAGATATATATAGATATATATATATCTATATGTATATATTAGAATATTAGTCATTAAAAAGAATGAAATCTTGCCATTTGGAATGATATGGATGGAGCTGGAGAGTAAAATGCTAAGTGAAATATGTCAGTCAAAGAAATACAAATACCATATGATTTCATTCATACATAGAATTTAAGAGACAAAACAAATGAACAAAGGGAGGGGGGAAAGAGAGGGACAAACCAAGAAATGCACTCTTAACCACAGAGAACACAGTCATGGTTACCAGAGGGGAGGTGGTGGGGGGATGGGTGAGCTAGGTGATGGGGATTGAGGAAGGCACTTGTCATTATGAGCACTCAGTGATATGTGGAATTGTTGAATCACTGTCTTGTACACCTAAAACTGATATAATACTGTAATCTAACTGGAATTAAAATTTAAAAATAACCTCAAGTTCCACTAAACAGTTCAACAAACATCTATTATGCACCCATAGGTGCCAGAGATACAGATATGAGAAAAGACCTAGTCTCTGCCCTCAGGGAGCCACCAGGAGAGCAGGAGACAGGCCTGTGAACACACAGCTTCAATACAATGTGGTAAGTACATGGAACAGTAGAGGTGTGTACAGAGTACTTTGGGAGTACACAGGAGTTACTTACCTATCCAGGCTATATTAGGAAGGGACGGGATAGTGTCAGGAACTTATAAAGCAATAAGAAGATAAGAAGTGTACCATATGCCATAGATACATGGATAGCAGGACCTCCAAACAACCTTCTCACCTTGTACTTTAGAAAAAAATGATGGAGTAGAGTCTGTAAAACACAATGAGTAAACAATGGGGTGATGAATTCTTTTCTCCTTCCTCTCTATATGTTGTGGTTAACCCACACACACACTCCCCAGAGCTTCCAGTCCACATCTACAGTCTGAAATCTGAGCATCTCCATGCATAATTGGGTCTCAAATGGTCACTGAACATTGACCCTTGCTAGCAGAACAGTATCCTCTAGGGCCTTCATGATCTTCCTTAGCACATCCTCTAGCAACTGCAGAAGACTAAGCTCCTGATAACTGGTTGGGGCATGTTTATCACTTTTACAGAAAAGATTACTTAGGACCATGGGACACCTGGGTGGCTCAGTGGGTTAAGCCTCTGCCTTCAGCTCAGGTCATGATCTCAGGGTCCTGAGATTGAGCCCCTACATAGGCTCCTTGCTCAGTGGGGAGCCTGCTTCCCCCTCTCTCTCTGCCTGCCTCTGTGTCTACTTGTCATCTCTCTCTCTGTCAAATAAATAAATAAAATCTTTAAAAAAAAAAGATTACTTAGGACTGTAGAGTTTCATGTATCCTACAATTAAAAATTACGGCCCCCCATCATACCCGGCCATCTGAACATACTTTAAATCTATATTTATAAAGGGTTTGTGTGAATTTTTAAAACAATAAAATATACTTCAAATATAAAGCAACCTTGTAGTTTCTTCAAGTGCTGTTTTCATTGACCTCATCAATTCCCTGAACTGTGTAATCCCTGCTGGTGGCGCTGTGACGATGGGGTACATGAAGTCTGTAGGATCTGACCCTTGAACCAAACCTCAGGGTTAGATGTTGAGTCCCAGTGACAGTGCTTTGCCCAAAGTCATACTGCTACTACGTGGTATAACTAGAATTTGAACTAGTGCCTAGCATGTAGTGGAGTCACAGCTCACGTATATTGTTGGTGGAATGAATGAATTAATGAAAGGGCTTTCTGATCACTCTTCTGTGGAGATCTTTGCTGCCCACAGCTGCCTCTTAAAATGTCTTAATTAGAGTCTGATTGGATTTGACCACTAGAAAGTCTGCTGCACTTTTGGTGCATGGTTTCCTGGGCTGTGAAGAGCATTGCTGTTCAGCAGCCTTATAAAGCACCCTCCTGGACAGCTTCTCAGGCCCAAATTTCTGCTCTTTGGCAGACTCTGGGCTTTATTACCTCCAGAGGTACCCAACCACCTGCCTGTTTTCAGGTTGCATCCCCGGGTCCAAAGTTTGACAGTGTTTTCCTGGGAGACACAGCCATCCCCCCCCGTTGCCCCAAACCAGCTAGGGGACTTAAAAAGGCCAGAGGCAACCACTTGCATGGGCCTGGCCTTGAAAAATGGAATGCTTCCCCTCTTGCATACCAATTAGTGAATGATGTGATCTGCATTAATTGGAAGATTGCTGAGAGAATCCTCCCAGAAAATAAATGGAAACCAACAAGGGGTGTGCATATTCTCCAAAATGGGAGGGCTTCTTTTCTTTTGGAACTCATCCAGGAACTGCAAAAGATGCCAGAACTGTGGGAGATGATGAACAAGTGAGCTAACGATCAGGCATTTTGACCACGGGTTCAAATGGGTGTGGCAGAACTACCTTAGACCACATTCCAGCTTCACTATTTTTTTCTTAAATTTTGCTTTATACTCCCTTCAAAGGAAAAAGTTGCTTTCCAGCTTTTTTTGTTTATTTGTTTGCAAAAGGGAGTTTACAAACCAAAACATGGAGGGAGTTTACAAACCAAAACATGGTTGAATGTCAGGCAAATCAGTTAAAAACATTTGAGTCCTATACAAACACCATAATCTATGGTCTTGGCCCAAGCTGCAAACAATTTCCAAGAAAAAAAAGTGCTCAGCAATTAAGTTGAAGTTGCCATGAAAGGATTTCCAAGGGAGTGAGGAATAAGACACACTTCATTGAGAGCTCCCTCCTCAATATAGCTCTCATTAAGAGCTCAGCAATTTAAAGGTAATTCCAACAATTCACCACTCTGAGGAAGGTGTTATTATTCTCCCCATTTAACAGATAAGGAAGCAAGTTTTCAAGCTGCGGAATGACATGCCCAAGGTTAATACCACTAAATGGCAGAGTCAGGATTTGAACTAGTGCCTAGCACATAAGAGTCTCAGTTCATGTATATTGTCTATGGAATGAATAAATTAATGAGAGATCTTTCAGACAGTTAAATCCAGTAGCATTTTTCTTGCCTGTTTGTGTTTCTGATATTTTGTAACAAAAGTTTTCAAACATACAAGAACATTTAAAGAATTTTGCATTAAACACTCATATACCTATCATTTAGACGCTACTATTAACATTTTACTATATTTGCTTTATCACATTATCTATTCCTTTACTGATTCCCTCTATCCATCAATCCCTATTGTTTTCTAATATATTTCAAAGCAAACTGACATCAATACAGGTCCCTATAAATATCCCAGCATGTATACCACTACTGTGTTTTACGATTCTTTTCTGTTGAGGTAAAATGTACATATAATGAAGTGTACAGATCTTCAGTGTATTTCTTAGGGTGAATTCTGACACACCCTGCACCTTATATTCGAAGCCGCTATCAATATATAGAACATGACCATCAACCCAGAAATTTCGCTCATTTATGTTGTCCTTAAATGCTGTGCCACTTCCCTAATTTAACCAGCAGTTCTTTCGTCAGCTAGATGTCAATGATTCTAACTGGGAAGCTGTGTTGAGATAGCTTTTCCTTCATAGACTGATGCTCTGGGTCGGGGGTAGGGGGGCGGAGGAGAACCAGGTGACACTTAAGATCTGGTCTTTAGGGCCCTTCACTTTGATCGATTTCACCTGGAAACATTTCTTCTCCTTTCAGGCAAACATTTGTGAAGGGCTGCCTGTGGATTATAGCAATTAACTTTATCAGTTTAAACTGAGGTGAAACCATGAATTTGTTTTTATTGTAATTTAATGTCAGTAAATGAATAAATGCTAGCATTAATGGCTGCTCTTTTCAGCAGGGACTCTTTCATCTGTGTTTGCCTAAAAATTAAAAGTATTGTTGCTAAACATAAAATGTTTCCAGCTTGGTCCTCAAAGTGAGCTCCAGTCAGTTCATTGAAACCCAGATTGGGGCTAAGAGCTAAAATATACACAGAACATTCAAAGGAGTGTGTATGTGTGCTTGAGTAGGATATAACCCAAAGGGCCTTCGGCCTATTTGAAAAAGACGTATTGGACCAGATAAACTATGTTACCTTCTGGAAACCCAGGTTTCGAGTAATTTGATATGTAGTAAGAATTTGGCTATTCTATGATTTGGGTAATGTGAGAGGCATTATAGGTTGAATTGGCAGAGATACTGATGGGCCTACCAAAAATGCCTGAGGCCTTGGTCCTTTTGGTTGATGGTACCTCTGCTGGTTCGCAGTGTGAGCATTGCCACTTGGACTTCTTATCTAGGGATTTTCCCAATTTAAAGTTTATCACGGGGCGCCTGGGTGACTCAGTCGGTTAAATGTCTGTCTTCGACTCAGGTCATGATCTCAGGGTCTTGAGATGGAGCCCTGCATCAGTCTCCCTGCTCAGCATGGAGTCTGCTTCTTCCTCTCCTCCCTGTTTGTGCTCTCTCTTGCTATCTCTGTCTTTCTCTCTCTCTCTCTCACATAAATAAATAAATAAATATTTAAAAAAAATAAAATTTATCACAACCACTCCCAGTGGATTAAAACACAGATCGCTGGGGCGCACCCCCAGAGTTTGTGACTCATTAGACCTAGAGTGGGTCCTGGAAATTTGCATTTCTAACAAGCTCCCTGGAGATGTTGCTGGTTTAGGGACCACACTTTTGAGAACCACTGCTTGAACAAATGAACAAATGAATGAATGAATAGGATCCCTTGCCCAAGACCACATTGCTTCCCCTCTATAACCCTATGGCATTATTTATAGTTGAGTGAGTGAGAATAGACACCCCCTGTGTAACATGTGCCTGCTGCTGCGAAGTGTTAGAGTTGGGGGATACTAGGGAGGCTAAATACACTACCTTTTTCTCCAGCCTGCACAGCAAGAATTTGTGCTGGGTTTATTATGACCCTGGTTTTCTCATAGTTCTAACTGATCTTACCACAGACAAGGAAAGAACCCAGGCCCCAAACCACATGACACAGTTTTAATTAACTCCCTCCTGTGTCAGGACCCTTAGAAAGAGATAATATGTAGCTATGGAGACCATACGTCCCATATTTCCTGGGACAGCTCTAATTTCACATATTCTGTCCTTTTGTCCCCATAAATAGAATTGTCAGACCATGTCCTGCATTTGGATTCAGAAAATATTGTTCCCATATGCATGGCCCTAGGGAGCCAAACACAAGTCTTCACTTTCTTTCTTGAGATTGTGGGGACCAGGGCAAAAGCTTGGCTCTTGGAGAGGGCTTGAGAGTTGGGGTAAATCTAAACATTTGAGATGAGCAACAAGCTGCCTGTACCTTTTCTTCTTCTTTTTCTAAAGCCTTAGTGATGCCAGCTATAGATCCTTGAACATTACAAATATGAGAGTCTGAGTGCTGGGAAGGACTGAATTGGACCTCTGGCTGCCTTTCTTTCTTCCTCCCCCTCCCTACCCCCACTCTCATGCTCTGGAAGGACCACACAGAAATAGCCCAGACAGAAGAGCCACTCCAAAGAAGGAAATTCCACAACCATTACTGACCAGCTACTCAGTCTAGTATTTACCTACCTTCTCTGGCAGGAAGTTCTTCCTTCTTGCTAACATCAGTCTCTCACATTGCAATTTCAGTTTCTTTCCCTCTTGCTCTGCTTTCAATCAAAATTAAGAACAGCTGGTCCTTACCCTCTATGTTCTTTATGTGCATAAAAGTCCTATTAAACCATCCTTCCTGGGCCCAGGTTTAACCATCCTTGGAGCTCCTTTTTCCTTCCTGCGTGTATCTGACTTGCCAACCATTTAATGATCTTTGCCATAGGGAAGCAACTTAGGCAGTTTGGGCCAACAGTGCAGCAAAGCCTAAAGCTTTATGACTTGTGCTAATGGACGTGCTAGATGTTTAGTAGAGACTATTTTTGAGCACACTATTGTGAACAATTTAAAGTGGACTGTACATGGAACCCATTTCCTCTCCCGGCTCCCCCAACAGGGCCTCCCCTTAGCAGCTGAAATGAGTTAGCGGCAATCAGTGCAGAGTAGGAATCCTGTGGTTTCTGCCCTTCCCTCCTGCTGGTTCTATGGCAGCTAGTCTCTTTAAAATGAGCTTTCTCCTTAGTAAGGCTGGTAAATGTGACTTTAAAATCAGCTGGACACGGAGGCGAGGAATCACCTTAGCTGAAAAGCAGGAGGTGCCAGGGCTGAAGCTCCTGGTGAACTTTAGAGGGCGGGGTATAGGGGTGATCAGGGATCCATGAGAGGAACTGGACCCAGAATGTTTGCATCTACAGGATGATTGCACCTTGGAATTGTACATGCCAGTTTTGCAAGTTTGCCGATGACTTGTCTGGCTTTTGTTTGTGCACTCGGCCTTTGTGCACTGTACCAACTCTGTGAACGGGATGCCAGCGATCTGTGGCAGAATCCCAGGCTTGGTGCCATTTGGGTTCCTAAAGAGAGGAGGTCACTTGCCATGTGATGGGATTCTCTTCGTCAGGTGGGTTACCTGCCTTTGGTGGGATGTATTCCTGAACCGTTTGCATGGCGTGGGAGAGCTGCTATCTTACATCATGCTGCTGGGTGGGTCTAAGATCCAGTCCAATCAGGGTGAAATAGATCTAGCTAATGGCACTGCAGAGGAAAGGGATAGGGCCAACTTCTATTTGTCTTGTCCTCATCTTCTTACTGTTGGCTCCTCCTTTTTAATCAAACCATAAAAGCTCTTCACAAAGTCTAGCCAGGCAGCTTGTCTCAGCAAAGCTACAGGAGCAGTTAATGTACCCGGCCATAAAGAAGGAAGAGAAAGTGACAGAGAAGAAGAAAAAAAAAGTTGGCATTTGTGTGAGGATGTCATTGAAGGCTTCATCACAAATACACTCAAGACATAGGAACAGAAATTGTCTTGGGGTGGGGGTGGGGAAAGCAGTTTGATTGAAGCATTAGCTGCCTTGGTACTGAGCCAAGGCAAATTGCCAGAGAACCATTAAACTCTGTGTAATTCCATATAATTCACAGCAGCCACACGTAATCTGAATCAAACCTGACAAAACTTCCCTATCACTTATTGTCCATTAGTGCCAAATGCATACTCTACAGTTACTTAAACTTTTTTAGTCATATCATGGTGGCCGTATTTTCCAAGCCCCAAATCTTTGAAAACGTGCCTTGACAAAGGGTTTTTTCTTTCCTGACTTGTGAATTTGTTTATATGAAAAGCCTTGCGAAGGGATAAACACTAAACTACACTGAACAAATGGCCTTTAAGGAACTATAGTCACATGAAGTCGTGTTAGGGCAAACTCTCATTCAGACGTTGTTGAGCGCCCCTCACCCCCTGCCACCATACACCTTTTTAGGGGTCTGAGGGAATTGGTTAACTAAGCACTAAATCAAATTAGAATCTGGTTTAAACCCATCGTCTGGATTTGCTCTTAAAATTTTCGGGGATGGTGGACTGAAAGGGCCTGTTGTAATGTCTGTACACAGGAAGGTGGAGTAGATGTTACTTTGAATTCCCAGATGCTAGGAGCAGTTAAATCTCCCAGTGTTCATGGTCTGTTTGTGAGGGCTTGTGTGCGTGTTTTAAATTAACGTCCTCAGGCTGAGAATGTTAAAAAGAAGGAGAATCATATATGGATGGATACAACGTATTGTTACCATGCACTTAAGTTTACTTATTAAAAGCTTCATTCCTCCCACTGCATTAAGAGTCTAACAATCACCTCTGGGCATTCACCACAAACAGGAGATAGTTAGCACAAAGCATAATTAATTTGGAATATTCTGAGCCAATAATAATAATGTTTTTTAAAAAGCTTGGAGAGTTGGGGTGCCTGAGTGGCTCAGTTGATTAAGCGTCAGACTTTTGATTTCGGCTCACGTCATGATCTCATGGTCATGAGATCAAGCCCTGTGTCAGGCTCTGTGCTAGGTGTGGATTTTGCTTAAGATTCTCTCCCTCTCCCTCTGCCTATCCTCCCACCCAGCTCACTTGTACTCTCATGCTCTCTCTCTCTCTCTCTCTCCCTTAAAAAAAAAAAAAAAAGTGCCTCTTTAACCAGAACTCTGCATTGCTACTTAAGGTTAATGAGTAGCAGTATACCCATGGAAAACAAAAATGTTTTGTCACATCCACACAGAAGAAAATATCTTAAACCTAATACATTCTTTATCTTGGGCGAGTCACATACCATCCATGAACCAAAGCTGTATGATCAGTGAAGTGAAAATGTTCCTTGTCCAGCATCCAGCAAATGAGTAGGATGATAGCCTAAAAGTCTTTTAATTCTCCTTTTAACAAATATTTCTTGAGCAGCTACTATGTGTTCAATACAGACATTTGTTTTCTAAGGTATCAGCAACAGAGCTATAAAAAGATATGGTGAGTGCTGTGAAGTGTGTAAGCCTGGTGATTCACAGACCTGTACCCCTGGGGCAAATAATACATTATATGTGTATAAAAATAATTTAAAAAGAAGAATATTTTAAAAAGATAGTGTGATTGTCTTTACTACTATAATGTAAGCATCCTGACAGAAAGTAAATATATACAGAAACAAATGTGATAATACAAAATGATAACTTCTATGAAGAAAATAAAATAATGTGGTGCAGAATGATGGGGATCAGGGTTGGGGAAAGATGGGAGTCTACTTTATCTCAGGGAAAGTGTCTCTGAGGAGGTAGCATTTGAGCTGACACTTGCATGATGAAAGGAGCTACATAGGGACCTAGACAAAAAATGTTCTCAGCAGAGAGAACAGCAAGGGCAAAGGTCCTAGATGAGGATGGGTTTGACCTCTCTGAAGAACAGAAAGTTCAGTATTACTGCAGTGTGTAGGAAATGAGGCCAAAAAGGCAGACATGGCCAAATTGTGTAGCGCTTCTAATCTTCTGCTATTTACGTTGTAAGAATCATTCCTTGGTCTCCTTGTCTGATTTAATTAGTGAACATAAGTGCCAGATGTTAATGATAGGGGTGCTTGAGGTTTGCCCATAAGAAACCCAGGAAGAGGCACTGATGGGGGGTGGAGGAGAGGCTAAGACAGACAAAACAAGCTCAGATGCCTGGGGGAGAAAGAAGTGTGGATGGAAGAGAGCGTGTACACAGGAAAGGCAGTTAGAGAGAGAGGCAGGAAGTCTGGAGGGAGGAGGGAAGGCACCAGAATGACCTTGGCTATGAGGAAAGTTCTCAGTGCCAAGGTTTGTGGAGTCTGCTGTCAGAAGGTGTCAACCATCACAGGAGAAGGTGCAGGGCTCTATCCTTGTGTTTAAGATTAGGAAGTGGGAATGAGCAGGGACAGGAGCCAAAGATCTGCCAGAGAGGAGGGGGTGGGGGGTTGGGCAAAATGGGTGAAGGGGAATGGGAGGTATAGTCTTCTAGCTATGGAATGAATAAGTGACAGGAATAAAAGGCCCAGCACAGGGAACATAGTGCTATTTTAATAGCATTGTATGGTGACAGGTGGTAGCTACACTTGTGAGCACAGCACACAATACAGAGTTGTCAAATACACCATGTTGTACACCCAAAACTAATGTAACAGTGGATGTCAGATGTGCTCAAATAATAATTTAAAACTCAGGTTCTTTCTTTTCGTCTAGCCTCAACCTGAAAAGCAAGGCTGCTACCAGGAGAAGAGCTTCTATACTGCTCTACCCTTATTGATTTCCCAGATCTTGAACCCAAATGCCCACCATTTCCTGCTTCATTTGCTTCTCCAACTAATCCTGCTGTTGCAAAGGGAAACACACTCTGATGGGAAAGTCTCTACCCAACAGGAGCACACAAACAATTGAATGTATTTTCTCTCCCCCACCCCCCCTTTTTTTTCCCAACAGTGGAAACATGGTTTTGCTCTGTGTTATTTGACACATCTTGCTGAGCGGGAAAGAGATAGGTATGTGTCACTTCTCAGTCACCATGTGAACAGGACAGTAGCTTGGAACAGAACAGTGTGATGACTTATTTGTTCCCAGATTTGCAGCACTATGTGAAAGCAGCAGCAAGTGTGCCAGTTTAATTTAAAATTGGATCTGTCCTAGGGTCAGTAAAGCATATTATTGTTATTGCCTTTGCAACATACATATATACCTTGGTAGATTCTTTCTGTGGGAATAGGTTGCTTTAATAGCAGTTATGCAGAAGCATGGGAGGAAATTAAATGCCCCTCTTCCCCCTTCTTCATCTAACACTGTTCAGAGGGCTAAGCAAAGACCAAAGATTAAAATCACTGCTGGAGAAATGAGGCCTGGGCAGAGGCAAACAATGTCTGGGAGCAGAATGCAGGGGCAGTGAAAAATAGAAAGCAAGTTCCGTTTCCCTTTGTCCACATCTGGTAGAGGGCACGTGGGTAAGCTGGACAAGGGGTTTCCAGACAGTAGAGCAGGCTGAGTATTTTCCAGAGGCAGCCTTTTGTCCCATTCCTGAAGGGTGTTAGTCCTTTGGTCTTTTTCCAGTCAGAAATGACTAATGTTGGATATGTGCACTCTTTAGAAACTGTCTTTGGCTTTTTGCATAATGGGTTATAAATAAATGGCTTCAGGGAACCAGCAATGAGTTATTGAGTGAACCTGGCTTTGGGATGGTTCAGATTCTGGATAGTTAATCACATCCTCTTGGGCTGAAAGGCTGTATCTAACTTATTCACATTCAGCTGTAAAGTGAAAAAGATGCTTTGGATCAACTTGAATAGTTTTAACATCAACAATGGTTGATGCTGGAGAAATAAAGATTATGTTAATCCAAGTAGAATTATTTCCATCTCTCTCTAGTAATCTGGTGGAGTTTAATGCCCATTTTTCTTTTAATTGGGGCATTTCTTACAGGCATTCAAGCACAGTTCATAAATGCCAATAAGTTCATATATCCTATTTCCAGCAGTTTTATATTAGGTGGTATGAAAAAGACTCTTGGTCTTTCCAGCCATGTAAGCTCACACACTAGATTTGCACGCCATGCTGTCTTAATGCTGGGGGCATCTTCTGGGCTTTCTGGTTTGTCTCAGACTGTTTTAACCCTATACAAGGAAGCTTATATCATGGTAGTATACAGTGAATCCCATCACTGGCAACTGCTTCCAGAAGTCAGGAACAAAATCTTCAATGTACTACCATACCCTTTCCTCTACTTTCTTGCACCCAGTCCTCCCTAAACTCTCAACTACATCAGCTTTGCAAGGTTCTTTGCTCACTTGTGCCACTGGAATTCATAGTTTAGTAGACAGCCAAGAAGCATAGGCAATCCAGTAGGAGGCAGTAATGATTGATGCCAGAAGAGGAAATACCTGGTGTGGCCGTGGCCTGATCAGAAGTTCTGCTTCTCAGAGTGGGTATTAGGAACTCCGAGGAGCACAAGCAAGAGGCATATCAGGGATACACAGGCAGAGCAGAAGTAGATGGCTCCAAGCTTAGATAAGATATTGATTCCTTTTTTATGATATGTCAAGATAGAAATTAGTTGGTGATTTTAAAAAAAAAAAACAACTCTTCACCTTAACCAGTTGGCAGATAAAAAGAGTGAAATCTTTGTCTTCATTTTCATTTCCTACTGAAATCATCCACTTGATGAACAGTGTCTCAAAGCAGAGAGGAATGATGGGGACATTCATAAATTATATCCCTATTGTGAAGGATTACCCTTTGAAGTAAAATGCTCTGCCTTGATTAAAGCTATGAGTATGTGAAAACAGTGCCTGGTTGTTTGTCTGTACCTCAGAAATATAATCTGTAATCTAGTGGTCCTTATCTTTGAAAGTCTTAAGGACTTACACATGTGCACATACACACACACACACACACACACACACACACAGTAAAATGCACAAATCTCAATGAATTTTTAGATACGTGTAGTTTCAGGTAATCAGCACCGAGATCAATATGTAAAACATTTCCAGCACCGCTGACAATAACACTCATATGCCTTCACATTTAGTACACCCACTCCAGAGAGCACCAATATGTTGAGTTTTATCAACATAGATTAGCTTTATCTGTTCTTGACCTACATGTAAAATGGAATCACACAGTATGTATTGTAGTCTGCTCTCTTTCACTCAGCATATTTCTGAGATTCATCCAATCTCCTGTATATATGAATACCTTGTTCTTCTTAATTGCTGTGTAGTGTGCCATTCTGTATATGTGTGTATATATGTTTTTTTAAGTTTTTATTTTCATTCCAGGTAATTAACAGAGTGTTATATTAGTTTCAGGTGTACAATATAGTGATTCAACAGTCCCATACATCACCTTGGGTTTATTAATACAGGTGTGCCCTTAATCTCCACCACCTATTTCACCCATCACTCCACCCCCTTCTCCTCAAGTAACATCAGTTTATTTTCTGTAATTAAGAGTCTGTTTCTTGACTTGTCTCTCTATCACTTCTGTTTTTCCCTTTTCTCATTTGTTTTGTTTCTTAAATTCCATGTATGAGTGAAATCACATGGCATTTGTCTTTGACTGATTTACTTCATGTAGCATTATACTCTCTAGCTCCAACCATGTCATTGCAAGTGGCAAGATTTCATTCTTTTTCATGGCTGAGTAATATTCATATATATATATGTATATGGGTGTGTGTGTATATATATATATATATATATATCACATCTTCGTTATCCATTCATCCATCAATGCACACAGGAGCTACTTCCATTTCTTGGCTGTTATAAATAATATGGCTGTAAATGTAGGGGTGCACATATCCCTCTGAATTAGTGTTCTTGTAGTCTTTGGGTAAATGCCCAGTAGTGCAATTGCTGAAGCATAGGGTAGTTCTAATTTTAATGTTTTCAGGAAACTCCACACTGCTTTCCAGAGTGGCTGCACCAGTTTGCATTCCAACCAACAGTGCATGAATATTCTTTTCTTGCCACATCCTTGCCAACACCCGTTGTTTCTTGCATTATTGATTTTAGCTACTATGACAGGTGTAAAGTGTTATCTCATTGTAGTTTTGATTTCTATTTCCCTCATGATAAGTGACAAAGAACAACTTTACATGTTTCTGTTAGTCATATGTATGTCTTCTTTGGAAAAATGTCTGTTCATTTCTTCTGCCTATTTTACAAATGGATTTTTTGTTTTTTGGGTGTCGAGTTTCATAAGTACTTTGTATACTTTGGATACAGATATGTCATTTGCAAATATCTGCTCCCATTCTCTAGGTTGTCTTTTAGTTTTGTTGATTGTTTCCTTCACTGTGAAGAAGCTTTTTATATTGATGAGTCACAATAATTTATTTTTGCTTTTGTTTCCCTTGCCTCAGGAGACCTATCTAAAAAGAAGTTGCTGGGGCCAATGTGAAAGAAGTTACTGCTTCTGTTCTCTTTTAGGATTTTTTTGTTTTCAGGTCTCACATGAAGGTCTTTAGTTCATTTTGAATTTATTTTTGTGGATGGTGTAAGAAAGGGGTTCAGTTTCATTCTTTTGCATGTTGCTATCCAGTTTTCCTAAGACCATTTGTTGAAAAGACTGTTTTTCCCACTGGATATTACTTCCTGCTTTGTTGAAGATTAATTGGCCATGTAGTTGTGGGTTCTTTTCTGGGCTATTTTGTTCCATTGATATATGTGTCTGTTTTTGTGCCAATACCACACTGTTTTGATTAATACAGCTTTGTAATATAACTTAGAGTCTGGAATTGTGATGCCTCCAAGTTTGCTTTTCTTTTTCAAGGTTTTTTGACTTTTCAGGTTCTGTATGGTTCCACACAAATTTTAGGATTGTTTGTTCTAGTTCTGTGAAAAATGCTGTTAGTATTTTGATTGGGATTACATTGAATGTGTAGATTGCTTTCAGTAGTATAGACATCCGAACAATATTTGTTCTTCTAATCCGTGAACATGGAATGTCTTTCCATTTCTTTGTGTCTTCTTCAATTTCTTTCATTAGTGTTTTATAGTTTTTAGAGTTTCACTTCTTTGGTTAGGTTTATTCCTAGGTGTCTTATTATTTTTGGCACAGTTGTCAATGGGATTGCTTTCTTAATTTGTCTATCTACTTATTTACTAGTAGTGTTTAGAAACACAATAGATTTCTATATATTCATTTTATATCCTGTTACTTTACTGAATTAATTTATCAGTTCTAGCAGTTTTTTGGTGGAATCTTTTGGGGTTTCTATAATCTTACCAATTTGGATTCCTTTTATTTCTTTTTGTTGTCTGATTGCTGTGGCTAGGACTTCCAGAACTATGTTGAATAAAAGTGGTTAGAGTGGACATCCTTGCCTTATTCCTAACATTAAGGGAAAAGTTCTCAGTATTTCCCCATTGAGGATAATGTTAGCTGTGGGGTTTTCGTATATGACCTTCATTATGTTGAGATATGTTCCCTCTAAATCTACTTTTTTTGAGGGTTTTTATCATGAATGGATGTTGTACTTTGTCAAATGCTTTTTCTGTGTCTATTGAAATAATCATATGGGGTCTTCATCATTTCTCTTTTTAGTGTGATTTATCATGTTGAGTGATTTGTGAATATTGAACTACACTTGCATCCGAGAAACAAAACCCACTTGATTTTGATGAGTGATTTTTGTAGTATATTGTTTAATTTGGTTTGCTACTATTTTGTTGGGAATTTTTGCATCTGTATTTATCAGGGATATTGGCCTGTAGTTTTCTTTGGTAGTGGGGTCTTTATCTGGTGTTGGTATCAGGGTACTGCTTGATCTCATAGAATGAATTTGGAAGTTTACCTTTCCTTTTCTATTTTTTTGAATAGTTTGAGAAGAATAGGTATTAAATCTTTTTTAAATGTTTGGTAGAATTTGCCATCTGGTCCAGGATTTCTGTTTTTTTCGGGAGATTTTTGATAACTGATTCAATTTCTTTGCTGGTTATCAGTCTGTTCAAATTTTCTATTTCTTTCTGATTCATTTTGGTAGTTTATATGTTTCTTGGTATTTATAAATTTTCTTTAGGTTGTCCAATTTGTTGGCATACGTTTTTCATAACATTCTCTTATGATTAACTATATTTCCATGGTTTGCGTTGTTATTTCTCCTTTCTCATTTGTGATTTTATCTATTTGAGTCTTTCTGTTTATTTCTTGGTAAGTCTGGATAAGGGTTTATCAATTTTATCAATTTTTTTCAAAGAATCAGCCCCTGGTTTCATTGATCTGCTCTATTGAGGTTCTTTTAGATTCTGTACCATTTATTGCTGCTCTAATCTTTGTTATTTCCTACATTCTGCTGGTTTTAGGTTTTTTTTTTGTTGTTCTTTTTCTAGATCCTTTAGGTGTAAGGCTAGGTTGTTGTTTGAGATTTTTCTTGCTTCTTGAGATAAGCCTGTATTGCTATAAACTTCCATTTTAGAACTGCTTTTGCTTTATCCCAGAGGTTTTAGACTGTGTGTTTTCATTTTCATTATTTTCTACGTACTTTTTTATTTTTTCTGATTTCCTGGTTGATCCAGTCATTGTTTTGTAGCATATTATTTAACCTCCATGTATTTGTGGTCTTTCCAGATTTTTTCTTGTGGTTGACTTCTAGTTTTATAGCATTGTGGTCAGAAAAGGTACATGGTATGACTTCAGTCTTCTTGAATTTGTTGAGGCTGGATTTTGGGCTAATATATGATGTCTTCTGGAGAGTATTGCATGTACGTTTAAAAAGAATATGTATTCTGCTGCTTTAGGATGAAATGTTCTGAATATATCTGTTAAGTTCATCTGTTCCCATGTGTCATTCAAAGCCTTGTTTCCTTGTTGATCCTCTGCTTAGATGATTTTGAAGGGAGTTTTTTGTGCCTCCTGGATCTGGATATCTGTTTCCTTCCCCAGATTACAGAAGTTTTCAGCTATTATTTCTTCAAATAAATTTTCTGCTGCCTTCTCTCTTCTTCCCCTTCTTCTTCTTCTTTCTTCTTTCTTCTACTCCTATAATATGGATGCTATTATGTTTGATGGAGTCATTGAGTTCCCTGAGTCTATTCTTATTTTGTGCTGTTCTCTTTTTCTCACTTTTGTTCAACTTGATTTCTTTTCCATTACTATATTCTAGGTCACCAGTTCCTTCTTCTGCTTCTTCCATCTTGCTATTCATTCTATCAAGCCTGTTTCTCATTTTGCTTTTTGAGCCCTTTATCTCTGCTATATTATTCCTTATCTCTGTGTTAAGGGTTTCTCTCACATCTTCCACTCCCTTCTCAAGTGCAGTGTGTATCCTTATGATTGTTATTTTAAAGTCTCTATCAGGCAGGCATGTTACTTATATTTGTTTTGCACAGATCTCTGGCTGTTGCCCTTTTCTGTTCTTTCATTTGGGATAAATTTTTCTGTCTTCTCATTTTGTCTGCCTCTCTATGTCTCTTTCTCTGTGTTAAGAACATCAGCCCACTCTCCTGCTTTTGAAAGTGGTGACTTTATGAAGAAGGGTCCTGGAGTGCCATGCGTTGCAGTGTCCCTTGTCTACCAGAACCTGGCACTTCAGGAGAATATCTTATGTATGTTGCTTACACCCTGCTCTTGTGTCTGAGTCATTTTTCATTTCAGTGCAATCTGTTGCACTAACTCTCTGCCTATTGTGGGCTTTGCTTGCTCTCCTTGATGTTAGTGGGATCCAGGCAGGCCAGCTCTTGGTGGGGGGAGCATGTGGTCCAGGGAACTCAGGAGTGGGGCAGCCTTGTTAGTAAAATTTATGTTGGTCCTCTAGTCCTATGCCAGATCCCTTGAAGTACTGTTGTGCCTGGAGACTGAAGGTGGGTGCAGTGTGTGATAGTGGCTGGGGGCACATGGCTGGGCATGGTGCAAGGGCTTGGCAGGGCATGCAGTGGCCACTGTATACCCAGCAGCTGGGTGTGGCATGTGCACAGCTTTTAAAAAAAATTGCCATAAGCCCAGGCTACAAGTGTCTGTGCAGCCCTCCCTCCTACATCTGGCTCTGTGTTTAGGTTGGGGAGTGGGGGAAGAAAATCCCACCTGCCAACTTACCCATTTTCAAAGAAATTCCCAACATGCCCTAAAATCAATAGGAAGAGATCTGTCTCCCATTTGCCCCCAACACTTTTGTAAACTGCTGTTTTTCTGTTGCATTTCCACATAGGCTGCTGTGTCTTTAGGTTGGCAACCCAGCTATCATTGGTCCTCCTGGCTAGCCCAGTGCTGAGTCAGTTGACCATTAAAGCTCCAGGCTCCAAGTTCCCCTGGTTTTGCAAACTCACAGAATTCAGCCCCTCTGTTTTTTAAAGCCAAATGTTATGGGGATTAGTCTTCCCCATGTGAGCTCCCTGGTGCAGGTGCCCATTTCTCTCCTTCTCCTTTCACACAGCTCCCTCCTTCCTGCAGACAGCCTCCTCTGCCTTTCTGACCTTCCTAATTTTTCAGATGCTGCTGCTTCTCTATATTTCATTGTGGAGTTTTTTCTGCTAGTCTTCAGCTCACTCTCCTGATTATTGACTTGGATGCATATGATATCTTGTTGTAAATGTTAGATGAGATCAGCCTGGGGTCTTCCTACTCCACCATCTTCCCAAGCTTTTGTAATCTGTGTGTTTTGATGGACATTGGGGTTATTCCTATTTTTTTTTTTTGCCTATAATGAAGAAAGCTAAAAATAAAAAAAAACAAGAATATACATATATAAACAATATAAAAAATAAATCCAAAAAATATCCTATCACATCTTCTTGTGGACAGCTACACTTCTTTCTCCTAAATGTGGAATTTCTGGGTTTGACAGAGGCTATGCAGAGTTCTACAGTAGCTGTACAATTTTATACTCCCACCAGCAATGTAGAGTTCAAATGTTATATGTTCCTGCCAGTAACATGGTATTTTCAGTCTTTTTAGGTATTCTAGTGGATGGGTACAGATATTTTACTGTGATTTTAAATTCCATTTTTCTGATGAAAAATGATATTGAGCACCTTTTCATGTATCTACTGGGCATTTGGCTATCTGTAGTGAAGTGCCTGTTCAAGTCTTTTGCTAATTGTTAGTTGGTTGTGTTTTTCTTATTGATTTGTAGTTCTTTTCATATTCTCAATACAAATCCTTTGTCAGATGTATGTATAATGAATATTTTTTCCTAGTCTGTGACTTGCCTTTTCACTTCCAGTGACATTTGATGAATATAATAAATTCTTTATTTTGATGAACTCCAATATAGCACTCTTTCTTTTATGGTTATTGCTTTTTTGCATCCTGTCCGAGAAATCTTTACCCATACAATGAGATACCACCTCACACTGGTCAGAATGGCTAAAATTAACAAGTTAGGAAATGACAGAATTTGGCAAGGATATGTAGAAAGGGGACCCCTCTTACACCATTGGAGGGAATGCAAGCTGATATAGCCACTCTGGAAAACAGTGCGGAAGTTCCTCAAGAAGTTGAAAATAGAGCTACCCTATAACTCAACAATTGCACTACTAGGTATTTACCCCAAAGACAAAATGTAGTGATCTGCATGGGCAACTGCACCCCAGTGTTTATAGCAGCAATGTCCACAATAGCCAAATAGCCAAACTATGGAAAGAGCCCAGATGTCCATTGACAGATGAATGGATAAAGAAGATGTGGCATATATATATATATATATATATATATATATGCCTGGTTCTATGTGGTAATATAGTGTGTGTGTGTGTGTGTATACACACATATATAAAACATGTGTGTGTCTATACACACACACACACACACACACACGCACGCACAATGGAATACTACTCAGCCATCAAAAACCTGAAATCTTGCCATTTGCAACAATGTGGTTGGAACTAGAGGGTATTATGCTATGCAAAATAAGTCAATCACAGAAAGACAATTATCATATGATCTCACTTGTGTGTGGAATTTAAGAAACAAAACAGAGACATATCTTGAAAGAAGTTGCTGTGGCTGATAATCGAAGAGATTACTGCCTATGTTCTCCTCTAGGATTCTGATGGATTCCTGTCTCACGTTCAGGTCTTTTATCCATTTTGAGTTTATCTTTGTGTACGGTGTAAGAGAATGGTCGAGTTTCATTCTTCTACATATAGCTATCCAGTTTTCCCAGCACCATTTATTGAAGAGACTGTCTTTTTCCCACTGTATATTTTTTCCTGTTTTGTCGAAGATTATTTGCCCATAGAGTTGAGGGTCAATATCTGGGCTCTCTACTCTGTTCCACTGGTCTATGTGTCTGTTTTTATGCCAGTACCATGCTGTCTTGGTGATCACAGCTTTGTAGTAAAGCTTGAAATTAGGTAACGTGATGCCCCCAGTTTTATTTTTGTTTTTCAACATTTCCTTAGCAATTCGGGGTCTCTTCTGGTTCCATACAAATTTTTGGATTATTTGCTCTAGCTCTTTGAAGAATACTGGTGGAATTTTGATTGGAATGGCATTAAAAGTATAGATTGCTCTAGGCAGTATAGACATTTTAACAATGTTTATTCTTCCGATCCAAGAGCATGGAATGGTCTTCCATCTTTTTGTGTCTTCTTCAATTTCTTTCATGAGTGTTCTGTAGTTCCTCGAGTACAACTTCTTTCAAGATATGTCTCCAAAGGCAAAGGAAACAAAAGCCAAAATAAACTTTTGGGACTTCATCAAAATCAAAAGCTTCTGCACAGCAAAGGAAACAGTCAAGAAAACAAAGAGGCAACCCACAGAATGGGAGAAGATATTTGCAAATGACAGTACAGACAAAAGATTGATATCCAGGATCTATAAAGAACTCGTCAAACTCAACACACACAAAACAGATAATCATATCAAAAAATGGGCAGAAGATATGAACAGACACTTCTCCAATGAAGACATACAAATGGCTATCAGACACATGAAAAAATGTTCATCATCACTAGCCATCAGGGAGATTCAAATTAAAACCACATTGAGATATCACCTTACACCAGTTAGAATGGCCAAAATTAGCAAGACAAGAAACAACATGTGTTGGAGGGGATGTGGAGAAAGGGGAACCCTCTTACACTGTTGGTGGGAATGCAAGTTGATGCAGCCTCTTTGGAGAACAGTGTGGAGATTCAAGAAATTAAAAATAGAGCTTCCCTATGACGCTGCGATTGTACTACTGGGTATTTACCCCAAAGATACAGATGTAGTGAAAAGAAGGGCTATCTGTACCCCAATGTTTATAGCAGCAATGGCCACGGTCACCAAACTGTGGAAAGAACCAAGATGCCCTTCAACGGATGAATGGATAAGGAAGATGTGGTCCATATACACTATGGAGTATTATGCCTCCATCAGAAAGGAGGAATACCCAACTTTTGTAGCAACATGGATGGGGCTGGAAGAGATTATGTTGAGTGAAATAAGTCAAGCAGAGAGAGTCAATTATCATATGGTTTCACTTATTTGTGGAGCATAACAAATAGCATGGAGGACATGGGGAGTTAGGAGAAGGCATTTGGGGGAAATTGGAAGGGGAGGTGAACAATGAGAGACTATGGACTGAAAAACAATCTGAAGGGTTTGAAGAGGTGGGGGGATGGGAGGTTGGGGGAACCAGGTGGTGGGTATTAGAGAGGGCACGGACTGCATGGAGCACTGGGTATGGTACAAAAACAATGAATACTGTTATGCTGAAAATAAATTTAAAAAATGATAGAAAAAAAAAGAAACAAAACAGAGGATCATAGGGGAAGAGAAGAAAAAATAAAAGACAAAATCAGAGAGGGAGACAAACCGTAAGAGACTCTTCATCATAGGAAACAAACTGGGGGTTGCTGGAGGGGAGGGGATCAGAGGATGGGGTAACTGGACATTAAGGAGGGCATATAATGTGATGGGTAGTGGTTAACACCAGTTATAAGACTGACGAATCACTGACCTCTACTTCTGAAACTAGTAATACATTATATATTAATTAATTGAATTTAAATAAAAAATTAAAGATTTTAAAAAAGAAATCTTTGCCCACTTCAAGGTCACAAAGATATTCTCATGTTTTCCTCAAAGGTCTTTTGGTTTTAGCCCTCCCAATTAAGTCTATGATTTGGATAAATGTTTTAGTAAAAATTTACACCAGCAAAAATGTTCTGAGTATGTGTCCCCAGTACACATAATTTTATTTCTGAATGCTATAAATTTCTACTACCAATATTAATTATTAATAATGCTTGACTTTTAAATTATTTTAGATAAATGTAAATATAAACAGAAGTTCAAATATCTCCCCTTCCAGTGGATCATCTTGTGCATAGCCTGGGATATATATACATCCTTCTCTGGAGACCATTGTTCTAAACCACCAAAAGCTGACATTTTTGATGAACACTGATCATATCGGCAAAAGACTTCAGTGTAAATAAATGGCTAGAGTTGAGAAAGTGTGAATAAGACCACAGTAAGCCTGAGCTTACTCTTGCATAGTGATGTTTGTTCCCCGTTACCTGATATAAGGAGAAAACAGGATGATCTGACTTGGTAGGGGTCACTGATGCTAACTTGCTTTCGGTTGCTGATGTAAGATATAGTGCTTTTGACTCTACCCCTTTACTTGTCACCAAATTCCTAGAACTGAGCTTGACTCTGGACTGAGTTTTTGGCAAAGATGCTTAGCATTTGACTTGGGCTAATCCGTAGGGAAATTTAATGATTTGGTGCTTAGAGGACCTTTGTTGTGAGGATTAGTTAATTACATGGTGATTAAGCAGCTGTCTATAGGGATAGGTGATTAAGGAGGAAGGCGCTGCCTGTAGGGATAGGTCATGCTTTAGAGCATAATATAGTTCCACTGGTCCAAGATCAGGGGAAACCATGGGCCTGATCCATAGAACTTGACACTCTGGGGCAGCCCTATGTAGGATCAGGGCATCTGTTTCTTAGCTGGTAGAGGAAAGAGTACCTCTTCCCTTGGTGTCCACCTCCTCAAACTATCTACATACAGGGATTAGCACATAGAACCAGGCCCACTTACATCTTTTTAACTGGCGGCTGTTTTTGGAGTCTTGTTTAAGAGTCAGGTTTTGTTTTCTGATTTGCTTTGGGTAATGTAAGGAAGATGAGGAATAGCAGAGTTTCTTGTTTTTCTAATCTAGATGACTTTGGAAATTTGAGAGGGATTTTGAAGGGAGAGAGTTGCTCAGACAGAGAAGTTAGGGCAGGCAGTGTGTCTGCAGCCTAGCATCAGACTGTTCAGGGCCACAGTGAAGAGACTGTAGAAATTTCAAAGCCCCAGTCTTCCCTGTCCAGGGCACTCTGATTAATCTCTTCTAGCATCAGATTCTAAGGCATACCAATATGAGAGCGAGGGCAGGTCAGAAACTGACAGTCCCCAACCTGTGGTCTGCTGAAGATTTCAAACTAAGTTTCAGAATAAGCAGAGACTTTATCTACTATTTGGTGATCCTCCTTCCTCATAGTTAGACTTCTTAAATCCAGTTTATCTCCCTCTCTGCATGTTCTCTCAGTTGATTCCCCAGAAAGACCAAATTGCTGAAGAGGTATCTAGAATGTTACTAAAAACTTGAAAATCTTTTTTTTTTAGATTGTATTTATTTATTTGACAGAGGGAAAGTGAAAGATCACAAGCAGGCAGGCAGAGAGAGGGGGGAAGCAGGCTCCCTGCTGAGCAGAAAGCCCAGTACAGGGCTCGATCCCAGGACCCTGGGATCATGACCTGAGCCGAAGGCAAGGCTTAACCCACTGAGCCGCCCAGGTGCCCTGAAACTTGAAAATCTTTTAAAGGGTGTTAAGAAGACATTCAGAGGATGTTCTGTTTTCTAAGCAATACAACTACTATTCCAGGTGGGCCTTGTCTATATATTTGCAAAAAATAAATCAATTTAAACTATTAACACTGTTGTTTGCCTTCTTAGTCTGTAGACAAGCTGGTCAAGGTAGGCGTTTGAGCTGGTAATTTGGCCAGAGGCTCTTAGAACCGGCCAGGAAAGTTTCAGTCAATGCCTGTTTTTCCAATAAATGTCTTGTAGCAAGCTGAGGTATTCACAATCATGCCATTGATTTTTAATGCAGCTCTTACACTATTATAATAAGCTTTTAATACCTGTTGGTTATTGCTGCAGATGATGTTTCTCCTGCTGACTACATTTTTTTTTTTTCAGGCTAAACCTTATTTAACTTTTCTTTCCCTCTCTCTCTCATATCTTCCAAGTTTATTCAAAAGCCCCAAGCAAGTATCTGCTAATACTGGACTAAATAAAAGCTACTACTAAAAAGCCAGTAAGTGTTGTTAAGTCCATTTTTCTTTGCCTTTACTCTCAAGGGGCCAGCTTGTTACTTTGTTGACAGCTATCAGAGTACTTCATGCTTCATTGGAGATCCATCAAAAATTTCCAAATTGCTAGCTCATTAGCACAAAATGGGGCTTCAGGAATCTCTCTCTCTGTGTGTGTCCCAACTGTGCTTTTTTAAGTGTTCCAGGCTTGATGGACCACTCCAAAACAATGGATAAAGACCACAGGGAAATGAGAGATGGATGTTAATTAGTCAGTTTTCAAGGAGTGAAAAATGGGTGAAGACAAAGTATAATGGGGCAAAAAGCCAGGATTACCTGTGTCAGCAGAAGGATAATGCATGATTTTGTTAACTGTTCACAGGTCACTGAATGTCAGAGCTCCGAGGCCCTCAGAGATCATCTAGTCTGACCCCCTGCCTTTAACCAGTAAGGGTGAAAGAAGCCACAAGAGGGGAAAGGGACTTTTCCAAGGTCAATCAGCTCTTCCCAATTTTCCAGAAACCAGCTGGCTTTTGATTATATGACCTTTATGCAATCCATTTTCAATTACTTGGGCCACTCACTGCTAAGCTCAGCAATCACTTGGATAAAATAAAATGACACATAAGTTAACCATTGTTTACATTGGGCTTTGGGATGTGTGTTTATACTGACATTCCTGTGTGTCTGGGTACAATCTGAGAATTCACAACACTTGAAATGAAACAAGAAAGCCACCCTAAAAGTCTGATTCAGGAAGAGCTGGGAAGTTGATCAGCCTTTCTGAATGGACAGTATCAAATGATGATACACAGCCCATCAAGCAGGGCAGGTTATTCTCAACAAGTTTGTTGACTGACACCTTTCCTGGGCCTCAGCCAGACTTGTACATGGGGCAGTGGAAAGGGGAAAGAAAACATTTTATAAAAGAATACATACATCTTCCCTCCCTCCCTCCCTCCCTCTCTCCTTCCCTTCCTTTCTTCCTTCCTTTCTTTTCCATTCCTTTGCCTTGATAGGATATCTTCTATATAAACAAATGTGTGGTTGAGCCACTGACCTGGAGAACTGGCAATCAGGAAACAAAACAATAATTGAAGACATGCTGGAATCTAGAGTTGGAGTGCTGGAAAGACTAGTAAACAGTAATTTTTAAAAACATTAAAAAAGTCAGGAGAAGGGAGAAGGAATCAGTTGCATAGCTCAGTAAATGCCCTGGGTCTGGGAAAGGACTAGTTTGGAGTATAGTCCAAGGGACCTTCAATCAAATGGAGTTTCATTTCCTGATCTGGACCCATCTGGACTGTGGGACTGTGCCAGGTGCCCATAATTTACTTCTTTGTTGTCTGCAAATTCTTGTACTTGTGCTAAAATGGTATTATTACACTCAACACATCTGTCCTGAGGACGAGGCTGCTAATGACTGAGAGGGGGCAGGAAACAGAAAATGGGCATGTGGGGTGCCTGGGTGGCTCAGTCAGTTAAGCGTCTGACTCTTGGTTTTGGCTCAGGTCATGATCTCATGGTTGTGGGATCAGACTCCCAGTATCCAGCTCCATATCAGCCGGGAGTCTGTTGGAGAGTCTCCCTCCACCTCTGCCCTTCGCCGTGCACATGTGCTCTCTCTCTCTCAATAAATAAATAAAATCTTTTTTTAAAAAAAAGGAAGAAAGAAAGAAAAGGGGCATTCATAGTCAGCCTGAGGCTGTAGTCCAGGAAAGAGTCCCTGCAAGGACTCCGTGACAGCCCAGATGGCAGTTCGGAATGCAAAATGCGTAAGCTTTTGCGGCAGCAATAATCATTTTTTTTTTAAAGGTTCCCCTCTTTCATTTTCTGGCCTAGAATAAACAGAGATCTAGTCGATGTAACAAAGTGCTTAATTAACTTGAGATGATACTTAATATAAACACATATTCAAGGGGAGATTTGCTACTGGTAACAGTAATATGGATAATTGAGTTGCATGAATAAAAAATGGGTAGAGTGAATTAAGACTAATGTACATCAACAGGAAAAATCTATTAGCATTCATTAGTTGGGCTCCTATTTGTGGCTCTTTGTTAGTCTAAGGAAGCCCTTTTAGATGGCTGATCCCTGTTGAAAGTCCTGCCTGATGCTGAGGGCCCTCTGTGGCTGCCAAAGCAATGAGTCATTCAAATAGAACTTCTGAAATTCAAGCACAGCACTTTGCCTTTTTTTTGGCAGCAGGCAGCAGTGACTGTGAAGTAATAATGATAATAACAATGGAAATTAGAATGTGATCTTAATTTATTTGCTGAGAGTTTTTCCCCATTTACCAATATTGGCTTGTTTTATCTTGAGTGGTGGCCCAGGTACTGGAACGAAGGTATATATATATTCAATGTCACTTGGCTAACCTATGATTTGTCAGACAAAGGTTAATTTAAAAAAAAAACTGTTGGGTTAGCAGCAATAAATTTAATAATAGTCTGTGATTTAACTTAGAATTTCAATTTATTTGATGGGATTTTTAAAATCCTGAATTAACATTTTTCTCTGCACTTAGGAGGTCTCAATTGCCAAATTGCATATGAACTAGCCAACCTAAAGCTCAGCAATATTCTAACTTTCATGGTGAGGGATAGATTGGAGGGATTCTATGAAAGACTGAGAAAAAAATTAGAAGAAGAGTAGAAATATAAAAACACCCACAGCAAAGACCAGCCTTTGGTTGCATCACTTAGAGTCTATCTTTCCCTAAAGATTCTATGGTTTAATCATCCTCACCTTCCTTGCCCCTAGGAGAAAAACAAACATCTCTTCCTGATTCCACCAGTGGGTTGGACCTTTTTTTAAATATAACCATCTGTGTGGACATATGAACTTCAGACAGTAACCTAACCTTGAGGCTGAGAGCTATGCATGCTTTGTTCATTTCTTCATCTCTAGCTTTTAGCATGCTGTCCTGTGCATACTAGAAATTCACTAAAAATTTGAGGAATGATTAATGGAGATGAGATGAGATGAGATGAGATTAATGAGATTAATGAGATGACTCCTGCCACCATGGATGGAGTTGATGTCCTATTAGGTAGAACTCACCTTTGTGGTACAATGAATGTTATATATAAAAGTAGCCATAATCAAGGACCCATGGGGGACATTCTGCTTTGCTTTTATTTCTGCTATTATTTCTGCCTTTGCTTTCTATGCCCTCCAGCCTGACTACCTTCTTGCCAAGATTGCCCTGGTCAATGGAAATTCTGTAGGCTGTGATGGTACCATGAACACCTATGTTTCCAGATTTGGTGAATGCCCTCTGTGTTCCATATCCTAGAAGCACTGTACTAGGCACTTGTTGAAGAGACATAGATATGTGATCAGTTACATTGTTGTACATCCTTTGTATCTTTTGAATTTGCAATTCCACTTACAGAATATTGAGTTGGATGCTCAAGGTCTTCAGAGTCCCCTCCCTTGCTATAATCATCAGAGCTTACATTAATTGAGGACTTAAATGTTCTCAGATATTCCCTATGCTGACAACCCTGTGAGGTACATACTCTTCCCCATCAGGTAACTGAGACACAAAAATATTAGGTAACTTGCTCAAGGTCACTCAGCTAGGAAGATTCAAACTCAACTTTACCAGGCTTCAAAGGCTGCCCAAAGATGGGAAAGGACTTGCTAAAGGTCATTTTGCTGGAGCCTAGCTCTTCTGGCTGTAATTTGTGTTCACAGTTTGCTATGCTATGCTGCTACTTCAACTGACACTCTCATGTTCCTTCCAAACATCATTCTCATTTAGAAGTTCTTGTCTCCCCAGATGGATGTGGATTTCTCCAGAGCAGAGATTCCATTATTTTGGTATTGCTTCCTTCCTTAAGGGTTTGCCCAAGGTAAATACTAGCCTGTGATCAGCTTCTTAGCTGTTTCCTGGAGCCTCCTGGAGCCATTCCCCAGTACTACTTATGGCTCTGACGTTGGGAGGAACCAGGAAGTAGAATTTTGGGTAAGGAGTAATCTCACCACCTGCTTCCTGTTTTGTTTTCTGCAACACAGATTGAAGATGGGGGCAAGGCAGCCTTGTCCCAGAAGATGAGGACTGGTGATGAGCTGGTGAATATCAATGGCACTCCATTGTATGGGTCCCGCCAAGAGGCCCTCATCCTCATCAAAGGCTCCTTCCGGATCCTCAAGCTGATTGTCAGGAGGTAAGGTACAGGGAGATTTGCTGCTATAAGGAATAGTGGCCACTGAAACTGCTTGGTTGGTACTAAAACCTCAGTAGAGGTATGTCTCTATCTAAACATCATCAAAGAAAGAGGTGTCATGAACAGAATTTTGCAGACAACTGAAGCAGAATGACATAAGAGAAAAGGTCCTTGGTTCAAATCCTGACACTGCTACATAGTACCTCTGCACCCTGGTTAAATTTATTTTATGTCTGCAAGACTCAGTCTCCTTATTTGCTACCGAGAGAAGTAAATGATTCCATATACACCAAGGGCATACTTAACCTGGTGTTTTTCTGTCTCCTTCATAACAGGCTGCTTCTGTTCCACCACAGATTTATATTTTTTCAAGTTTTTATTTAAATCAACCACAAGATTTAAAGAAACCTTACTACCAGCCATAGTAGGCATTCTGGAAACTGGAAAACTCTAAGATAGAAACCCTGCCCTTGAGGAGAATACAGCCAAATGGGGGAGAAAAGACACACGTGTGACAAATTAGCAATACCTTTTTGAAAAAAAAAAAACAATATAGGGGATTTCATAGGCTGAAGGCTTGCTCAATGGATTGTTCAGACAGAAATTGCTATTAGAATTCAAGAGAAAGAGAGAGTACATCAGAAGAGATTGGTATGGTAAGAGTTCATAGAGGAAGTGGAATTTGAGCTAAAGGGTGGGTAGAATTGGACAAATAAGCCATCAGGAGGAGAAAGGCATTCCAGATAAGAGGAGTGGTCAAAGCAGAAGGAAGGTAAGGACATATTTGGGCACAGTTGCTCTGCTGCCATTACACATTTGCTTATTGTGGTGAGCTTTCCATATGGCTTCTTCCATTTTGCTGCTGTATCTTTGCTCCGTGTTACTGGAGCTTGTACTTCTCCCTTTTATTTGTTCCCTTTATCCTATACTTGAACCTGAGCTTCACCATCTTAATTAATTTTTACTAGAAAAAAAAATTTTTAAAGCATCTTCCCATAATCCTACTTCCCTCCCCTTCTGGCTACTGCCCCATCTTTCTCCTTTTGTTCATACTCAGTCTCTCAAAAGGAGAGTCTATAATCATTGTCTTCATCCTCAATTTAGCTTTCTACCCACTACAGTCTGAATTTGACCTTCAGAGCCCCACTGAAACTATTCTGTCAAAAGCTACTATTACTTCTTAATTGTTGAAGTCAGTGGGTTGTTTTCAGTCTTCATCATGTGTGACTAGTATATGGCATTTGCCATTGTTGCTCTGGATTATGTTCTCCTTTGTGAAACTCTCCTTTCTTGCTTCCAAGATACCCCATTTTCTTGTTACTTTCCTACCTCTCTGTTCATTTTTTAAAACCATGTTCCTTTACTACCTGCTCTTTCTCTGATCATCCCTTATGTGTTGGTGTTTTCCCTAGTTCCACTCTTTCTAATTTCATTAATATACCATGGAAAACCTCATTCAGTTCCAGAGTTTCAGTTATCATTTACATGTATCTATGACTATATCTCTTGAGCCCCAGTCTCCTATAGTCACCTTCCCACTGGGCATTTATACTTAGATGTCTCAGAACCATTTCAAGCACAATATGCTCAAAACCTAACATGTCAGCTTTTTCTCCCAAGCTCCTCATCTCAGTGCCTGGGATCACCATGCATTCAGTCAACCAAACCAAAAATATAGAAGCCATCTTTAATTCTTCTGCCATTCTCATGCTCTATATCCAAATGATTTATCTTGAGAGCATATATAAGGGGGAAAGAGTTTTAAGTTAGTAAGGGTGAAGTTACATAGGATCCCATTAATTTATTGGATTACCTGCTGGCACCTAAGATTAAGCCATCCCTGCTCATGAACCTGAATAGGAAGTAACATGTTAAGTAATTCCTTATACAATAGATGCATTGCCACTGACTCAATCTCGAATCATCGTAATTTAGGTTTTAAATAAGGCTTCTTGGAGAGGTGGCTTAGTAGTTTTTGCTTTAGATTCAGATAGACCCATTTATGGCACTGCCTAGTTCTATTCAGATATAATGGCATTGTTGGGATGATTAAATGAGGCAATGTATCTAAAATGCCTTTCACTTATGAGGTCTCAAGGAATTTCATTCCTATTCCTTTCCCTGGGGTATAAGAGAAGCACAATTGGAGTAACCAAACATTATTAAACAAGGAGAACATCAGAACTGTAGTGTACTTTCCAGCCTAATCTTCACAGCACCGGATTTGCAGGGAAACCATTAGGGCTCTCAACATGAAATAAAGTTCCCTGGGAGATACCGGTTATACAGAGATAGCAACACTTGGAGGGAATGTAGACACCATCTCTGGTGGCTTCTGAGCCAGTCTTAAGAATGAGTATCATCAGGCTGTCACCTACTCATCCTCCCTTGGTAAGCACCATGTTCTCTTTGTTCCTGCTGTAGCAACATCTGCCCTTAGCAGTCACTTAGGAGTATCTGTAATTATGGCTTTGGAGATAGTAGGGCCCTTTGGTTTTCATGGTGTGGCAGGTCCTATGGCTCCCTGTCTACCCTTTCAACCTCCCCCCAGCGCCTATTGGCGGAGGCCCTCAATGACATAATTTATTAGGTGATGCTGCCCTCTTGTGGAAAAGTTAACCTTCGTGTATGGATTACCCCAGGAATGGTATTATCAGGCATTTATAGCCTCTTTCTTAGTCCAAATGGTTCCTCAAATTTATGAAGGAGCTCTTAGCACATAAATGAAATGTGATCCCCTGAAATTTAATAGTGTTTTATACTAAGTTAGACTTTGGTTTCAGCACTGAGGTTTAGGTCTGGACTCCAGTCCTTCGGGATGAATATAATGAGAAAGAAGAACTTTAGAAAATGCCCTTGTCTGAAAAGCCACGCCAGCTCTTTCTCCTATATTGCCCTTTAGATCATGATCAACCAAGTCAGAAATCTAGGTGTTAACTCTCAATTCATCTCACTTGCCCCAACCCTCTTCAATCTAAGTAATTCCAAGTCTTAGTCATTCTACTTGCTATACACCTCTCTGCAGCCTTTGTCTTCATCCAATCGCTCATGATTTCTTACCTGGACTATTGGAAGAGTCTTTTCACTGGATTCTCATCTTCTTGTCAATCCTCCTTCTGATCAATCTATTCTCTAGATAAGACATCTGGTCATGTCACTTATCTATTTGGAAACAAAATGAAACAGGAACAATAACCATACAGTCTTGTTGGTCCCACAAGATTTATTTTATATTGATAGAACATACAAATTATTTTAAGGATATTATATTCATGAAACATTTTTTACATGCAAATATTTGAAGAAAAGACTGTAATTCAAAGAAGAACAACTATAGAAATGTCTATATGGAAGGCTCATACAATTTAAATATGACAGATAAAGTAGACCAAGAAAATAAGTACTTAGAATATTTAAAAAACACAATTCATCAGATTTAATTAATAACAAAATTATATTTGATGACAGTGAATACACCCTCTTTCAAATATTCAGAGAACATTTTTTAAATGATCATATGGTATGCCACAAAGAAAATCTTTGCATACTGTTAGAAGTAGAAATCAGGCTTGCCCTGTTCTCTGATGATAATGTAAAACTTCTACAAATTAGAAACAAATTTGAACAAAAGTCTTCCACTGCTTTAATATTTCAAAACACATTTGTATGCAAGTATTAACCAAAAGAAACACTAGCAGACTAATAAAAACAAAACAAAAATGAGATCACAATTTCTCAAAACTTTGAAAGCAATATTCAGAAGTAAATTCATAACCTTAAATATTTCATTATTAAAAATGAAGAATGAAATTACATGATTAAGAATCCAATATAATATGAAGCCAAGGGGTATGTTGTTTTTATAGGGAGATAAATTAAGTAGATAAGCCTCTAGCAAATTTAATTAAGAAAACAAAGATAAATTATAAATAAAATTTAAATGATAAATAGAATAGAACAAGAAATACAAAGAACTTTTTTAAACTATGGGAAACTACTATAATTGTACCTTAATAAATTTGAAAACCTCAGCAAATTTGAAATATCTAATAAAATGTTAAACACCGTGCATTAGTAGGAAGTTTAAAACAAAATGGGCCTGTAACCGTAGAAACATTGAAAACAATTATCAAAGAGAACTTCCAAAAATACTTTAGGGCCAGATGTTTTTTATCAGTGAATTCCTTCAAATTTTCTAGGAATATTAGAAATGTTATAGAATTGAAAATCCTGCAGAATTATTCACATTGATTTTAAAACTAGCATCATTCTGATACCCATATCCGACAGACTGTTCCTCGAGGCATTACGGATTAATTTTCAGGAATCCGTTGTGAAAGACTAAATCCACCTCTCTTACGGCAACCTCTTCTTCTTTTAACTTTCTCATACTCCATTCTCTTTACAGCTACTGTTTAATATCATCAAGGCCTTAAATATTTTCTCCTATTCTTTCAGTCTCCTTTAATCACCATGGCCTATGATTCTCCTTATTCTATGTGCTGAATCTGAGCAACTACACTCATTCATAGTTTTAATTACCACATCTGTGCTCTTAACTTTATCTCTAGTTCTAATCTGTCCCCAAAATTCGTATGTACAGTGGCCTGGTAAAAACCTCCACAGGAAAACTCAACAGTAAATGCAAGCGATGTATATAAATCTGAATTCATTATCTAGCTTATAAAACTCTCTCACTTTCCAGTAGCACTGGGTGGTACTTTCATCCACCTAGCCATTCAAGTGAGAAACCTCAGTCATTTTTTACTTCTTGATCTCCTTGTTAAGCCATGTTAATTTTACCTTTTAGACACTTCTAGAATTTATCCTCTTCTCTCCATTTCCACTGCTTTTGCCTGGTTCAGGCCCTCATCATCTCACCTCTGGACTATTTCAGTAGCCTTTCAGCTTTCTCAGATCTATCTGCCAAAGTGTTGCCACAGAGATAAATCTAAAATACAGATTCAATTATACCACTCCCCTGCTGAAAACTTGTCAGTGGCCTTCATTGCCCAGAGGCATGGTAAATAAGACATAATTATAGCTTCATCCCTACCCTTACCTACAACTTCATCTGGCATTCCTTATATTTTGTGCTAGAATAATACCATTGCCCAAGAATTTCATGCTGTTTATCAATTCTGTGACTGTTCATTCTATGCTTTTTACTTGGAGCATAGTTTTCCCTTTCTTTGCTTAGTTAATGCCTTCATATTAACATTCTTTAAGACTCAGCTCTGGGATTGATGTTTATAAAGATACTTTCTTTGATGCCTTGGGTTAAGTTAGATGGCCTTCCTCTGGTTCCCACAGAACCATAGAACTCTAGCTTTTATCACACTGTATAGAAATAATTTGTTTCTGTATTTATCTTCTGCATTAGACTAGACAGTGGTTGGAAAACTTTAGCTCATGGGCTAAATCTAGCCCACCACTGGTTTATGAATGGCCTGCAAGCTATGTATGTTTTTAAAAATATATATTTTGAGTGGTTGGGAAGGGAAAAAGCAAAAGAAAAATAGTACTTCATGACATGTGAAAATTATATTCAAGTTAAATTTCAGGGTCCATAAAGTTCTATTGGAACGAAATTATGCCTATTCATGTACTGTCTATGGCTGCTTTCACACAACAGTACAATTTAATAGTTCTGACAGAAACTGTATGACCTGAAAATCCCAAAAGTTATTTTTCCAGCTCTTAGACCAGAAGCATAAGGGAAGGGGTTGCTTTGTGTTCATCATGATATCCCTAGCACCTACTAGATGTTTGGCCTATTGGAAAGATTCAGAATTTTTTATTTACACATCTGATACAGGAAAGTAGAGAATATGAGTAACTGGTTCACTTGGTAGTTACATTACTCCAGGTAACCTAGATTGGCAGATGAGATTGCATTCAGTCTTTTATGAGTAAACTCATTTGTGACTCTGTTTTTCAGTAACTGATCAACTCTAAGCACACTGATCAGAAAAAAAATTAATTTTTATCCTGCAAACCTGATGTACAGATCTTAGACCAACATGAATATGAAAAGGAACTACCATATTTTGGCTATCTGCCAGCTTCCCTAGTTGACTTCACTCTGTTGTTGCCGTTATACACATGCCATCTACAATTAAATTGTATTTCAAAAGTGAAGAGACTTTGCATGAGGGTGGACAAAGAAGGGGTTAAAACTGTTAAAACTCAATAAAACTGTAAGTATTCTGTCATGTATTAATATACCAGGGATATGCTGCCTCACAAAAGCCAGTGGGCATGATACAGTTCTGTGATTTCCCACTGTTCCACTAAAGCCAGTGAGCATGGACTGGCCCTGCAATCTTGCTCTGCTTTGCTAAACTGTGGGCACTTGTAGTCCACACAGGAGATACTACTTGATCTCCTGGATCTTATGCAGGAGCCTTGCATCTGTAGGCCCAACAGGACTGAAGTAATCAGAGACATAGTTCTTGGCAGGCTAAGCTTGGCAGTACCAGTTTGCTGGTACCCTCCAGAAAGGCACTTACACCTTGTTCAGAGCCTTGATTTTTGCATCTTTTACCTAGGGAAGACCTCCACAGTGCTGGGACAGGAGGTCAGCAGGGATTATGACCACAGTCCCACATGACTGTATATATTTGCATACTTTAAAACCTGCTGCCTGAGGGGCTAGCCTCCAATCAGCCCAAAACTAGGTGCTGATTAAGATGACAGGTCTTGGTATACCCTCAACATCTGGGAACTATAAAAAAATAAATCAGGCTACTTAGATAATCACAAATATTCCAGAGACAACCAAAACCAATGGCAAAGTTAAATGATAAGGTTCATCATCTATACTGGCCACTCTTCTAAAGCTGAGAGATGTAGCTTTCTCACCTAATACATTGAAATAAACAGAGAGTTGAACAAATTAAGAAATAGGAAAATATGTTCCCAATAAAAGAATAAGATAAAAACCTTGAAAAGAAACCTTAATAAAACAGAGATAAGTAATTTACTTGATAAAGAACTTAAAGTAATGGTCATAAAAATGTTCACCAAGCTTGGGAGAAGAATGGATGCATACAGGGAGAACTTCAACAAAGAGATAGAAAATATATGAAAAGAGCTGAAGAATACAATAACTGAATTGAAAAGTATGCTAGAGGAGTTAAATGGCAGACTAGATGGAGCAGAAGAAAGTATCAGTGATCTGGAAATGAGGGCAGTGGAACTCACCCAGACAGAACAGTGAAAAGAAAAAGAATTTTAGAAAGCGAAGACTGTTTAAAGGACTTACAGGGCAACATCAAACAGAATAACATTTACATTATAGGAGTTCTGGAAGGAGAAGAGAGAGAAAAAAGGGCAGAAAACTTATTTGAACAAATAATGACTGAAGACCTCAACTCAGAAGGAAGTAAACATCCAGAAACAGAGAGCCCAGAGAGTTTCAAATAAAATGAACTCAAAAATATCCACACCAAGACACATTATAATGAAAATTTCAAAAGTTAAAGAGAATCTTAAAAGCAGCAAGAAAAAAACAAAACTTTAACACACGATGGAACCCCTATAATACCATCAACAGATATTTCAGCAGAAAATTTGCATGATATATTCAAAGTGTTAAAAGGAAAAAAAAAATAACAAAACTTCCAACCACCAATATTCTATCCAGTAAGTTTATCATAGAGAATTGAAGGAGAGGTAAAGAGTTTTCCAGACAAGTAAAAGCTAAGGGAGTTCATTACCACTAAACTGGCCTTATAAGAAAGGTTAAAGGGACTTCTTTGAGCTGAAAAAGAGGGTACTAATAATTATTAACAAGAAAATGTATGCAAGTAAAAATCTCATTGATAAATATACTTGCTCAAGATTCTCTCTCTACCTTTAGCCCTTCCACCTCCCCCCTAGCTTGCACATTTGTTCTCTCTCTCTCTCAAAATAAATAAATAACTAAAATCATTAAACAAGATAAGTCTGGGGTACCTGGGTGGCTCAGTCAGTTAAGTGTCCAGTCCTTGATTTTGGCTCAGGTCATGATCTTAGGGTTGTAAGTTTAAAACCCACGTCAGGCTCTGGGCTGGATCAGGGGTGCTGCTTGAGATTCTCTCTTTCCCTCTGCCCCTCCCCCATTTGTGTGCTCTCTCTCTCTAAAATAAATAAATAAACCTTTTTTAAAAAGTCTCAATAAATTTAAGATTGAAATCCTATCAAGCATCTCTTCTAATAACAATGGTATGAAACCAGAAATCAATTACAAGAAGAAAACTAGAAAAATCATAAGCATATGTATATTAATGTGTTATTGAACAACCAATGGGTCAACGAAAGAATCAAAGGAGAAATTAAAAAAAAAAATCTTGAGACAAATGAAATGGAAATGCAACATAGAAAAATCTATGGGATGCAACAAAAGCAGTTATAAGGGAAATTCATAGAGATATAGGCCTACCTCAAGAAACAAGAAAAATCTCAGATAATCTAATATTACACATAAAGCAACTAGAAAAAAGAAGAACAATAAAAGCTAAAGTTAGGAGAAGGAAGGGAATAATAAAGATCAGAGGGGAAATAAAGACTAAAAATACACTAAGGAAGATCAATGAAACAGAGTTCATTCTTTAAAAGGCAAACAAAATTGACAAACCTTTAGCTAGACTAAGAAAAAAAGGAGGATTCACATAAATAAAATCAGAAATAAAAAGGGTTAAGTTATAATTTATACCACAGAAATACAAAGGTTCATGAGAGACTACAATGAACATCAACAAATTGAACAAACTAGAAGAAATGGGTAAGTCCCTAGAAACACAATCTACCAAGATTGAATCATGAAGAAATACAAAATCTGAAGAGACTGGTTAAGGAGATTGAAACAGTTATAAAAATCCTCCCAACAAACAAACTCCAGGACCAGATGGCTTCGGTGGTGAATTATACCAAACATTTAAAGAAGATTTAATACCTATCTTACTCAGACTCTTCCAAAAATTTTAAAAAGAGGGAATGCATTCAAACTCATTTTAAGAGGCAGCATTACCCTGATACCCAAACCAGACAAGGACAGCACACACACACACATAAAGATTACAGGCTAATATTCCTGATAAAGATCAATGCCTCAATTCACAACAAAATATTAGCAAACCAAATTCAACAATACATTAAAATGATCATACACCATGATCAAGTGGGATTTATTCTAGGGATGCAAGGATAGTTCAGCAAATCTGAAAATCAATCAATGTAATAAACCACATTAACAAAGTGAAGGGTAAAAATTATATGATCATCTCAATAGATGCGGAAAAAGCATTTGATAAGATTTGACATCCATTTATAATCAAAACTCTCAACAAAGTGGGTTTAAAGGGAACATACCTCAACATAATGAAAACTATATCCTACAAGCCCACAGCTAACATCATACTTAATGGTGAAAAGTATATTCAACATAATACAGGTATCCCTCAGAAATATTGCAGTTTTGAGGACACTACAACAATGCAAATAAGTCAAGTCAAATGAATTTTTTTTTTGGTTTTCCAGTGCATATAAAAATTATGTTTATGCTAAACTATAGTCTATCTGGGGTGTACAACAGCATTATATCTAAAATGATGTACATACCTTAATTAAAAATACATTATTGCTAAAAATGCTAATTATCATCTGAGCTTTCAATGAGTTGAAATATTTTTGCTGGTAGAGTCTTGCCTCAATGTTGATGCCTGCTGACTGATTAGGGTGTTGGTTGCTGAAGGCTGGGGTGGCTGTGACAGTTTTTTAAAATAAAATAACAGTGAAGTATACCATATCTATTGACTCTTCTTCTCAGAAATGATCTATATGTAGCACGAATTGGGTTTGATGACATTTTACCCACAAAATTTCTTTCAGAATTGGAACCAATCCTCTCAAACTGCTGCTGCATTATCAATTAGATTTATGTAATATTCTAAACATTTTTTGTCCTTTCAACAATCTTCATAGTATCTTCACCAGGAGTAGATTTCATCTCAAGAAACCACTTTATTTGTTCATCCATAAAAAGCAAATCCTTATCCATTCAAGTTTTATCATGAGATCATACCAATTCACTCAACATCTCCAAGCTCCACTTCAAATTCTAGCTCTTTTGTTATTTGTACCACATCTGCTGTTACTTCCTCCACGTAAGTCTTGACCCCCTCAAAGTCATCCATGAGGGTTGGAATCAACACTTTCCAAACTCCTGTTCATGTTGACATTCTGACCTCTTCCCATCAATCATGAATGTCCTTAATAATATCTAAAATGGTGAATATTTTCCAGAGAGCTTTCAATTTATTTGCCCATATCCATTAGAGGAATCACTATCTATGACAGCTATAGTCTTACAAAATGTATCTCTTAAATAGTAAAACTTGAAAGTTGAAATCACTCCTTAATTCATGGGCTATAAAACGGATATTGTTTGAGCAAGCATGAAGATAACAGTCTCATCGTGCATGTTTATCAGAGCTCTTTGGTGACCAGGTGCATTGTCAATAAGCAGTAATATTTTTAAAAGGAATCTTTTCTTCTTTTTTCTCATCTCATCTAAACAGTGGGCTTAAAATATTCATTAAGTCATGTTGTAAACAGATGTACTGTCATCCAGGCTTTATTTTTCCATTTATAGATCACAGGCAGCCTAGATATAACATAATTCTTAGGGGCCCTAGGATTTTCAGAAAGGTAAATGAACATTGGCTTTAACATAAAGTCGCCAGCAATGCCTAGCAAGAGAGTTAGCCTGTCCTTTGAACCTGTGAAGCCAGACAGTGACATCTATCTAGCCATGAAAGTCCTAGATGTCATCTTTCTTTTTGTTGTTGTTTAAATTCAAGCTAGTTAACATACAGTGAAGTATTGGTTTCAGAAATAAAATTTAGTAGTTCATCACTTACATATAACACCCAAGTGTTCATCCCAACAAGTGCCCTCCTTAATGGCCACCACCCATTTAGCATATCCTTCCACCCTTCTCTCCTCTAGCAACCCCTACTTTGTTCTCTGTAACTAAGAGTCTCTTATGGTTTGCTTCCCTCTCTGTTTTTATCTTATTTTATTTTTCTATTCCTTCACCTATGTTCATCTGTTTTGTTTCTTAAATTCCACATATGAGTGAAATCATATGGTATTTATCTTTCTCTGACTGACTTATTTCATTTAACCTAATATACTAGTTCCATCTACATCACTGCAAATGGCAAAATTTCATTTTTGATGGCTGAGTAATATTCCCTTTTATATGTACACCACATCCTCTTTATCCATTCATCCATTGCTGGACATTTGGTCTCTTTTCATAATTTGGTATTGTTGTTACTGCTGCTACAAACATCGGGGTACATATGCCCCTTCAAATCAGCATTTATGTATACTTTGGGTAAATACTAGTAGTGCAATTGCTGGGTCATAGGGTAATTCAATTTTTAACTTTTGGAGGAAACTCCATACTGTTTTCCAGAGTATCTGCACAAGTTTGCATTCCCACCATCAGTGCAGGAGTTCTCCCCTTTCTACGCATCCTCACCAACATCTGCTGTTTTCTGAGTTGTTAATTTTAGTTATTCTGAGCTATGAGGTGGTATCTCATTATGGTTTTAATTGGTATTTCCCTGATGATGAGTGACATTGAGCATCTTTTCATGTGTCTGTTAGCCATTTGGATGTCTTCTTTGGAAAAGTGTCTATCCATGTCTTCTGCTCAATTCTTAACTGGATTATTTATTTTTGGGGTGTTGATTTTGTTGAGTTCTTTATGGATTCTGGATACTAGCCCTTTATCTGATGTGTCATTTGCAAATATCATCTTTCATTCCATCAGTTGCCTTTTAGTTTTATTGATTAATTCCTTCACTGTGCAGAACTTTTTATCTTGATGAAACCCTAATATTTCATTTTTGCTTTTCTTTCCCTTGCCTCCAGAGATGTGTCTAGTAAGAAGTTGCTGCAGCCAAGGACAAAGAGTTTGTTGCCTGTTTTCTCCTCTAGGATTTTGATGGTTTCGTGTCTCACATTTAGTTCTTTCACCCAATTTGAATTTACTTTTGTGTATGGTGTAAGAAAGCAGTCCAGTTTCATTTTTGTGCATGTTACTGTCCAGTTTTCCCAACATCATTTGTTGAAAAGACTGTTTTCCTTTGGATATTGTTTCCTGTTTTAAGATTAGTTGACCATATAGTTGTAGGTCTATTTCTGGGTTCTCTATTCTGTTCCATTGATCTATGTGTCTATTTTTGTGCCAATACCATACTGTCTTGATTACTACAGCTTTGTTAATAAAGCTTGGAATCTGGAATTGTGATGTCTCCCACTTTGCTTTTCTTTTTCAATATTACTTTGGCTATTTGAAGTCTTTTCTAGTTCCATACAAATTTTAAGATTGTTTTTTCTAGCTCTGTGAAAAATGTTGGTGGTATTTTGATAGGGATTGCATTGAATGTGCTTTGGTTAGTATAGACATTTGAACAATGTTTGTTCTTCTAATCTATGAGCATGGAATGTTTTTCCAATCTTTTGTGTCTTCTATTTCTTTCATAAGTGTTCTATATTTTTCAGCATACAGATCTTTTACCTCTTTTGTTAGGTTTATTCCTATGTATCTTTTTTAGGAGGGTTCAATTATAAATGGGACTGATACCTTGATTTCTTTTTCTGGTGCTTCATTATTAGTGTATGGAAATGCAACAGATTTCTATACATTGATTTTATATCCTGTCACTTTGCTGAATTCATGTATCATTTCCAGCAACTTTTTGGTGGACTTTTCCGGGTTTTCTACGTAGAAATGTTGTCTGCAAAGAGTGAAAGTTTGACTTCTTCCTTGCCGATTTGGATGCCTTTTATTGCTTTTTGTTGTCTGATTGCTGAGGCAAGGACTTCCAGTACTATGGTGAACAATAGTGGTGAAAGTGGACATCACTGTTGTGTTCCTAACCTTAGGGGAAATGCTCTCAGTTTTCCCCATTGAGGATGATACTTGCTATATGTCTTTCATATGTGGCCTTTATGATGTTGAGGTATGTTCCTTCTATCCCTTTGTTCTTGAGGGTCTTTATAAAGAAAGGATGCTGTATTTTGTCATATGCTTTTTCTACAGCCGTTCAGAGGATTATATGGTTCTTATCCTTTTTTTATTAATGTGGTGTATCACATTGGTTGATTTGTGGATATTGAACCACACCTGCAGCCCAGGAATAAATCCCACTTGATCATGATGAAAAATCTTTTTAATGTACTGTTGGATACAATTAACTAGTATCTTGTTGAGAATTTTTGCAACCATGTTCTGTTCACACTCTCTCTTTCTTCCTGTTTCAGTTTTGATAGTTTATGTGTTTCTAGGAATTTACCAATTTCTTCCAGATTGACGAATCTGTGGGCGCAAGATTGCTCATAATATTCTCTTATAAATGTATTTCCTTGGTATTGGTTGTGATCTCTTCTCTTTCATTCATGATTTATATTTATTTGGGTCCTTTTTCTTTTCTTTTTGATAAGTCTGGCTAGGCATTTATCAATTTTGTTAATTCTTTTGAAGAACGAGCTCCTAATTTCATTCTACTGGGTTTTTTAAATTTATGTGTCATTTATTTCTGCTCTAATCTTTATTATTTCCCTTCTTTTCTGGCTTTATGCCTTATTTATGGTTCTTTTTCCACTCCTTTAGGTGTATGGTTAGTTTGTATTTTTGAGACTTTCCTTGTTTCTTGAGAAAAGCCTGTATTGCTATATACTTCCCTCTTATAACCACCTTTGCTGCATCCCAAAGGTTTTAGACTGTTGTGCTTTCATTTTCATTTCCTTCCATGTATTTTTTAAATTTCTTCTTTAATCTCCTGGTTAACCCATTCATTCTTTAGTAGGATGTTCTTTTACCTTCTTATATTTGTGGTATTTCCAAATTTTTCCTTGTGGTTGACTTCAGGTTTCATAGCCTTCTGGTCTGAAAATATGCATGGTATGATCTCAATCTTTTTGTACTTCGAGGGCTGATTTGTGACCCAGTATGTGATGTATTCTAAACAAACTATGTGAGTTTTCCATATGTATTCAAAAAAATGTGTATTCTGCTGCTTTAGAATAAAATACTCTGAATAGATCTGTTAAGTCTTTCTGGTCCAGTATGTCATTCAAAGCTCTTCTTTCCTTGCTGATCTTCTGCTTTGATGATCTGTCCATTGCTGTGAGCAGGGTATTATAGTCCCCTACTATTCTTAGATGAATATCAATGAGCTTCTTTAAGATTGTTATTAATTGGTTTATATATTTGGCTGCTCCCAAGCTGGGAACATAAATATTTACAATCGCTAGGTCTTCTTGTTGGATAGACCCCTTTATTATGATATGGTGTCTATCTTCAACTCTTATTACAGTTTTTGGTTTAAAATCAGTTTGCCTGATGTAAGTATGGCTACTCCAGCTGTCTTTTGATGTCAATTAATATGTTAGATGGTTCTTCATGCCCTCACTTTCAATCTGGTGGTATGTTTGGGTCTACAATGATTCTCCTGTAAGTAGCATATCAATGGTTCTTGTTTGTTTTTTAATTCATTCTGATACCCTATGTATTTTGACTGGAGCATTGAGTCCATTTACATTCAGAGTAATTATTTGTAGATATGAATTTAGTGCCATTGTATTACCTGTAAAGTTGCTGTTCCTATGGATTGCTTCTGTTCCTTTCTAGCCTGTTGCTTTTTTGGGCTCTTCCTGCTCTAGTGTCCTCCTTAATATTTCTTACAGATATGGTTTAGTTTTCACGAGCTCCTTTAGTTTTTGCTTGTCTTGGAAACTTTATCTCCTCTTCTACTCTGAATGACAGAGTAGATGGATAAAGTATTCTTGGATGCATATTTTTCCTGTTCAGCATGTTGAATATGTCATGCCACAGCTTTCTGGCCTGATAAGTCTCTGTGGACAGGTCTGCTGCTAACCATAAGTGTCTATCCTTGTAGGTTAAGGATATTTTGTCTGTAGCTGCTTTCAGAATTCTCTCCTGACTTTGTATTTTGCAAGTTTCACTATGATATGTCTTGGTGTTGACCTGTTTCTGTTGATTTTGAAGGGAGTTCCCTGTGTCTCTTGGACTTGAATGCCTGTTTCCTCCCCAGATTAGAGAAGTTCTCAGCTCTAATTTGTTCAAATAAACCATCTACCCCTTTTTCCATCTCTTCTTCTGGGACTCCTGTGGTATGGATATTATTGCACTTTGGGAAATTGCTGAGTTCCCTAAGTCTATATTCATGATCTAATAATTTTCTTTCCCTCTTCTTTTCAGCTTCATCATTTTCCATAATTTAATCTTCTGTATCATTTATTTGATCCTCTGTTTCTTCCATCCTTGTTGTGATTACATCCAACAGGTTTTACATCTGAGTTACAACATTTTTTATTTTGGTCTGATTAGTTTTGGGGTCTTTTATCTCTGCAGCCTGGGTTTCTCTGGTGTTTTTTATGGTTCTTTCAAGCCCAGCTTATATTCTTATGAATGCTGTTCTAAACTGTGGTTCAGATATATTGTTTATCTGTTTTGAGAAAATACCTGGCTGTAATTTCTTCTTGAGCTTTCTTTTGTTGAGAATTCCTCCAGCTTGTCATTATGTCTACATTTCTGTCTTTTGTGTATTATAAAAGTTTATTATGTTTTCTGCTCCTGAGAGTAGTACTATATTAAGAAAGGGCCATAAACTGTCCAGGGCCTGGCACATCAGGTAGTGTTTCTGGTGTGTGTTGTGTGCACTCTGCTGTTGTGTTCTGGCTGTTTTTTCCCACAGGTCAGTCCTCTGCAGAGTTCCTCCTTGCTTGCAGTGGGGTGTTTGGACCTTTAACTAGATGTGTTTTAATTCATTTTTTAAGATAAACCAGATCAAAAAAATGTCTGATCCAAGAAATAAAAAAAGGAAAAAGAGCAAAAAAAGCAAATAAACTGACAAAAAAATAAAAGCCTGATTCCAAAGAATAAAAGAGAAAAGAAGGAAAGAAAGCTCATCCAAAAAATGAGAAAAGGAAACAAACCAACAAACCAACAAAAAACTATATGCCTGATTCAGATACACACACACACACACACACACACACACACACACACACATAAAACAAAAGGGGTGCCTGGATGGTTCAGTCAATTAAGCATCTGATTCTTGATTTTGGCTTAGGTTATGATCTCAGGGTTGTGAGAACAAGCTCCATGTCAGGCTCCATGCTGTGTATGGAGCCTGCTTGAGATTAATATTATCTTTCTTCCTCTCCCTTCACAAAAAAAAAAAAATAAAATAAAATAAAATAAAATAAAATAAAAAATAATTTTAAAAATATAAAATTAAAAAATATTAAAAGAGCCTGGTCCTATTTCCACCAGAACTGAAGCTGATGCTTTGGAACACTCTATGATCAATAGAGTTAATACATGCAGGGGACCTGTGTTGGTCTTCTGAGGGCGAGGCCCATTGCACTGGCTCACAGTCAGTCCTGCCATGGTAAAGTTGCCCCTGACTGGTGCAGGGGGGCTGGGTTTGGTAAAAGCGACTCCAGCTTCCACTAGAGGTGCTCAGTTTCTCTCTGTTGGTGTGTGGATGGGAGTGTGGGGTGGTGGTGCTAGTGGTGGTGTGGGGTGGTGGTGGTAGTGTTGGTGTGTGGATGGGAGGGGGTGGTGGTGGTAGCAGTGGTAGAAAATGGCATTACCCCACTCTCTCATCCCCAGGGAGGGGAATTCTTGGCTGCCACTGTTCAGGAGGACCTCACAGAAAACTGAACTTTCTCTCTTCCTGTGTCCTGGGCTTTCATCACATCACTGCCCTTAACCTGTCTATGCACAGGCTGTTGGCACACCTGGCACCACAGTTCTCCTGTGTTTTGTCTCTGGCTGGTAGTTTGGAATCAAAACTGCAAATTTTAAAGGACCCAGCAAGGCATTTACCCATTCCCCTTTCCTGGAGGAGGGCCTTACAGCACTACTCGCTGTACTTTTATGTCCCAGAAAAGCAGTTGCATGCCTTTGTAGATGCCTGGAGTCTATGATGAAGCACAGCAAAAAGCTGCAACCAGGTTATCTGCACTCTGTCCCCTGTTGTTGATTGGCCACTCAATTGTGCCCAGCAGGCCTTGTGTCCTTGGAAAGACAAAATACCCTCTTCCAAAGGTACCCCAGGAAGGGGACTATTTTCTCCCAGTATGACCCAGGGGATCCCACACCACAGTGTCTTCTGAAAACCATATGCACTGCTCTCTCTCCCACTCTCTCTTTCTCTCCCTGACTTCTCTGTGGAAAGGACTCCCTTCCTCTGGTGGCACCATGGCTTTTCTCTCTACTAATTTGTATCTCCAAACCTCATATCTGCCATGTTATCTTCCTCTAATTGTGCAGATAGATTTCTCAATCCTCAGATCAATTTCCTAGTTGTTCAAGGTGATTTGATGTTGATCTAGCTATGTTTGAGAAATGAGACAAGCTCAGGGCTCCTCTGCTACTCTTGCATCTTAACTCCTCCTCAACCTTAGATGGCATCTTCTTCCAAAATAAGGCCTCTACATCTACATCAAAAATCTGTTTTTTATTGTGGCCACTTTCATTAATTAGCTAGATCTTCTGGATAGTTTGGTGTAGCTTCTACACTAGCATTTGCTGCTTGACCTTGAACTTTAATGTTATAGAGATGGCTTCTTTCCTTAAACCTCATGAACCAACCTCTGTTAGCTTCAAACTTTTCTTCTTCAGCTTCCTCACCTTTATCAGCCTTCACAGAACTGAAGAGAGTAAGGGTCTTGTTCTAGATTAGGCTTTGTCTTGAGAGGATGTTGTGGCTGGTTTGATCTTCTATCTAGACCACTAAAACTTTCTCCATATTAACAATAAGACTTTTGCTTTCTTATCATTTGTGTGTTCACTGAAATAACATTTTTAACTTCCTATAAGAACTTCCTTGGCATTCAAAACTTGGTCTAAATTTTGGCCTATCTCAGCTTTTGATATGGCTTTCTCATTAAGCTTAACCATTTCTAGCTTTTGATTTAAAGTGAGAGACATATGATTCTTCCTTTCACTTGAACACTTAGAAATCATTGTATGGTTATTAATTGACCTCATTTCAATATAGTTGTGTGTCAAGGAATAGGGAGTTCCAACGAGAAGGAGAGAGGGGAATAGCTGGTTGATGAAGCAATTAGAACACACATTTACTGATTAAGTTTGCCTCTTATATGGGCACAGTTCATGGTATCTCAAAACAATTATAATAGTAACATTAAAGATCACTGATCACAATTACTATAATAAATATAATAATAATAAAAATGTTTGAAATATTGTAAGAATTACCAAATTGTGACCCAGAAACATGAAGTGAGCAAGTGTTACTGGAAAAATGACACCAATAATCCAGCTCAACACAGTTACCATAAACCTTCAATTTGTAAAAAAAAAAAATAAATAAACAAAAAACAAAACAAAACAAAAAAACAATATCCATGAAGCATAATAAAGCAAAGGACAATAAAATGAGACATGCCTGTTTTGGAAGTCTTAACTAGAACAATATGGCAAGAAAAGGAAATAAAAGGCATCTAAATTGGGAAGGAAAAAGTAAAACTGCCACTATTTGTGGAAAACATAAAATAATATATAGAAAGCCCTAAAGACACACCAAAAAACTGTTGTAACTAATAAATGAATTCAATAAAGTTACAGGGTACAAAACCAACATATAAAAAATTGGTTGCAGGGCACCTGGATGGCTCAGTGAATTAAAGCCTCTGCCTTCAGCTCAGGTCATGATCCCAGGGTCCTGGGATCGAGCCCCACATCGGGGGGGCTCTCTGTCTGCCTGCTTCTCTGTCTACTTGTGATCTCTGTCTGTCAAATAAATAAATAAAAATCTTTTTAAAAAGTGGTTGCATTTCTATACACTGACATTGAACTATCAGAAGAAGAAAGAAAACATCTCATTTACAATTGCACCAGAAAGAAAAAAATACCTAGGAATAAAGTTTACCTAGAAGGTGAATGAACTATATACTAAAAATGATAATACATTGATGAAAGAAATCTAAGAAGACCCAAATGAATGGAAAGAAATTCCATGTTTGTAGATTGGAATAATTAACATTGTTAAGATGTCCTTTACCCAAGGAAGTATATAAATGCAGTGTAATCCTATCAAAATTCCAATGATTTTTCCCATGAATAGAAAAAAAAAAAATCCTAAAAGTCCATGGAAACACAAAAGACCCTGAATAGCCAAAACAATAGTGAGAAACAAGAACATAGCTGAAGGCATCACAGGCCTCAATTTTAAAATATATTACAAAGCTATAGTAATCAAAACAGTATGGTCCTACCATAGAAACAGAGACATGGATCAATAGAATAGAACAGAGAGCCCAGAAATAAACCCACATATATATGGTAAATCAACTTTTGACAAAGGAGCCAAGAATATACAATGGGGAAAAGACAGTCTCTTTAATAAATGATGCTGGGAAAATTGGACAGCCACACGCAAAAGAATGAAACTAGACTACTATCTTGCACCATATGCAAAAATTAACTCAAAATGGATTAAAGACTCAAATGTAAACCATAAAAGTCCTAGAAGAAAATATAGGGGGTAATCTCCTTGACATCAGTCTTTGCCTTGATCTTTTAGGTTTAAATCCAAAAGCAAATATAAATAAGTGTGATAACATCAAACTAAAACTATTTTGCACAGCAAAGGAAACCATCAACAAAATGAAAAGGTAACTTACCGAATGGGAGAAAATATTTGCAAGTTATATATCCGATAAGGGATTTATATCTAACACCTACAAATAACTCATACAACTAAATAGCAAAAAACGATTCTGATTTTTAAAAAATGGACTGAGGATCTGAATAGACATTTTTCCAAAGAAGACATACAGATGGCTGACAGGCATATGACAATTTGCTCAACGTCACTAATCATTAGGAAAATACAAATGAAAGCCACAAATAGGTATCACCTCACACCTGTTAGAATGACTATTATCAAGAGGCAAGAAATAGCAAGTGTTGGTGAGGATGTGGAGAAAAGGAACTCCAGTTCACTTTTAATGAAAATGTAAATTGGTACAGTCACTATGGAAAACAGCATAGAGGTTCTCAAAAAATTTAAAATATAACTACCATATGTTTCAGGAATTCTACTTCTGGGTACTTACCTAAGGAAAACAAAAACACTAATTTGAAAATATACATTCACCCCTTTGCTTATTGCAGCACTATTTATAATAGTCAACATACAGAAACAACTTAAGTGTCCATCAATGAATGAGTGGAAAAGAAGATGTTTTATATATATATATGTATATATATATATATATGGCATGTTTATATACATATATAACCTGCATATATAATAGAATACTACTCATCCATAAAAAATAATGAAATCTTGCCTTCTGCAACAACATGGAGAGACCCTGAGGGTATTTTGCTAAGTTAAATAAGTTAGAGAAAGACAAATACCGTATGATTTTACTTATATGTGGAATCTAAAAAACAAAATAAATGAATAAACAACAACTAATAGGTACAGAGAACAAAATCGTGGTGCCTGGGGGTTGGGCAAAATAAGTAAAGAGGGTCAAGAGGTACAATATTCTAGTTATAAAATCACTAAGTCATGAGGATATAATGTTTTGCATGGTGACCACAGTCAATAATATTGTGTTGCATATTTGAAAGTTGCTAAGAGAATAAATCTTAAATGTTCTCATCACAAGAAGAAAAAACCTTTGTAAATTTGTATGGTGATAAATGGTAACTAGAGTTATTGTGATGATCAATTCTCTGTGTTCAAATAAAAATGTGTGGTGCAAGTGAAATTATTATAAATTTAAAATCATTAAAATACTGAAATAATAAAAAAATTAAATTAAAAATTTAAAAATATATGTATATTTCAGGGATAGGAGGAGTTTCATAGTTGACACAGTTTTATGTTCTATAAAAAATTAATTTCTGTGTTCATTGTGAGAGAGACATATTCTTGTGTGTGTGTGTGTGTGTGTGTGTGTGATTTAGTTGAAGTTTTAGAGAAGTCCTGGAAAAGCAAGAGATGGAGGAATCAAAGTAATATTCTAAAGCAAGATCCAGCCTTCTATCTGTTTTTGTAAATAAAGTTTTATTGAAACACAGGCATGCTCATCCTTGTACATGTTGTCTGTTTCTGCTTTTATACCACTATAACAAGGTTGAGTTGTTGCAACACAGACAATATGGCCCTCAAACCTTAAAATATTTACTACCTGGCCCTTTACAGAAAGTTTGCTGGCTCCTGATATAAACATCCTCCAAAAAGAAGACCTTGAGACTGTATATAAAGTCTAAAAAGACTGAAAGAAAACCATCACAATCTATAAGTGAGAAAGAATAAAAAATCACAGAATGTTTAAACCAACAAACACACAAGGAAGACTGGTGAATTTTTGAGATTGTAGTATTGTTTTCTTTATTGAAATGTAATTGACATACAATGGTAGTTTGGAGTGTACAACACAGTGAATTAACACTTCTGTACATTATCTCGTATAGAATATGCTTATCATTACAATAAATGTAGTTACCATCTGCCACCATACAATGTTATTACAATATTATTGACTATATTCCCTATGCTGTACTTTTCTTTTGAATTCAGGTGACAGTGTGGTTTGTATAGGCAAAATGAGTGGTAGTTGTGTTCACATCAGTATGTCCTTGCTTGCTTGCTTACTTGCTTCTTTCCATTAAAAGATATTTGTTGAGTGCTACTGTAAACTATATAACTGAATTAACTGGCTGCTGGGAATACCGTGGAGAATAAGACTGGCCTATTCCCTGCCCATATAAAGCTTATAGTGTATTTTATTTAACCCGGTACTACCCTACTAGCTATGAGACTTTGAGTTTATAGAAACTCTTTTAGACATTCTTTTCCATCTAGGCAGAATTTCCCAACTTTATAATGAGAATACTAATGCCCTTTTGTAAGATTGTTGTAAGAATTAAGTAAGATTTTATATATTTTTTCCAAGTCATATAAAGAATATTCGAGTTCCAACTACGTGTTAAGCACTATTCCAGGTATTGGTGATACAGCAGTTAATACAACAGATTTAAAAAAGAAGATCTTGCCTTCATGGAAATTGCTTTTTAGTCCAATATATGAAAGTACCCAAAATAAAAAGTAGGCATTTGGTAACTCTTCTTTTTATTTTCCTGAATAAATAAAAGAAAGGCAATACTTACTCTTCAGTACTTAGTTTATCAGGGAGTACAATACTGGCTAAAACTTAATTACACAAATTTCCTTTTAATGGCTAGTACTTTTGACAACATAGATTAGATATTATTATCAATCATTTAGCACCTTAATAATTGTAATCAGAATAATTGTTAGGTTGGATATCTCAAGGTGTGAAAAACAACTAGTTCCAAATTAGTTTACTTCTCATTTCTTAAATGTGCCTCTTTGCCTTTTCTATGTTTTCCTTGGTGTAGAAAGTTTTCCATCACTCTCTGCCAAACCAAAGACTGGCCATACATTGAAGTCAAGTTGCAAAAGAAAATGTAATGTCAAAACTAAAGGGGTCTCTATAATCATTGTACTCAGAGACCCCACTTTATAGGTGGAAAAATCTTCAGGGCCAGGACAAAAATGGACTTTTCTAAGCCCACACAGCTTGGAAGTGATAGAGGTAGGACTAAACCAGCAGCTTCTGTTTACCAGTCAAGGATTCTTTCCTCTGTTTCTGGGGTGTCTCACATTTGCTACCTCCTCTAGGAAGCCTTCCTGCACTTTAGGGAAATTTCTTCTTCTTATACCCCAAAGTACATTCATGATTCTATCCTTTACCTTATCTTTTTCTTCTGCCAACTCTTCCTTTATGAATTGATCCACTTCCAAGGGTTTCACCTCTCCTGTATACCGGAGAATGCAAGATCGCTCTGTCTAGCTTTATTTTCTTCCTAAGCAGCGAACTTTCATTCCAAACTGCGCATCACCCCTCAACCAAACGCCCTCCCTGATATCTCTGTTTCTTCCCATGGTATATTTCCCATCCCTATAAGTCAAGTTCACAAATGTAGAATCCTCTTCAATTCCCTCTTATATCCCAGTCTTCAAAACCATTCTGAGCTCCTTCTGCAGTGTTTCTATTATCCATCTCATCTGGCTCCTTTGCCTTCTTCCTGCTATTGCCAGGGACTCATTACCTCTTGTCTGGAAGCCCTCCACTCCATTCTCTGCAATTCTGCCAAATGAATCTCCTTAAAGCACATCTCTGTATTCATTTCAATCAGCAGTAATTGTGCTCTGGGTAAACTTCATGAGTTACGAGATCTTGATTGTACTTAGCCTGGGTCATATCATTCCCTTTATTTAAAAAAAAAAAAAAAAGGCCCAATGGCCTCTAGAATTAAGTCCAAAAACTTCATTCCAACATTGAAGACCCTGTATAGATGGGTCTAAATGACTTTTTTTAAATCCTTATCTTTCTGAAAAGTGAGGTGTTATCTTTTATTTTAAAAGATTTTATTTATTTATTTGACAGAGAGAGATCACAAGTAGGCAGAGAGGCAGGCAGAGAGAGAGGGAGAAGCAGGCTCCCTGCCAAGCAGAGAGCCTGATGTGGGGCTCCATCTCAGGACCCTGAGATCATGACCTGGGCCGAAGGCAGAGGCTTAACCCACTGAGCCACCCAGGCGCCCCCTGAGGTGTTATCTATTAAAAGAGTTTATCTCTTCATTAGATGTCCCAAAGTTCAGCAGAATGTTCTCTACTCTTTTCACACTACACAGTCTGAGTAATTTTATTATCATGATTTTATTTAGCAAGTAAGATTTCTAAATCTCATGTCATCCCACACTATTTTCCCATATATCCCACTTCTGTTTGAACTTCCCCATTTAAATGCCCCTATAGTTATCTCACGATCTCCACACATATATATTAAATTCATTAACCTCTACCTCCAACACCTGATTCTCCTCCTGGGTACATCTGTATAAGTAAATAGTTCACAATGAACTCAGTTTTTTAAACTACTCACTTCTGTCTCTATTGATCAAGTCTTAGCAATTTTTACCTACTGACCATTTCTCAAATTTCTTCTCTCTTGTTTGTTCACTAGAGTAGCCTCCCAACTAGTTTATCTACCTCCAGTCTTGCCATGTTCCCTACTTCTTGAATTTTTTCTCCACTCTGCAAACAGAATCCTTTTAATTTTTTTTTATTTTTTTTAAAGATTTTGTTTATTTATTTGACAGACAGAGATCACAAGTAGGCAGAGAGGCAGGTAGAGATAGAGGGGGAAGCAGTCTCCCTGTTGAGCAGAGAGCCTGATGTGGGGCTTGATCCTTGGACCCTGGGATCATGACCTGAGCCGAAGGCAGAGGCTTTTAAGAATTTTTTAAAAAGATTTACTTATTTATTTGACAGACAGAGTTCACTAGTAGGCAGAGAGGCAGGCAGAGAGAGAAAGAGGGGAAAGCAGGCTCCCCACTGAGCAGAGAGCCTGATGCGGGGCTCAATCCCAGGTCCCTGAGACCATGACCTAAGCTGAAGGCAGATGCTTAACCCACTGAGCCACCCAGGTGCCCCCAGAGGCTTTAACCCATTGAGCCACCCAAGCGCCCCTGGAGTCCTTTTTTTAAATGTAAATCTGGTCATGAAACCCTTACTCACCAAAACCTTCAAGTTTCCCTATTGGGTTCAGGATAAAAATCCAAACTCTTTAATTTGGTTGAACAAAAGGCCCTTTAGAATATAATTCTTATTTATCACCACACAAGCTCCCACTGTACACTACAGTCATATTCAACTCCATGTACTTTCCTAACTATAACATCATGTTTCTTTTTAAATTTTTTTTTAATTTAAACTCAATTTGGGTAACACACACTGTATTATCAGAGGTAGAATTTAGTGATTCATCAGTTGCCTCACCAAATTTCCCCATTCTCCCATCCACCTCCAGCAACCCTCAGTTTCTTCTCTTAACTATAGTCTCTTATGGTTTGCCGCTCTCTCTGTTTTTATCTTATTTTATTTTTCCTGCCTTTCCCTTATGTTCATCTATTCATTTCTTAAATTCCACATATGAGTGAAATCATATGCTATTTGTTTTTCTCTAAGTGACTTATTTCGTTTAGCCTAATATTCTTTAGGTCCATCCATGTTGTTGCAAATGGCAAGATTTCATTCTTTTTGATGGCTTACTAATATTCCTATGTATACATAGGAATATTATATATAATTATATGTATGTATGTGTATATGTACATATACATATACATATCACATCTTCTTTATCCATTCATGGACATCTGGGCTCTTTCCCTATTTTGGCTATTGTGAACCTTGCTGTATTGAACATTGGGATGTGTGTGCCCCTTCAAATAGTTATTTTTGTATCTTTTGGATAAATACTTAGTAGCACAATTGCTGGGCCATAGGGTAGTTCTATTTTTAACTTTTTGAGAAACCTCCATACTGCTTTCCAGAATGGCTACACCAGCTTGCTTTCCCACCAACAGTAACATCATCTTTCATATCTCTGTGTCTTTTCACATTCCACTCCTTATTCCTGGAATGACTACTGCTCCCTCTTCTTTATTTAGCTCTTACTCAACACTCAAGAGTTGACCAAGAATTTACCACTTCAAAGACTTTTCTTTAGTTCTTTCATCCTTGGACTGCATTAAATTTTCCTCTCCTAAACAACATCATCTAATTTCTTCTATCTAGAACTGACTATGCTATTGTAACAGCCTGTTATCTGTCTGTTTCCCCCTGTAAATTTTGGTCAGTGTCCATGTGTTATTTATCCTTATATCTCTTGCATAGCCATCATTGTGCCTAACAGGGTTACAAGCTCAAAACTCATTGAATAGCTAATTGAATTGAATGAATGTGTGCCAGGCAAGGGCAATCAGTGTTACTGTAGTGAGGATTAAAAGCTGAGAATACCGGGGGTATTGGTTTCAATAAAGGAAATAAGTATGAGTCAAAGATGAGTCCAAAATTTCTTGCTTAATAGACTAGATGGAGTTATAAGAACTATCACTTACTGAGTGCCTACTAGGTACTGAGCATTTGACTCAGTATTTTATATATGTTATATCAGAAGGAAGGAAAATAATGAGTTTCATTTTAGACATGTGGAGTTTTACATGTCTGTAAGACCTCTGAATAGAAATGTCCACAGGCAATTTTAACTGTAATTCTTGGGTACAAGGAAGAAACAAGAACTAAATAATTAGACTTGGAGTTATTTGGATAGATGGTAATTGCAGCCATGAAGCAGAGTCTGGGGGAGGATCTTTCAAAAAGGTTAGTATAGAAGAAAGGAAAGAGGACAAAAACAAGATCCTGGGGAACATATATTTAAGAGCTAAGCACAGGGAGAAGAAATCTTCCTTCCTTCCTTCCTTCCTTCCTTCCTTCCTCCCTCCCTTCCTCCCTTCCTTCCTTCTACAAATATTTACTAGGGCCATACTCAGTGTATATACTCAGATAAAGAGCAGCCAGAAAAATAAACTGAGATGTAACCAGTGTAGCAGGAGGAAAATGAAAAGAGAGTGGTGTCCCATAGCCCAAGTGAAGAAACTGATTCAAGAAAAAGGGAGTAGTCAACAGTGTCAAATGTTGATGAGACAGTAATTCTGAGAATTGACTATTGATTTTATCAACATAGAAGTCATTGGTAACTGACAATAAAATGTTGGAGACAAAAGCCTGAATGGATTGTTTCGTGAAAGAATGGGAAGTGAAGAAGTGAAGATAGTAAATCTTTTTAGGCATTTAGCTGTGAATGGATAAAGAAAAGTGGAGTATTAGCTGGAAGGTAATTGGGATCAAGAAAGGGATATTTTCTTTTAAATAATATATATTAATTATCTGAATGCTAATAGGATAACCCAGTAGTGAGGGAGAAATTGATGGTTTAGAAAAGAAGGGATAATTTTACCAGCACTTTCCTTGGGGAGGTTAGAGCAAATGTGGGAGATTGAACTTTGATTTTTTTTTAAAAAGGATATTTTATATATATTAAGAAGAGGTAAGACAAAGTATTTTTATGATGTACAATGGAAAGATGAGGGTGTTCTCAGTGCTTATCTTTTTTAACCAAATGTAAGGGAAGCCATTAGCCGAGAGTGAGAGGAGAAAGAGGGTATAAAAGAGGGGAAAAAAGACAGTAAGAGATGTAGGAGGGGCCATATGAGAGAGTGGTGTCATGAAAACCAAGGGCAGGGGCAAGATGTCAAGAAGGAGCAGGACATTGATCAATACTGTTAAATGTTCCTGCATTCAAGTTGTATGAATATTGAAAAGAGTCTATTCAGTTTGCTAATTACGTTTTTGGTTGCTGTTGGCAGAGAGGCTTCATTAAAACACTTTCAGTGAAAGTTAAATGGGAGGTAAGGAACTGCATATGAACACAATAATCTTTAGAAAAGGAGGTGGGGTATAAGTTGAAGAGGATTTATTCGTCTCCTTTATTAGACTGCAAATTCCTTGAGAAAGAACATGTCGGATTCACATGGTTTACCTAGCGACTTGTCCAGGGTATGACACTGCTAGTTTTTAATAAAAGTTGGGTATATGAGTAAATAAATGAATTCTTCACTCAGAGTCAACAAGATGTTCTTTTGAGAAATTGGATCTGTTCTATCCTCAAAACATATAGTTGGAGAAAAAAATAGTTGAAGAGGTTCTTCTGTACCCTAGAGGAATAAAAGAATGGAAATGACAAGGAAGGTAGTTCAAATGTAATCTGTGGTCTGTGGACACTCACACCACTGCCCAGTGCATAGGTAGAAACCTGGAAGATCTGACCCCAGAACTGTAAGAAATTACTGACCTTCCTCAGCCTATGATGGAGCTATGTCTTGATAAACCCATCATAACTTGAAAGTATTCTAAGTTGAAAATGCATTTAATAAACCTAACCTACCAAACATCATAGTTTAGCCCAGCCTACCTTAAACATGCTCAGAACACTTGCATTAGCCTACAGGTGGGCAAAATTTTCTAACACAAAGCCCATTTTACAATAAAGTATTGAATGGCTTACAATTTATTGAATACTGTACTAAAAGTGGAAAAAACAAAATAGTTGTATGGGTACAGAATGGTTGTAAGTGTATTGGTTTGATACCATCATAATTTCATGGCTGACTGGGAACTGCTGTTCACTGTCATTGCCCAGAATCATGAAGAGTATCGTACTGTATATCGCGAACCCAGGAAAAGATGAGAACTCAAAATTCAAAGTATACAGAGTATGTATTGTGTTCATGCCATCATAAATTCAAAAAATCATAAGTTGAACCATTGTAAGTTGGGAACCATCTGTAGATGGCATTCTCTGCATAGAGAAGGAAACACTGAGGTGGCTTCATGTTGTGGTGGGGTTGCAGTTTCCTCTGCCAAATTTATCTTGAGTCACCCAACTGACTCTTAGAGATAGAAGGGAATTGGGTATGATGCCCATGTAGCTATATTAGAAGGGTATAAATACAACAACAAATGAAGATTTCCTAGACTGGGAATTAAGGTAGATGAGAACATAATTAGAAGAAATCAAGACAAGGGCTTTTAAGGCTGACTATCAGAGAAACCATCTTGACACTGAAAATTACTGAAGTGTGGGCTAAACTTTGAGAGGAAATAGTGGAAACCCTGACACTGAGTCATTTATAATTATTTACAATTAGGCAGGACAATGTAGTTGAGAAATAATGTGGCATTACACAAGGGGCAGTTTTGCTCAGTTCCCAAAGGGTTGGACTGGATATGACCTAATAGCTTTTTCCTACACTAATTTGGTTGATTATGTCAGAGAAAAGTCTGGTTGAACATTTTGTTTTCCTCCTGTTGGGTGAATCATACTTACATTGACCACAAGGATATAAATTTCAGAATGCCATTGATTAGGCAGATGGCAGAATGTGGACTGGGAATCCAACAGATTGGAGAAGACTCAAACTAACCTGAAAGTTGAAGGATTGGTCAGAAACAAGTAAAGCTCCCTATAGATAGGACCTTGTGTGGTTCACCACTGATTTCAGGACATGACTCAAGAGCCTGGAATATAGCACTTGATGAACAAACAGCTGATTAATGAACGAATGACACCTTGGGAAGAAAACTTAGAATACCAATATAAGCCAAGCAGTGGACTGACAGATTAAACATGTTCCTTAATACCTCTGAGTCAGTTTTCTCACCTTTTCCATAGGTTCTTCTGGGGATGAAATGAGAGAATATAGATAAGATACTTGAAATTTAACATTTTAAGAAGTATTACCTGTCTTTCCCCTTTATTTTTCTAGACTTAATCTCTACAGACAAGTCAGACTTTCTGTTTATGTTTAACAACATTGGGAGAAGAGAAAAATTATGCCTTTTCTCTTAAAATACCAATACCTATTAATGTTAAAACAGCTGAGGTTAACAGTAACTAACACCGCAGGCCAATTTTAGAGCAATTTTTAAAAAACAACAAACAGCTAAGATGTTACCAGGTATGATACACTTTCACTTGGCTTTTTATCAACTCACCCCAAATCTTAATGCAAACAAAATAAAAAAGCTCTTTGGCAACATGTTCTCATCCTGGGGATTCACTCAGTTTCCAAAACACCCAGTCTGCCTCTCTAAGAGATTAACTGTAATTCACACTATGTTGGCTACAGATAAGCTGTTTCCCCAGCCTCAGCCATTGGAGCTAACCAGTGAGAAACTCCAAATTTACTTTTTCAACCTCCTTGCTTCCAGATTTCCTTCTATCATTTTTTTGTCCCTCCACACCAGACAGAATTTACAGGGAAAAGATTAGATTCATTAAAGAAATAAAAATCTCTTTTCTCTCTTTCTTTAAGCAGGAGATAGTTTCTATTTTTCTCTTTTTTGTATTTCTTTTCTTCCTTCCACTTTGCTGCTTTTTAAACTCTAGTTAGGAGACACCAGTTTAATTTGAACACAATAACTGGACTTAATTAATATCCCAAGGTGGTTTACCTCCTTTAGCAACACTGTCTGACACTTTTTTTCTCTGAAATGTTTTCTTCAAGGGCTTTTTTAAAACAATATTTAAACACAGTTTTTTATCAGAGAGTTGAAGTGATCGTATCATAACGGCTAAAGATGGGTACAGAGAGTTTGGTGAGCAATCCAGAAAGTGTTATAAAATGATTAATGGATAGAAAAGTCATCCAAGTGAAGGTTTTTCAAAAGAATCAAGATTATTCAATCAGAGAAGAAAGTTTTCAGCCCCTTAGAAATAGCCACTTGCCCTGGATAGTTTAAAAAATAAAAACAAAAATGCCAACTTAATTTATTTAACAATAAATGTAATGTTCATGGAGGAATTTCGTCTTGCAAAGTAAATAAGCTGTGTGTTGGATTCTTCATATATTTGTTTTATAAGACAGGAAGTAATGACTTAATAACTGCTTTTAAGTACTGAAATAATTTTCTAGAAAAAAAGATTTGCTTTTCTGCAGTACCATAATTGAGTCCTATGGTCATCCCTATCCATCCCTTTTTCACTGTCAACCCTAAGACTTCTTATCAGCTACTTCATTTTTAATTTTTTTGAAAAATCTATATTCCTATGTTGTCCATACCAAAAAACACATTCTGTGGTATTAAACACATTCAGGATGTCTGTTGTTCCCCCCCCTCCCCATTAAGGACAGCACAAAAAGAAATGGCATCACTTGTAGCAGGGGGTATTTTAGTGAGGTCTTCTAGAGACCTCCAAATCACTTTCTGTAGTCAGTGATAATTTACCAAAGAATGCTACGGAATTTTCTTTACTGACCTCAGCAGATCCTTACCTCCCCAGAGGTGCCATGCTGAGACTGAAGAGGAGAAGTGAGTTGGCAACAATCACTGAGAAATGGATGAACCTACAACCTTTTCATCCCTTTATTTTATTCAAGCCAGAGTTCTCTAAATGTTAATGCATTGAGGGGAATCTAAACTACTTTTGTGAAGGCTGAATGGCAAGCAGTCAAAAAAAGGAACATTGGACTTTGCTCCATCAATTTCTTTTTGTCCCTTACACGTACACACACATCCAGCTTCTCAGTCTGTCCTTTCAATATGCAACATAATTTATTGCCATGGCTTCAACTACCTGAATATTGATGCCTCTCACAATTAATCTCTAGCCCAGAGCTATTTTCTGAATACCAACCTCATATTTCCAGTTTTTTGAAGGACATCTTTGTCTAGAAACACAACTTCTCAACCTCAGCATGTCTTGATATGTCCCCTCATTCCAAAAATTAGAATTCCCTTTCTTTCTTGTTCCCAATCTCACTGAGTAGTCCTAGTTCCCTAAAGTAGAACTTAGAGAAGCACCTGATCCCTCCTTTATCTTAGCTACCCATTTCATTTTTATCTAAGCAGTTAGCAAATCCTTTTGAATCTACTTCAATATATGTCTTCTTTTAGCTTCCTTGAACTTTTAGCCTCCTTGAACATCTTAACCATTTCCTGAACACACAGTATCCTTTCACAATTCTTTGCCTTACACACACCAATCTCTATACTTGTTTGTTTGAATTGTTTCCCTCTTCTCCTTTACCTGGTAAGCCCCTACTCAGTGATAAAGAGTCTTACTATATATTACAAGCAATTCTTCATTCCCCTATGACAGCTCATGGGTCTCTCCTCTGTGAACTTACCATATTTCATCATAACTATCAGTTTAGGTATCTTTTATTTTCCTGCTAAACTTTGAACTTGTTGAAGGCTGGGACAGCATTGTAATCATCTTAAAAGTTACAGCACCTAGTATGTAATAGTCTGTGGTAACAGTTAATAAAGAATGAATGATATACCCTAAATCCAATTTATCAATCTTTCTTTTAATGGATCATGTTCTGGCACCAAGTTTAAGAGTTATTTGCCTAATCCTAGAATCTAAAGATTTTCTCCTATTTTTTTTCTAAGACGTGTAGTTTTATGTTTACATAGATCTATGATACATTTTGAGTTTTTTTGTGTATGAGACCTTCATTGAGGTTCAATTTTAGGCCAGTAGTTATCCAATTGTTATAGCACCATTTGTTGAAAAGGCTATCTTTCCTCCATTGAATTGGTTTTGCACCTTTATCAGAAGTAAATTGAGCATATCTGTTTGGGTCTATTTATGGACTTTCTATTTTGTTCCTAGTTCCTCCTCCACCTTTCTAGAATAATTGTGTCAATACATGCAAAAAAATCTTGATGAGATTTTAATAGGAATTGCATTAAATCTGAATATGAATTTGGGGAGAATTGACATCTTTATTATGTTGAGTTTTCCAATCCGTGAACACTGTGTGTCTCTCTATTTAGATCTTTGATTTATTTCATCAGTTTTGTAGTTTTCGGCATACACATACAATACATGTTCTGTAAGATTTACACCTAAGTACTTAATCTACTTTGTAACAATTGTAAATGTTATTTTTTTAAAAATTTGTTTCCATATGTTCATTGTTAGTGTATAGAAATGTGATTGCTTTTTGTGTCTTGATCTTGCATGCTTCAAATTTGCTGAATTTATGAGCTCCTGGAGTTTCTTTTGTTTGTTTTTGGTTTTAGATTCCTTCGGATTTTCTACATATGTCATCTGCAAATAGGGACAATTTTATATCTTCCTTTCCAATCTGAATGGTTTTTATTGCTCTTACTTACTTATAATGCTGGCTATAAATTCCAGTGCTATGTTGAATAAGAGCATGAGAGGAGATACCATTTACTTGTTTCTGATCTTAGGGGAAAAGCATTCAGTTTTTCATTAAGTATGATGTTAGTAGTAGGATTTTTGTAGATGCTCTTTATCAAGTTGATGGAATTCCCCTTTATTCCATGTATGCTGAGAGTTGTTATCATGACAGATGTTGGATCTTATTAAATTCTTTTCCTGTATCACTGTATGATTGTATGAGTTTTCTTCTTTAGCCTGTTGATATGATATTACATTGACTAATTTTTGAAGGAACCAGCTTTGCATCACAGGAATAAACCTCACTTGGCCACGTTATATAACCCTTTTTATATATTGCCGAATTCTATTTTCTAATATTTTGTTAAAGATTTTTAAATTGAAAGTATCATTATGGGACGCCTGGGTGGCTCAGTTGTTTAAGCGGCTGCCTTCGGCTCAGGTCATGATCCCAGCGTCCTGGGATCAAGTCCCACATCGGGCTCCTTGCTAGGCAGGGAACCTGCTTCTCCCTCTGCCTCTGCCTGCCTCTCGGCCTACTTGTGGTCTCTCTCTCTCTCTCTGACAAATAAATAAATAAATAAATTTAAAAAAAAGTATCATTATTAATGAGGTCTGTAGTTTATACCCTCTTTGTCTGGTTTCTACATCAAGGTAACACTAGCTTCATAAAATTAATTGAGAAGTGTTCCTTTTTTATTTTCTGGGGGATATTGTGTAGAATGGGTGCTAATTCTTTAAGTATTTGGTAGATTTCTCCAGCAAAACCATCTGGCCTTGGGGTTTCTTTTGTGATAATTTTCAATTTATGAATTAAATTTCCCTAATAATTCCAGGAGTATTCAAATGATCTATTTTATATTGAGTAAGCCGTGGTAGTTTGTAGTTTTCAAGGAGTAGGTCCAAATCATCTAAATTGTCAAATTTATGTATATAAAATCATTCATAAGATTCCTTTATTGTCTTTTTGATATCCAAAAATTCTATAGTGATAGCCCCTGTTTCATTCCCGGTGTTGGTAATTTATACCTTCTCTCTTTTTTCCTTTGTCCATCTTGCTAGAGGTTTTTCAATTTTATTAGCTTTTTCTAAGAATCAGCTTTTTTCCCATTGGTGTTTTCTATTTTTTTTTCAATTTTACAATTTTTGCTTTTATTTTTACTGTATCCTGCCACATTCTTGCTTTGGGTTTCTTTCATACTTCTTTTTCTTGCTTTTTGCCATGGGAACTTAGGTTATTGATTTGAGCCTTTTCTTCTTTTCAAATAGAAGCACTTAGTGCTATAAATTTTCCTCAACACCATTTTAGTTCTGTCTGACAGATTTTGATATGTTGTGTTTCCATTTTCATTTAATTAATGTAGTTTGTAATTTCTCTAGAGTGCCTCTTTGATCCATAGATTAATTAGAACTATGTTGTTTAGTTTCCATTTGTTTTCTATTATTCTAGTTTGATTTCATTGTGTTCAGAGAATATACTTTGCATGATTTCAGTTCTTTTAGAATCTGTTCAGGTTTTTTTATGGACCAGGATACAGTCTATCATGGTATATGTTCCATGAGAACTTGAAAATAATATGTATCTTACTGTAGTTGGGGAGGTATTCTGTAATTGTAGATTAGATCTTGTGGTTGATGGTAATGTTGAATTCTTCTATATCTGTGTTTATTTTCTGTCTAGTTATTCTATTAACTGTTAAGAGAGGAGTGCTGAAGTCTCCAAGTATAATTGTGGATGTATGTATTTCTCCTTCCAGTTCTATCAGATTTTGTTCATGTATTTTGCAATTCTGTTGCTTGATACTTACAAATTTAGGATTGTTATATCATGTTGGTGGATTGACCCTTTTGTCATTTTTGCAGTGTTGCTCTCTTTCTCCAGTAGTTTTCCTCATTCTGGAACCAGCATTATCTGCTATTAAATAGCCATTCCTTCCTTGTTTTGATTAGTATTTACATAGTATGTTTTCCCATCCTTTTACTTTCAACTTGCCTTTATTGTTTTATTTGAAGTGAATTTCTTTCCACAGTATATAGTTGGGTCATATGTTTTTATGCATTTTGCCAGTCTCTTTCAATTGATGTATCTAGACCATTTATATTTAATGTAATTATAGATATGGTAGGACTTAAATCTAACATTTTATTTTGTTTTCTCTATGTACTTTTTTTTAAAGAGTTTATTTATTTATTTGACAGAAAGAGATCACAAGTAGGCAGAGAGGCAGGCAGAGAGAGAGGAAGGGAAGCAGGCTCCCTGCCTAGCAGAGAGCCTGATGCGGGGCTCGATCCCAGGATGCTGAGATCATGACCTGAGCCGAAGGCAGAGGCTTTAACCCACTGAGCCACCCAGGCGCCCCTCTCTATGTACTTTTTTATGTTTCATTTCTCTGTTTTCTTTTTTGTGTGCCTTGAGTTAAATATTGATTAGAATTCAATTTTTATTTATCTATAGTTTTTAGGTATATCTCTTCATATTGATTTTTTAGTGGTAACTGTAAGTATTTTTATTGTTCTACCTTTAAGTTCACTGATTCTTATGTCCCTTCCATTTTGCTGTTGATATTATTCATTTAGGTTTTTTATATTGCATTTTTAAGTTCTAAAATTCCATTTTATTCTTCTTTATATCTTCTATTTCTTTGTCAAGGCTTGCTATTTCTTTTCTTAGAATTTGTATTTTTTCATTTGTTTCATATATGTCTGCTCTTGCTCATTGAAATGTTTTTTTATGATGACTCATTTGTCATCTAATTCTAACATTTCTATCATCTTGATATTGGTCTCCATTCATTATCTATTTTCCTTATAGTTTGAGATCTTCCTTTTTCTTAATATGACAAGTCATTTTCAATTGAAATATAGAAATTTTGAGTATTGTGTTATGAAACTTGGAATCATATTAAAAATTTCTATTTTCCACCTTCCTCTAACACCACTCTGGCAGGGGAAAGGGGTTATTGCCTCAGTACTGCCACATGGAGGTAGAAGTCCAGGTTCCCTATTTGGCATTTATTAATATCTGAGGAGGGAGACTCCTTTGTCCTGTCAATCACCACTGATACTTCCCTTGCTGGGAGAGGTAGGATGCCTCCTTGCTGTACACCCTGTGCCTCTATTTCTGGGCAGTGGTGAAAGTTCTGACTCTCCATAGGCTTTCTCTGGCAACACCTCAGTATGGAGAGGGAGTGGTTCTTTGTTACCACGAGGTGGGGGTATTTGACCATGCTCCCCACATGGCCTCTATCGACATTGTTAATAGGGGAGGTCTTGTTACCACCCATCATGGATGAAAGTCTTGTCTCCATATTCAGCCTTTTCTGCCATCATCTTGGCCATGGTGATGTCAGAAAAGACCTCATTGTAGCCTGGCCAGGGTAGAAGTCTAGGCTCTCCCCTCAGCCTTTGTTGACATGAATGGAGATGGGTTCATAGTTCCTCTATGGTGTTTGACTGGAGTGAAGCAGTTATTGCCTAAAATTTTTCTGTCTTGCTAGGCCACCCCTTTCCTGGTTCTTGGGATAGAGAGAGAAAGCTTCCATTGGGACTTATTTTGTCTGTGTACATTAGCATTTCCAGGTTGTTGCTTCTCAACTCCAAACCTGTGCTATGTAAGCAAAAAGAAAAAAAAAACAGTGAGGGGAGGACCTTATCACTGTATCCCTAGCAATTCTACCTTCTTAATGTAATAGAAATCTTCTTTACTACATTAAGACTCTTCTAATTGGATTGTTCATTTTTCACTCTTGAGTTTTAAATCTTCTTTATATTCTAGATATTAGTCCTTTGTCATACATGTGTTTTGCAGATATTTTCTCCTAATGAGTGGTATTAAAGGCAACCATATGAAAGTCTTCTTATGCTTGTTTTACAGGTAATATCCAAGGTTTTTAGTTGTACTTAGTGAAAGGAATAAGGAAAAGTTTATCTACTTCATTTCCACAGAAGCATAAGTCTCAATTATGTTATAATCCCTCATCTTGAGATTCATAAGCCTTACCTCCTTATATATTTAATAAATTCAAAATTAAATGCTTAACTTAAACAAATATCTTTACTAAAAATCAAATGTCTTGCAAAAAATGAATCTAGACACAAAACTTACACTTACATAAAAATTAACTCAGAATGGATTGCAGACCTAAATGTAAAATGTGAAACTATATAACTCCTAAAAGATAACATAAGAGTAATCTTAGATGACCTTGGGTATGGTGATAATTTTTGAGATACAGGACTAAAGTCATGATCCACGAAAGAAATTATTGATAAGCTAGACTTAATTTAAATGAAAAACTTCTGCTCTGTAAAAGACATTGTCAGAACAATGAGAAGACAAGACACAGACTAGAAGAAAATATTTCTGAAAGATATGTCTGATAAGGGACTGTGATTCAAAATATACTGGATGTTATATGTAAGCAATAAATCACTGAATTCTGCCCCTGAAACTAATAATACACTATGTGTTAACTAAATTGAATTTAAATAAAGAATTTAAAACTATATATACAAAGAATTCTTAAAGCACAACAATTAAAAAAAAACCTGAGTAAAAAAATGAGCCAAAGACCTGAACAGACAACTCACCAAAGAAAATATACAGATGACAAATAAGCATATGAAAAGATACTTCAGGGGCACCTGGGTGGCTCAGTGGGTTAAGCCTCTGCCTTTGACTCAGGTCATGATCTCAGGGTCCTGGGATCGAGCCCCTCATCAGGCTCTCTGCTCAGCAGGGAGCCTGCTTCCTCCTCTCTGCCTGCCTTTCTGCCTACTTGTGATCTCTTTCTGTCAAATAAATAAATAAAATTTTTAAAAGAAAAGATCTAGAAATTAAAAATAAAAAAGTTACTTCATGTCATATGTCATCAGGGAAATGCAAATTAAAACAATGAGATATAGCTACACACTTATTAGAACAGCCAAAATCTGGAACACTGACAATACCAAATGCTGGCAAAGATGTGGAGCAACAGGAACTCATACATTGCTGGTGGGAATTCAAAACAGTACAGCCATTTTGCAAGACAGTTTGGTGGTTTCTTATAAAATTAAATATACTCTTGCTATGTGATCCAGCAATTGCACTCCTTGGTATTTACCCAAAGGAGGTAAAAACTTGTTTCCATACAAAAACATGCACAGAGATGTTTATAGCAGCTTTATTTGTATTTTCCCAAACTTGGAAGCAACCAAGATGTTCTTCAGTAAGTAAATGAGTATATAAACCATGGTGCATCCTGATAATAGAATATTATTCAGCGTTAAATAGAAATGAGCTATCAAGCCATGAACCGTAAACGTGTATTACTAAATGAAAGAAGCTGATCTTAAAAGTCTACATACTCAATGATTTCAACTATATTGACTTTCTGGAAAAGGCAAAACTATGGAGATAGTGAAAAGAGCAATGGTTGCCAGGCATTAGGGAGGAAGGAGGGAGGGATGAAAAGGCAGAGCACGGAGGATTTTTAGGGAAGAGAAACTATTCTGTATGATACTCTGATGGTGGATAAATGGCATTACACATTTGTCCAAACCCATAGGAAGTACAAGACCAAGAGTGAACTCTAATGTAAACTGTGGGCTTTGGTTGATTATGATGTATCTATGTAAGTTCATCAGTTGTAAATAATGTACTCTGGTGGGGGATGTAGATAATGGGGGCTTATGTATGTGTGGGGTCAGGGGATATATGGGAAATCTCTGTAATTTCCTTCTAATTTTGCTGAAAACCTAAAACTGTGCCTTGCCAGAATATTCTTAAAAATCTAATGTCTTTATTAAAAACAGCTAAACTAAGTAAACCTTAAGCACCAAAGGTGTTTCTTTTAGCTGATGAAAGAAACGTATGAATCCTAAAGATGGTCAGTATGTTTTACCAGTTCTTATTTCTTAACAGCTTCTTCAAGATCTAGTCTTAAACTTAGGTCCTGATGAGTATGCCAAACCTGGATCTTAGTGCAAGTATCAGGATCCCTTCTGGGGATTTGTCTCTGAACTGCCAGCTTTCTGGACTTCAGGCCAGTTTCTATTTTGAGTGAAAGTTCCAATCTAGCAAGAGTGCATTGATTTCTTTCCAACTAATCAAAGGGAAAGCATTGGTTGGCCATTCTAGCATCCTTGTTCAGCTAAAAATGATTATGTCTTTGGCTCATGCAAAGATATATTCTTCCTTTTTTTCCCCTGTAATGAGGGTGCAGAATATCCTTCAATTTTGTTAAGTATAAAGTTAATGTATGCCTTTGAATAGTCTTTGAGAAGTTATACAGTGCTGGTTTTCTCCCTAAGGGAAGAACAGAACATCACCTGTTGTTCTCCTTTTCCCAGTCATAAAGTTTGTTTGACTTAAATTTACACACAGTTGAAGTTACTTACCTGAAGTTGTCCCTCTTTGCACTTCAGGAATTGATTTCTTAAAGTACCCATGGCCCTTCCAACAGAATGGAACATTTTGAGTAAAAATTAAAAACTAGTTTTGGTGCATGAGTTTTATATGAGATTAGGAAACTTTTCTCTTATGGTATCCTTCCTCCTCTCTCTCTCTCTCTCTCTCTCTCTCTCTCTGTGTGTGTGTGTGTGTGTGTGTGTGTGTGTGTGTGATTCTTTCCTACTCTGTACTTCTTCGGAGAAGCATGGTGTTTAATAAAGGAAATTTAAAGATGAGTGGAGAGTATGGCTGATCTCTTATATGTGATTCAGGGTCACTATTATGATGAATACCCAAAAAAAGGAAGAATTGCTAGAAAGTCCTTTTCATGACACAGTAAAAAGAATTTCTTCTCCCCTCCCAATTTCTTATCAATGTAATCACTTGCAGTGGCCATTGGTTTGCCACAGCTGGACAGGGAAATTTGCTCTGTGTTGCTTGTGTATTCTATCTCAGGATCTGAACAGCTTTCTTGGCCTGAGATCTTATGTGATCATGAGAATATAATGGTGAAAACACCTTACATTCTCACCACAGTTCTATAAAGTAGATATCATTTGAAGAAACCAAGGCTTAGAATGAACATGCCAGTTGTCTAAAGCCAAATAGCTAACAAACATCAGAGCTGGAACTCAAATCCTGTCTCTGTGTGTGACTCCAGAACCCACCCATTATCCCGGTATCAACATTTTTGCTGAGTTTTGGTGAATTCCACTCACTGGGACTTGCATGGTTCAATAGTTTACTGAGATAGTGCTATATCAGTCCTCTACCCAATAGTTAGTTTGAAAATATTAATACCAGTAAGGAATGAACTGAGTTCTCCTTAGGAATTTGGAGTCAGGTGAAAAGGCTCCACCAAAGTACCTTCGCACCTAAATTTGAAGAGGTTCAGTCAGAACCATGATTCCTTTCAGATGTAATAGACACTCTGTAAATGTCAGTTCTGTCCCTCTATCTCAGCACTTACTATGGGTCAGATGCAGTGCTAGCAGCTCTCAAGTACATCATGTTATCTAATCATGACAGCTCTCTTATAAGGTATTGGCATGAATATATCCCCATATTCCAGATGAAGAGATTGAAGTACAAAGAAATGAGGTAACTGGCACATCTACCATCTTATAACGAGGTCTGTCTGACTGTATATTGTTTGCTCTCTAAAAACCTCAGTTGGTTCCTGCCTACCTACTTTCTTTGCTTCTGTCTCAGTACTATCTTCAGAGGCTTTAAACTGAGTATATCTATTGAGATCATCAAGAAATCCTTGTATTACTTGAAAAACCTTTAGGCCATGCATGCTTTCTCCCTTTCCTCACCCTGTAGTATCCTCAGTTGTAACCTTGCATCCCAATAGAGCCCAGAGCAAAATCAAGTGTAAATTGGTCTAAGAGGATAATTGAGTCTTAGTCACCCGGGGTTTAGCTTTGCCTTGACCTGGGATGCTTGCTAGTCTCAATGGAAGAATAAAGTGAGTTAATCAGCTCTTAGGGTGAGACTTAAGTTTCTAGGTGTGGGTCTGTGCAACTGAACTGATGATTGTTGGCTTCTTACATTATGTCATCCAATACCTATCTGGTGGGTGAAGGCATCTTCTTTTCTGACCTGAAGCTGGGTCAGTCTCAGTCACTGGGAAAATACTGTCATTTGTATTCCGCATTCCTCCTGTTTCTTTGGGATGTGCTATGTTTAATAAAACATGCATTAGGAGATACTAAGAAAAGAGTTTTTAATCTAGTGTTTTTCTCCCAATAGGTTTAAGTTGCCCCCAAAATGTGTGTTTGTATGTGTATATGTGTGTTTTAGACTAAATATCACTGAAGAAGTCAACACCTCATTATGTGTAGGTTATTGCATTTGTGGAACAAAATCTCCCTTAAGTGATATAGCTACTGTGTGTCATAAAAAATTAATTCACTTTATGTGTGCGTGTTTTCATTTCAGGCATCTTTAATAGGGAAATATATTCTGGTAGATTAGTTTGCAGTGTTTCTAAATAATAAATCATAAACACCAATAAAAGAAAACATCTAAAATGTCCATATTTGTGAGTCAATTATATGTTGATTAACCTTATGTGTTTTTGTCATAATTCTTATGATTGTAATTTTCCCTTGCTGTCAAACAACAATTCATTTTTGGTACATAAGATGCATAATTATGAATGTTAATACAGCACCCTGCTGCTTCTCATCCCCCTTTGCATTATGGCATGGATTTACTTTAGAGACACAATGGTACTTTCTCTTATTATTCATAGTAACTGTAATTAGACACTAAACTTGAGATATAAATGTAAGATATAAATATACTCATTATTTACCTATTTTCTTAATTAGAATTTTTCTTACACCAAGACTCTAGAAGAATAGTGTTTATAATTCAATTAAGAACGATGGGACCCTGTTTTAAAAATAAAAATGGAAAGAAAGGAATCTGTTATGAAGAATAGAGCAATGGTATTGGGGGTTTTAAGTGTAAACTCAGTAGTCAGTGGAAATTGTGGAAATACTAGGTAAGGCTCTAACCATCTCATTATGGGTGATTCAGGGCTGTACTTCCCACCTGACAGGGATCTGGTAAAGATTAAATAGATACCTCATGAGAACATGCCTAGAACAATACGTGATACCAGGTATATCACCAGTGAATGTACAGTTTTTAATATGACATTTGAAAATTTAAAAAGTAATAGGCATTTTCTAAACATTAATTCACCAAATATCTCTAAATAGCAAGTTCCTATAATACAATGTCATTGATTTAATAAATATTTTTGAGTGTGAGTGCTTAGCATGTACGTAGCAATATGTCAAACAATGTGGTGGCAGTCATAGCAGATGTATGCTCTAGCTCTGAACTCTAGTGAAGGGAGATGAGACATACATAGGTAAAATGGTTGATCAAGGAAATATATGATTGTCAAAATGAGTGACACCAGGAGCAAGTGATTATGAAAATTGGAAGAATAACACAAAAAGCTTGCCAAAAAATTTTAAAAAGAAGGGGAGGGTATTTATCCTTTCTGATGGAGGCATAATACTCCATTGTATATATGGACCATATCTTCTTTATCCATTCATCCATTGAAGGGCATCTTGGTTCTTTCCACAGTTTGGCAACTGTGGCCATTACTGCTATGAACATTGGGGTACAGATGGCCCTTCTTTAGTATCAAAATGGACGTGACTGGAGGAGATTATGCTGAGTGAAATAAGTCAAGCAGAGAGAGTCAATTATCATATGGTCTCACTTACTTGTGGAGCATAAGGAATAACACGGAAGACATTGGGAGATGGAGAGGAAAAGTGAGTAGGGGGAAATCGGAGGGGGAGACAAACCAGGAGTGACTGTGGACTCTGAGAAACAAACTGAGGGTTTTGGAGGGGAGGGGTTGGGGGTTAGGTGAGCCTGGTGGTGGGTGTTAAGGAGGGCACGTATTGCACGGAGCACTGGGTGTGGTGCATAAACAATGAATTTTGGAACACTGAAAAAAAAATAAAACAAAATTTAATAAAATAAGAAATAAAAAGAGGAGGAGGTTGGTTGAATTCCTGAATGATATGCGGGAAGGCATAAAAAGAGGATGGAGAGAAACATAGGTTTGGAGACTATTAAGGAAGCCCATCCAACTTAATCAGTAAGAGGAAAATTTGAATAATCTATGGAAAGTCCAGAAAAAGCAAACTTTATCCAGTAGGCAGTGGGGAGCTGCTGCAGGATTGTGAGTAGGTGAATAAGGATGAAATTAGTGTTTGTGGGAAATTGGTGTGGGTTGGACTGAATGTAAGGTGGCCACGTGGTGTGATTGTTTATGTAGAGTAGACTGGAAGAGTTAATGGGAGAGATATATCAAAGCCAGAACTTTGTGACTGATTCAGTACACAGGCTAAAGAAAAGGAGAAGTAAATGGTAGTTACAAGGTTTGAGCCAGTCAAACTTTTAAAGATGTAAAGCAAACAAATAAGATTTTTTTAAACCTAAAGTAGGAAGAGTTAGGCTTGATGTTAATGTTTGTTTGGCTTTTCCTTGGTTTTCTCTTCAGTTTGAGTTGACTGATAAGATATGTAGAGATTCAACTGCAGTTGTAGGGCGTAGGAAGAACTGGTGTGGTGCTTAGGGGAGAGATCAGTACCAAAGATTGCTCTAGACCCATAGAATGCTATTCCTAATCTAAACTAGTCTCAAGGGATGCCTGGGTGGCTCAGTCAGTTAAGTGTCTTGTCTTTGGTTAAGGTCATGATCCTGGGGTCCTGGGATGGAGTCCCACATCGGACTCCTTGCTTAATGGGGAGTCTGCTTCTCCCTTTGCCTGCTGCTTCCCTCGCTTGTGCTCTCTTTCTCTCTGTGTCAAATAAATAAACAAAATCTTTAAAAAAATAAACTAGTCTCAATTACACATAAGTATCTTTAGGTAGTCACTTTCTCCTAAAAACATCATCTGCCTTTGACCATCATCCTCCTCTAACAATGATTCTCTTTCCCTTCACAGCCCAGCTCCTCAGGCTCTTGAAAAGTATTCTTATATTCCTTGTCTCCCTTTCTTCCTTCCCATTTCCCCTGCAGTCTGTCTTCTTCCACTGTCACAATACTCTTCTCTGTATAGTTCCAATGTGCATTAGTATCCTCCAGGTTGAAAAAACAGGGAAGGAGCATCTTCCTTCTCCTTTTCCAATGAGCAATTTTAATAGAGTTTTTCAGCAGTATACTACAGAGGAAGGAAGGTAGCCACTGACATATAATAACATTGGTGTTAAACCATTTACCAACTGGCCAACCTTTAGCAAGTTACTTAATCACAATTTCCTGATCTGTACACATATTTCTATAACCTTATGGAGTCACATGAGTAAGTGAGATGATATGTATAAAGCGCTTTAGAAGTAGTGTTGCTTAATAAATACTAGCCCTGTTGAATACTTCTTTCTAGAAATTTCTTTGATTATTAAACATCTCTTTCTCCTAGTTTTCTTCCTACTGTTTATTTCCAGTTCTTTTTCTGTAATTTGTCTCCTAACTACTGGTATACCCTAAAACAGTGGTCCTCAAACTTGAGTGTGCACTAGAATTCTCTGGAGGATTTGTTAAGGAACATATTGGCTCCTCCTCCCCACAGTTTCTGATCTAATCAGGGGCCAAGGAGTTCTCAGATAGTGCTGGTGCTGCTGGTCTAAGTACTGAACTTTGAGAACTACTAATCTAAAGTTTGGTCTCAGACCCTCTTTCTCATTCTATGAACTTTTCTTGAGAGGCTTCAGGTACTGCTGATAACTCCCAGATTTCTGTATGAAGGGAAGACCACACTCCAAGATTCTGGATTCAACTGCATATTACACTAGCGTGCCCAAGGTGATTCTAAAGTACATATGGAAATATAAATCTGTAAGATTAGTCAGGAAATGTCTGAAAAAGAAGAGTAATAAGGGAGAAAGGGACCAGTCGCTTTCTAACACATTATAAAACTACAATAAATAAAACAGCTTAATTAAAACTGGCACATATTCATGTGCCAGATCAATGGACCATAATTAGGTCTAGAAATTGATCCAAAGACATAGTTTAGTATATGATCTTTAATATATGATTTTTTCATGAAATATTAAAGGTCTTTCTAAACAAGACACAAAGGAAGCCATCAAGGAGAAAACTGTTAAGTTCAACTACACCAAAGTTAAAATGTACAGCAGAACATAAGTGTATAAACAAAATCTAAAGATAGAAGCCTGGGAAGGAGATTTTGCATCTGATATGGTAGTTTGTTCTCTTTATATATAAAGAGCTCTTGAGACTGAGAATCACTAAAGAAAATACCAACAAATCATTGTAAAAGAGAAAAAAGGACCTAAAGAGGCAACTGAGAAAAAAAAAAAAAAGTTGGTCTATAAAAACAAATGACAAGATGCTCACCAAAACTCATAATTAAAGAAATACAGATTTATTCAAGCAACAACTCATACCTTAAGATACAACTTATGAATGAACCTATGAGAATGGCAAAAATCAGAGGATTCAGTATTTGTTATTTTTTGTCAAGAATGCAGAGAAACGCACTCTTACACCTTGCTATATACCTTCTACTCAAAATGTGATACTTGGGCCAGCAGTATCTGTATCAACCCAGAGATTGTCAGAAATGCAGTTCCAACCCAGAACTACTAAATCAGAACCTGCATTTTAATGAGATCCCCGGGTGATTTGTTTGCACATTAAAGTTTGAAAAGCATTGCTGTAATACATTGTTGGTGGAAGTGCAAATTACCATAACCTCTTTGGATTTCAGGAGACTTTATTACAAACATTTACATATCCTGTGAACCACAATTCCACTTTATCTAATAGATATAATCATCTGTATGTAAAGATTACAGAGATATTCACTGCATCATTATTTGTAATAACAGAAAAATAGACACAACCTCAGTATTCATTAACTGGATAAAGGTTAAATAAACTGAACAAAATTTGCATGGTGTAATACTATCCAGTTCTTAAAAAGTTGTGAAAAAGTACACACAGATATGAAATTATCTGTTTAAGCACAAACATCAAGTTTCTGAACAGTATTCTTGTATGCTTTTTTGGTGTTCTATTTTTATATTTCCATTTTACGGATGATATAAGTGAGGCAGAGATGTTAAATAACTAGCTCAAGGCCATACAGCTAGCAGTGATGAATTCAGATCCAGTCTGGTTCTAGAGCTTATGCTTTTAATACTATACCGTACTGCTACTGGGGGATAAATAAGAAAATGTTAACAGTGGTTTCCCTAGTAGTGTGGGGGACTCATTTTTTTTTGTACTGTTTGTACTCTTTGAATGGTTTGCCTTCTGCAAGTGTTGCTTTAAAAAAATACTTAAAAATCAACTTGTCCAAAATTGGATTGATTTCCTCCCTATTCTTTTGCTTGTATTGGTGACAGGCTGAATCATTTGCTGAAGTGAGAAATCTGGCAGATATTCTGGACTCCCTCCTCTTCTTTACTCCTCACATCTGTCCATTCAGACACCAAGATTTATTGGTCCTACCTCCCAGACAAGATAATTCTCAAATATACCTCTCCACTCTGTCCCTGAATCAGAGATCACTTGGACTATAACTTTTATTTCCAAGTGGTCCACCTGCCTCTTTTTTCCCTACAAAATGTCAACTGAAACATCTTTCCAAAATGAAAATCTGGTTCTGCCACTGTCATACTTAAAATCTTGCACTTACTACCAAGTGCCTGTGGGAACATCCAAACTCATTAACATGGCGACTTAGTTCTTCCATATTCTGGCCCAGCCTGCTTCTCTAGCCTTACCTCTCACCACCCCTCCTCTTACATCCTACTCTCAGGACACCATTTTTAACTCCCATTTCCATGATTTTCACATGCTATTCCTTCCATAGGAGTACATTTCATCTCAGTCAATCCCTACCCTTCTTTCAAGATCAGACCTCAAGCATGACCTCCTTTATGCATATTTTTTACCTGCAGGTTAGTAGACATTATGTATTCTGTACTAGGCAGGTCAAGATTCCCTAAAGTTCTGTTGTCTCTCAGTGTTCCACAGGATATATCTCCAGTGTCAAAGCCTTCTTGCTTGAATGCTCTGAATTCATAATCCTTGTGGACTCCCAACATGGATTCCAACATGTGGACTCCCAACATTTTTCAATGCCTAGGTGGGAAGGGAAATATTTTTTTTGTATTTTCATATTTCCTGTTTACATTGGTACTAGCATCGAATTCATTCACTCATTCAATTATTGAGAGCCAAGCAAGCACTATTCAAGATGCTGGGGACAAAGAACAAAGAACAATACTTTAAAATTTTCATTCTGTGATTCTGTCTTTTAGCTTTAGTATTTTCGAATTAAATCTATATTTATGTATGAGTTTTGTTTCAATTTTACAAACATTACCTTGACAAAATTTAAAATCCAATTTAAGTCAAGTCCAATTTTTAAAAAAATAACTGATTTGTTCATTCTCCATCCCAAGAGGAAGGAATGTGTATGATTGAGTGCAGGAGTGCATGCATGAGAGAGAGAGAGCAAGCAGTTACCTGCAGTGAGGAAACTGGGTAGGGAGTAAGTTGAGAGGCATGAGTAGGGGAATTCATATTCCCCAGAAGGAAAATAATTTTATTTCAATTCTTGCATTTTTTTCTAAATTGCTGTTTGGAAAAGCCTCTATTAAAAAAATGAAAACCAAAGAAATGAAAATCTTGAGCAACTAGAGGTTTATAAATGTAAATACATCAGATCACAAAATTTCCCAGGGGCTCATGCAGGACATTGTGGAACCATAGGAAAGCCTTCACGGAGAGAAATTTCAGAAAGGGAGGTAGATATATAGCAGTGGCTCACCAGCTCATATCTCCTTCAAACAGAGATGATGTGAGCAGGGAATTGCCCTCTTGGTTCTGAGACCTTCCTCACCATGAAGTAATGTGTTCCCTCCTGCCCCTGGAGCCCAAATTCTATTCAGGCAACCCTCTCGACTATATACACAGCCACTGGCAGTTGAAGAAAGGCTCCCAGGCTTCCTTGGAAGACAAGACCCCACATAAGTCAAAGCACCAGCAGCCAGTATTTTATTTGTTTGTTTGTTTATTTTTAAAGATTTTATTTATTTATTTATTTATTTGACTGAGAGAAAGAGAGATCACAGGGAGTGGGGAAGGATAGAGGGAGAAGCAGACTCCCTGCTGATCTGGGAGCCCAATGTGGAACTCAGTCCCTAAACCCTGGAATCATGACCTGAGCTGACGGCAGATGCTTAAATGACTGAGCCACCCAGGTGCCCAGCAGACAGTATATAAAAGAAGCTGCTTGAAAATCTGTTTTTTTTAATTGCGTTATGTTAATCACCATACAATACATCATTAGTTTTTAATGTAGTGTTCCAAGATTCGTTGTTTACGTATAACACCCAGTGTTCCATGCAATACATGCCCTCCTTCGAAAATCTGTTTTAAAATGCATGGTAGCATTCTTTAGAGTGATGGCTCTCAAATGTGGGTGTGCGGTAGAATCACTTGGAGAGGTTGTTAAAATTCAGATTTCTGGGCCCGATTCCCAGAGTTTCGAATCCAGAAGGTCTAGAGTGGGACCCCAGAATTTCATTTCTAAACAAGTTCTCAGTGATGCTGATGCTGATCTATAGAAAAACTTTGAGAACCACTGTTTAGGGAAAAAGCGAAGGAATTTGAAAGTGAAGAACTTGGGTTCAAGCCTTGTGTGATTTATTTCGCTTCTGAACCTGAGTTTCATCTTTCCTGCAGTAGAGTTTATAAGGTGGTTGAAAGGATTAAATGGAATGGTGTGTATGAAATTTCCTTGTGAACTGTATACAAATATTAGAAATTAGATGTCTTCACAAATGGTACTTGCTGCCGCACCCCACACCAGATTTCCCTGTGCCTTGTTCCCTCTCCATGAAATTTTGTCCAACCAAGTTCATCAGGCACCTGGGAAGAAACTATAGCCAAGGAGGCCTTGAGTAGGGCTCCTGGGTGGCTCAGTCAGTTAAGCATCTGCCTTCAGTTCAGGTCATGATCCCAGAGTCCTGGGATCAAGTCCCACATTGGGCTCCCTGCTTCACAGGGAGTCTGCTTCTCCCTCAGCCTCTGCCTCCTTCTCTTTCTCTCTCCATCTCTCATGAAAAGAATAAATAAAATCTTTAAAAAAAAAAGAAGAAGACCTTGAGTAGTAATATTTTTCAACCCACTGGGCACAGCCATGATGCTGACCTTGACTTGACCCCTTTCCTTTGCCTGGTCTCCCTTCAACTTGCTCCTTATTTTTCCAGCCCTGGCCACCTCTCACAGCAAAGAACAGTTTCCAGTGTTAATATTGGGGTAAAAAACTGTCAAATATAGGGGTTTGGGGATTTTTTTAGTTTGGGGGCGTTTTAGTTTGGGGGAGGGTTGGGTTTTGTTTTTGTTTTTGTTTTAGTAGTAAAATAAACAGAGGAATGCACTACCAAGCAGCAAAGCATTTGTTGGGGAAGTATTTTGCTAGTTGGTGGGCTCTAGGCTGATTTACCTGAGGGCGAAATCTAGATGTTTGAAATAGTTAAGTGAAATGACAAGTATAATTGCAGATTCCTAACTTAAATGTATCAGACAGTTATATCAGACAACTGTCAGGGTAAATGATATCTCCATGTAGAATGGTGTCTTTTTTCTTTGAAAACCTTTCTCATTCAGCTATAATGCATGTGTAGAGACAACTTTGCAATTTTGTGAAGGTGTAAGAAATATTAAGAATGACCCTTAATTCCACCACATAGAGATAAATGCCTACTGGGAAGATATTAGTGTATTTGTTTTCAGACTTTTAATATGTGTATGATTGTACATGAATATATAGGTACATGCATATATATTTTTTGAATTGGGCTGGTACTACATACAGGTTTATATACTTTTTCTTTGGCTTACAATTATATTGTGAGCCTTTTCCAGGATCATAAAGTAGTCTGGAGAAACATGGTTTTTAATGGTAGATTATTTTTCCTTCGTGTAGATGTACGATACTTCACTTAACTCTTCCTAAATGTCAGACACTTAGAATATTCCTGTTTTTAGCATCATAAATATCCCTGCAGTAGATGACACTTAATGTACATAAATCAATGTGTGCATCTCTAATTGCTCTCTTAGGATAGAATCCCAGGAGTGGAAAGACTGGATCAAAGGGTAGGAACATTTTAAAACAGATGTAATTCACATACCATAAAATTCATTACTTTCAAGTGTGTCATTCAGTGATTGTCAGTGTATTCACAGAGTTATGCAACCAGCAATGTTCTCTAATTCCAGGGGAGAAAAATGAAGTACTTCATAAATTTACATGTCATCCTTTGCAGGGGCCATGCTAATCTCCATATCATTCCAATTTTAGTGTATGTTGGCTGAAGCAAGCACACGGGGAACATTTTGATGTCTCTTGCTACACTACATTTCCCTCCAGCAAGCGTGTACCCATATCCCTTCCTACCTAGCAATGCATAAGAACGCCTGTGTCCTGCCACTTGGTGGACACTTAGTTTAAAAATACATATTGCTAATATCATTGGAAAATGACTTTATTGTTGTGTCTCTTTGATCAGCTTTTCTTCTCCCACCTGAACTCTAGCTGTTCTGTAGAGACCTGTCACCCTACACTCTTTGCACACATTTACCACGGACAGTTACATCCAATGCAGCAGCATCAGCTGCCTCCTCTCGGGATAATGACCGCATGTCCATAGCCTGCCCTAATCTCTTTCTAGCCCTGCAGCCCAGACATTAAGCTTCTTGCTGGGCATGCCTGTCTACATATTTTGACAGCCTATGTAACAAACTGCTGTCAAAAATCAAACATTTCTCCCAAAGCCAGCTCCTGCTCCAACTTCCCTATTTAGATGAACAATACCACTGCTCTCCCACATGTTTCATGGTCACATTAACCCCGTTCTCTCCTTCATATTTAATCAGTAGTCCAACCTTGTTGATTCTGATTCTCATGTCCTCCCTCCCAGCCTTCCCTTCCGTTGCCCCCCCACTGTCCTGCTCTAGTTCTACCTTTTATCGTATGTGTGGTGCCAGCCTGCTTACTTCTCTATGCTTTCACTATTTATCCACATAATTTGTCCTACACGTGGCTACCAGAATAACCCTCCCCACACACTGATTTTTACCATGTTGCCGTCCTATCCTGGAGCCTCCAAAGCCTCTCTCTTGCCTCTTGGGTTATATAAAGTAAATGCTTTACCCTAACACTTATGGGCTGCCATATTCCCACCGTCATTTTAATTTTACTTCCCATGCACCTTATAGAAACTGTACGTTCTTCATTCAGCATATTCCTGCTTTCTCCCCTCTTGTTTATGCAAAACTTGGCACGACTTCTCCAGTCTCCTCCAGTTTAAACTGAGTCTTCATTTTGGCATGTGCCATAGTACCCTTCCATGCACCTTAAATGTAGATGGAAACTCCATCAATGTTTGAATAAAAGAATGGTGAGGACTGCCAACTTTTTTTTTTTTTTTAGCACTACTAATGACTTAGTTTCGGGAATGAATTCTGTGCTAAGAAGGTACAGATGCCAGATGACCCGAATGTCATGGCTTCCTTTTCCCTCACTCTCCGCATTCAATCCATCAACAAATCCTGCCAGCTCTACCTCTTTGAGACATCTCTAATCAAGCTTCTTTTCTCTACCCTACTGCTTCCTCCCCAGAAAAAACCACCATGATCTCTTACCTACAAGAGCCTTTTTAACTGGTTCCCTGGCTTCTACTCTTGTCCTACCTAAATCCATCAGCCAGGTGAGATCTTTATAAAACTTTGATCATTTGGACATTAGCAATGTCCACTCGCTTCCCACTGCACTGAGATTTAAATGTATGCTTCTTACCTTGGCCTTTGGAAATGACCTGGCCTTGGCACTTTTGCAACCTTATCTCCCACTACTGTCCACCTAGCTCACTGTAGTCTGGGTCCACTGCACATTGACCCTTCCTCATTGTCATGTTTGCTCAAAGCAGAGTGAGTGGGTGTTCTTTGTTCTACTGGGGTATTCACTATTGTTGGCTATCGTCCTAAGGCTTCATGGCCTTACTAGTGGGGGTGAGTTGAAGAGTGGCCAGAAGTAATTCTGAGGGCTTTGAGACTTGACTTTGGGGGAAACCTCTGTGGGTTCCACCATCTCCCTGAAAAGTGGTATCTCTAATACTGAGTTTGAGTGGAAGAAGATATTTGGCTTAAAGGGAGAAGAAAGGAAATTTTGTATTATTCCCATAACCTCCTTCCCATGGGATACTACAAATACTACTAATAGAAACCAGAGCTGAAGGACAAACATCCTCTACCTTCTTTATCACTGTGGGTGTTGGTTTAGGAAATTGGGCATCATAGCAGAAGCTGACTCAGAAGATGGTGCTCTATGAACCTGTTGTCATTTTCTCTGTGTGCTCTCCAGAAGTCTCCTTCAGGTCTCTGGTGGGGCACTCTTAGCTTTTGTAACAGGAAAGTGAGAAAAACTCTCTTTCATTATTCAGATTCTTGACTTGCTTCCCTTGCTTTTAGAAGCTGTGTAATATGCACTGTTAACCACCTTGCCTTTAGGATCACTGACAATAAGCAGTCTATGATGGGTATGTCTTATTAGACTATACATAGAAAAACTAAAATATGCTCTCCAGCCCACTCTGAAAGAGAATTCTAAGTACTATGTTTCTAAAGTACTAAGCATTTTTTAGCCCCTTATTATTTGGAAGGCTCTCCTGCATCATTCACAGTTTGCCTCTTTCCAGCCTTTAGAAAAAGAGGTGTCCCCATGTTTTAAAGATTTCAATGTGAAAAATGGATACATGAAGACAAAAGGTCAAATCAGATGAAATATCACTGTCTACATGAAGAGCCAAAAGGCACCCCCTGACACACACCACAGCATTTGAGGGAGTCTCTCCACCACAACATCCCCTTTCTTATTCACTACCCTGGGTTTCCTTTTACCTATGGATGGACACCAGCATGAAGGGTGGAGAGGGGGATCCAGTGGATTTATATGAAAGAACTTGACCTGAATATTCAGAGAAGTGAGGGGAAGTTGGAGGAGGTGGGGGAAGGTGGGGAGGCAGACCAATACCAAAGCCCCTTCTACATAAAATACCCACATTTCAGGTGATCCAAATTATAACTTCCCCAGACTGACAAGAAAGCCACTGTTGTCAAAGTTGTCATTACAATTATACACACACACGTATACATGTTTCCTGTTGGTTTGGTCTGGAATAAGAAAGAGTCTCTGGATCACCAGGCTGCAAGCCCCCACCCCCTGCCACTAACAGTGGGATGTGAGTGGACCTTCATAGCTCTGTATCCCTCCATGACAATCAAGCAGCTTTTCCCCTATTTTGTCAGATAAACAAGCTGTGCATTGTTCTGTCCGCCGGTCCATGTACAGGCTTCCCTTCCTGCTGAGCTGGCCAGAATGGGTTTGGCCTCCTTCGTGTGGGGCAGGTGGAATGTGATATTCAGGGGGACGCTGGAAGAACCGCAGAAAGTAAACAGAGCTAATCAAGGACTCTCTTCTGTACTTCTCCTTATCTAAATACTTTCAAAAGAGGAAAGAGCCTGCAACAGGTTATGGCCCAGACCTTGGATTAAGCATAATCCCCAGCAACACAGACCATATTTTCCTTCTTGCCCTGGGTTGGGGCAGAGCCATTGTTCTCTTTCTCTGTTTGCCTCTACATATTGCTTGACAGGTCTGCTGGAAGCCAGGCTCTGAGACAGGTAGTGCTGTCAGAAGATACTTGGGTGACAGCCCACTAGGGCACTCATTCCAGAATTCTTCTGCCTCCATCTCCTCATCTCTCAGAAGTTTTTATCAGAGGGCTCTTCTGGGAGCTAGCTTCTGGCTTATCTGCCACTTTCACCTTCATGTGCCCATCCTCCTCTTGCAGCCATGCCAAGTTCTTATTTTCTGAGTGCTTGGAAAAGAAGCAGTCATCTTGGGATGGCTCAGTGGCTCAGTTGGTTAAGCATCCGCCTTCAGCTCAGGTCATGATCCCAGAGTCCTGGGATCAAGTCCCACATCAGGTTCCTTGCTCAGCAGGGAGTCTGCCTCTTCCTCTGCCTCTCTCTCTGTTTCTCTCTCTCTCTGACACATAAATAAATGAAATCTTAAAAAAAAAAAGAAGGAAGCAGTCATCTTTACCTTCCCCCAAACGTAGGAGGTTATACTTGGTCATGTAATCTGGAACTCAGCCCTGCTAAGGGAGAGGATCCCCTTTCACCCCCAACCCCTCCCCCAGCTTCTTTCCCAAATCCCAAATTGGCCAAATGGCTTGTGTTCCTCTTTTATCTTCCTTTGCCTATGGATTTTTCAAGTATAAGCTATCTGTGCCTACCTGCCCATCCTCTCACCTCATCTGGTCACTCCCTAGCTCATCTGCCCTCCCCACCTCCCCTACCTCAGGAAGTCCCACAAACATGATTGCACCTCTCGTTATAATTTCCTCAACCTCACCTCGGTACTGAAAAGGCCAGACTGCCATCAAACTCTTCTTTATTTTGTTAGGAAGTGAGGATCGGCAGGCCTCATCAGGGAATCACACTGTTTTGTGCTGGGTTGCTGAGTGGAAGGAGGAAGGCACTTGATGACCAGAAGATTGGGGAGGCCTGGCACTGAGGCCTGAGTAATGACAGGAGAAGAGACTGTTTATCCTGCTGCTTTTTCAGACCAGAGGTTATCCTGTAGTGTACCGTTAATGGTACCATATTGTGCATTGTCAAAGAATGGTGATCACACCACTGGCAGCAGCATTACTGTAGAGCTTGTGAGAAAATCAAATCTGGAGCCTACTCTAGACCTAGACTCAGAATCTGCATTTTAACAGGATGGCTAGGCTATTAGTATGCCCACTAAAGTTTGAGAAGCTCTGAGTACCCAAGTACAAGGTTTGGCTTTTTAATCTTTTTTGTTTTCAAAATTTTTTTATTAAGTTTTGTATTCCAATGTAGATACAGTGTTAAATTAGTTGCAGGTGTACTATATAGCCATTCAGTGCTTCCATATAACTCCTGATGCTCATCCCAACAAGTGCACTCCTGAATCCCGATCTCCTATTTCACCCACCTCCCCTCTGGTAACCATTGGTTTTGGACCTTCTTTTAACTAGTCCTTTCTCTTTCATCTTCCTTTGGATTGAAAAAGTTATTTTTCTTGCTATTAACAGTACTTTTGCCCGTTATTATTTGGGATAGAAGATAACATTAACAGCAGGTGCCAATTATTGAATGCCGGTGGGTAAGAAAATTGAAGCCCTGTGACATGCCCAAGGCCAAACCAGGAGTGAGGGGTGAAGCTGAGACTCCAAGCCAGATTGATATGCCCATAAAATCCCCAGCCTTTCCCTATACAGTACTAACTACCAAAGGGTGGCCTGTGGGCTTCTTTGGACGGCACCAGCCTTTTGGGGAGTAGACAAAAGTCAACCCAGACTTCCCCAGATGGTACAGACGGAAGAGAGGGGAAGAGGCTCCAGGAATGATTTCCCCAGAGAGGAATAGCCTGGGCATGCTTCTTGTCCTGAGGGAACCCATATAAGCCCTCTTGGGCCAGAAATTGCTGGACTTTGGACCAGAGGCCAAGGGAAACTGGAATGGGGATCAGGAATATTACAAAAGGCAACCCCCAATTCTAAATCCCTGAGAGAAATTAAACTCTGATGCCTGATTTGGGGCTTGGGATATACAAGAAACTCACGTGGGGCTGCTCTGGTTTCTGGCTATCACACATGTCTGTGAGGACGTCATCTGAAGCCCCAGCCTGGGGCCCAGGACTATTACATCAGAGCATGTTTAGCTGGAAGGCAATGGAGTCAACATTTTATTTTGCAGAGAGGAAACAGAAGCTCAGAGAGGAGGAGTAAGTTGTCAGAAGTCCAAGCAAATTCACAGCAGAGCAAGAGATGCTGACTCCAAACACCACTATTCTGGAGTTGGGGTCTCTGCTGCAAAATGAGGTTTTCCCTGGATTGGCTCAGGTGCCCATAGGAAGTGCAGACCCTGTAAAATATGACCCAGACTGGTTTATAAGTCTTTCTGCCTCAACAGAACCTTACCCTTGGAAAATCTCTAGGTCACTTGCTCCCAGCTATGTAAAATAAGCGGTAGTCCTTCCTACTTGCTCTTGTGGACCTGGAGGCTGCTAGCCTTGGCTGATCTGGGCTTCCCTTTTCTGGGGCCCAGCAGACCTACGGAGATGGCTGGGTGGGGTCAGCTTGGTTCAGGAAGCACAGGAATTCTTTTAAGTGTATGTGTCTGGGGTATTTTTCTCTCTCACTTACGTGTATTTTTAAAAATTCTTTTTAGACACTCGCTTTATCTTTCCCAAACATCATTTCCTTGCTCCTTTCCTGAGTTCTAGCAGTGGCTGGGGGCCCAGCTTCCTTATTGGCCCCTGAGCTGTGGAAGGGGGTGGGTCAGGGCCCAGAGGAGGCTGGAGTAGGGAACAGGGGGGCTGTTTATGCTGCTGGAACTGCCTTTCATCCTTCCCTTTGCCACCAGGGTGCTGGCTGGTTTCTGGAGCAGCGTCTTCACTCCTTCAGTCCTGCTCTCTGACACTGGCTTTCAGTCCCTACAGCTGTGGCCACATCTAGGTCCAACGGTTAGTGACCATACCTTGCCTTCAATGCTACTCCTCTCTGTTCTTGGAACTGGGACCTGACTGTGCCTGAGGCCCTTGGATCACACTCAGGAGCTGGGGCTGATGGCCCATGATCTCAGGAGGTCTTAAAAGGAAGGCAGATGGGTCCCAGCTAAGGGAAGATCCAGCCTGCAGGAAGGAACCCTGGGGTCTGGCTGGAGGGGTCCGTGGGCACCTGAGCTGATTGGATACCCAGCTTTCTCCTAATCCATCTCCCCACGAGGGACAAGTTCCATGGTAGGTACTGCGGGTAGTCATGGCTGCTGCCCCTCTCCCCCCTTCAGCTTTCTTTCTTCAATATCCCTTTCTTTGTTTCCTAAGGAAGGAACTTTGGGACAATGAATGGTCGGGTATGTACTAATGACAGTGTCTGAGCCAAGCATGGGAGAAAGGGCAGGCCACTGGTGTCATTCCTTCCATGCCTGGCCTGGAGCTGCATGGTTGGTGGTTGGCATTTTCTTGCCTCTCTGCTTATTTCTCTTCATCAATCTTCCCCACTGCCTAAAGGGGGTATGGTTTAAATCTAGGACCACTGGGACTTTCCTTTTCTGACTGCTTCTTGTGGAAAGAGCCAAGAGGAGCCTCAGATATACCAGCTTGTTGAGACAGGACCCTCTTTGGGGAGGAGGAGTCATGTGTATCCTAGAAAGGACTGGAGGTTCTAAGCCTCATCCTCATGCCAAAGCAATTTCAGTTTTCTGAAGCTGGCAAAGCAGTTCAGCTTTCTGTGTCTCTGTTTCCTCATCTGCAAAGTGGGGATAATTATAGCTCTTACTGATAAGGTTGGAGTGAGGACAGAATCAACTAATGGATACAAAGTGCTTAGTGCCTGACATAGCTTAAGTATTCAATAAATGGTACCCATTGTTTTTTTGTTTTTTGTTTTGTTTTGTTTTGTTTTTTAGTTCATGGTATGTCAGGCACTCTGCCAAGTGATTTCACACATGTGATCACATTTAACCCAGGCTACAACTCATGAGTAAAGAATAGTTATCTTCCTCATTTTACAGATAAAGAATCTACAGCTCAGGGAAGTGACTTGCCCAAGGTCACACGGCTAGCAGTGGAATGTAAGTACGGACTGTCTCCAAGTATAGGGATGTTTAGGAATAATACTAGACCAAGTATCAGACCCTGTAGATAGTTTCCTCTCCTTTCCCAAACTAGCACTAAAAGGCCCCAGCTCCAGCTGTAGTTCCTCTGCTAGGATTTTTCTTCCCCCTGTTTGGGGTTTTCTTCCCATGGTCCCAAAGTCCCTACTGCCTTGCTTCTGTCTCCTTTTGGATTGTTTCCTACTCTTGGAGAAACTCTAGAGAGTAGGGACCTTTGCAAGCTATGTTTCAAAGTGTGGCAAGGGAGTGGTGTAGCAGAACCTTGACATTGGGTAGACAAACCCAGTGGGAGTACTCTTGAACCATCGAGAAGGACAAGTCTGAGCTGATAACCCTAGTTAGAGACTATGTATTATTTGTTGACTGCTTGTTATGCATCAGGTTGTGTCTCAGATGCTTTGAGAATATTATCCTTAATCCTCACAATAACCTAGCCAGGTAAGGACTATTGTTCCCTTTCTCAGATAAGAAGATCGAAGCTCAAATGGCTTAAGTGACTTGTGTAGAATCACACATCCAAAGTGATAGAGTTAGGGTATGAACAAAGATCTGTCTACTTGTGTCTGTCTTCTTGCTTACTGACATAATACAGTTGGTGGGATGAAATGATGATAAGCAATATAAAAGCATCATAATTGTGAGGACTCAATTACTAAGGACAAGCACCCGGGAGGACACAGTACTTGAGCAGCACCTGGAAGAACAGGTGGGATTCAGACTGACAAAATGAGAGGGGGATCCCAGGAAAAGGAGACAGTTAGAATAATATCTACAATTGGTTGAGGGCTTACCAGACTGTGTTCTAAGCAACTGACATGCATTGTCTCATTTGTTCTTTACAACTGCACAAATTAGGTATTTTATCCCCCATTTAACTGCAATAGAAACTAGAGCTTTTGAGAACTGAAGTCACCTATGTAACCAACAGAGCTCCCAAATGGCGGAGCTGGAATTCAAACCAAGGTGCTCCATCTCCAGAGCCTGTGCTAGATTCTGTTGGGAAACCAACAGCAAAGACACAAAATTGGTTGCAGGCCATGATTGGAGCACAGCCATGGGAGAGTGGGCTGGATGGGTAAAGCTATCTTATAGATGACCTTGAAAGTCAGATCCAGTTTCTATTTGCTGTGGATCAGGGTAAGAAATAGGGAGCCAGTAAAGATTCTTGAATAGATGAATGCCACAATTCAATTGGTGTTTGACACAGTGTAATCTTAAAAGCAATTACTGGAGGGGCACCTGGGTGGCTCAGTCGGTTAAGTGTCTGCCTTCAGCTCAGGTCATGATCCCGGGGTCCTGGGATTGAGATCTACACTGGGCTCCCTGCTCAGCTGGGAATCTGTCCCCCTTCCCTCTGCCCCCCCCACTCATGCTTTCTCTCTTTCTCCCTCTCAAATAAATAAATAAAATCTTTAAAAAGTAAAAGCAATGACTGGAGGTGGAATAAGGGGAGACTGGCTGGCAGACTGACACACTATTATGGATATAAAGTGTTAAGGGCCTGGACTAGACCAGAAGGGGTTGGTGGCAGGTTCTGTGGAGGAGAAGTGTGATTATGTGAAATAGTCTCAGTGAAAATGAGAGAGAGAAAGAGAGAGAGAGAGAGAGAGAGAGAGAAGCCAGAAAGATATAAAAGAAAACTCAGTAGAACTCAGGGAGGGATTGGATGGTTGGGGAGAAGGTGGTATCAAGGCTAACCACCCAAATGTTAAACCCTGGACTCAGAAAAACTTTAGGAATCCTGGATGTAGAAGAAGGGCCCCGAATAGGAAAGGTACCCTGTTCTCTACTGTATCCTCCCTCGGTGCCTAGAAGCATAGTACATAGTACTCACACACATGGCTCATATTACTTCTATGATCTGCTTTATACACAGTTGTTAATGAGTGACTACCAGGTGATAGTAGCTGGAAAGACTGATAGTGTCATGGCTTTGTGCATGAGACTCTGGAACAGGCACCCCACCTCCTCCTCCGCCAAGGTCTTCTTGTGCCTCGATCCTCCCTGCTGAGTACTCTGAAACCCATAATAGAACACTATAGTTAATAGTGGAGGCCTTGCTTGACTTTCCTGCCCATAAATCTTAGCCAGTGCTGCTGACCTGTGGCTCTGGTTCCTGACCTTTGACAAGCAGCTTCCTTTGCCCTTCCTCTCACACCTCCTTGTCTGTGTCTGGCCTGTTACCACTCAACCCACATTTTCCCCAGCAAGGCCGTTCTCCTCAGGACTACTTTTTTAGGCCTTGGGCCTCTAAAGCCTTTCACTGCTGGGATTTTCTGTGGTTCCACAGCGGGGAGGGGCATTCCCAGCTAGGATGGAATCTAGTTTAAGTCTATCCACTACTGCTCCTGGGAGGTAGAGAACTGATTTATCTCACTAGATAACAAGATTGTTCAAAACAGGGCCCCTTATCCTAGTCAACTCTATACCCTCAGTGTCTAGTATGGAGCCACAGTAAATGGCTGCATAAATCAGTAAAGAAGCTATCTGCTCTCTCTCCTCCTCTCTCATCTCCTTATTTGTCATTCTTTCCTCTTACTCTGTCATTCATCTATCACCCATTTCCCTGTAGTATGTATTTCTCTATAATCTCAGATTTCTCTATAATCTCAGTTTTCTCCCTTTCTGTCATTTGTTTTTCTTGGTATCCTCTCTCACTCTTTTTTTTTTATTAGATTTTTATTTATTTTTTCGAGAGAGAGAGCACAAGCAGGCAGAAGGGCAAATGAAGAGGGAGAGACAGACTCACTGCTGATCAGGGAGCCCTATGTGGCACTCGATCCCAGGACCCTAGAATCATGACCTGAGCCAAAGGCAGACTCTTAACCGAGTGAGACAGCCAGGCGCCCCAATCCTCTCTCACTCTTATCTCTATCATCCATCCACCTGGTCCTTCTGACATCTGTCTCTTGCTTGCTTGCTTCCTTGCTTTCTGCCCCTCCCTCCTCCACCTCATCAGTCTTCTCCTCATCTTCTGGCACGACCCATGTCCTGCATGTGCTCTGCTCTTCCCCCATGTCATTCTGCCCCCACTTGCAAGGGCGACGTCTCTTCATGGGGAATATACCAGAGGAGAGGAATGGGTCTTGTCTAAGATGGTCAGTGCAAGAGTATGGCAGCAGCCTCCAGCACCAGACAGACCCTGTGATTACATCCAGGGCCTTGGCCTCAAACCTGTTTCACTTTAGGTACCTTGCTGGGCTGAGCGGCCAGTCTCCTCTGTCAGCCTCGCATTGCACCTTCACCACTCTGTGCTATATTCCCTGGCAGGAGTTGGGGTTCCTTGCCCCCCCCCCTTTGCCTACAAATGCAGGCATTTCACCTCTGTCCCCATCTTATCCTTCTCTTTCAGGGCCTTCGTCAGGTTTTATTTGTATTAGCTCTCTCACTCTCACTCATCTGTAAGCTCTCAAGGGCAGAGACCATGTATCATTCATCTTGGTGTCCCCAGAGCTGTGCACAGTTGGTACATACAACAAATGCTTATCAAATGAACAAGGGAAAATTGGAGGATTTGCAGCCTCTTGTTGACTTGTTTGAACTTCCTAATCACTTGCCTCTTCTTTTCTTAGAGAAAAATGGGAAGACTGACCAGACTGATTTTTTCCCCAAGAAAACTTGGGGTAGCTCAGTGTTTACTGGGCAGCAATACTCATTTCCTCCACAGACACTTACTGAGCATCTACTGTGGTGTCTAGCACTGTTGTTTGTGCTTGGGATACACCCACAAGCAAAACAGCCCAGGGAAGCCAACATTCTGTATAGCCACACCTCGCCCTGAGGATGAAGGGAATTTGAAAGCTGGGAGCTGAGGAGGGCCACTAAGATTCCTATATCAGCTCCTTGCAAGATGTTCTACTTCATTTAAGGGAAAGAGGGGGTGGGGGCGGAAGCTGCATGGGAAGTGATTTCAGCTCTGGTTCCCTAAGCTGACTTCCTGTCCCTTTCTTGCTGTAGGAGAAACGCCCCTGTCAGTAGGCCGCACTCATGGCATGTGGCCAAGCTGCTGGAGGGATGCCCTGAAGCGGCCACCACCATGCATTTCCCTTCTGAAGCCTTCAGCTTGTCCTGGCATTCCGGCTGCAACACGAGGTGAGTCTAGAACCCTACCCCTCAAGATGGGCTGGAGGGTAGACAACCTGGCCATGCCCCCTTTTCTGCTCTAGCGCCTGTTGGATGTTGCAGAGTCCAGAGCGCTATAATGGAAAATGGAGTGGCATTCTGTAGTCCCCCGGGTTCTAGGCCTTGGCTACTTACTGCTAAATCTCTTTGACTTTGGGACAGTCCCTTTCCTTCTAGAAAATATTTCCTTGAAATACTTACTTCATGTGGCTTGCAAAACACCACACTCTCCTGCTTCTCATCCTACTTCAGTGGCTGCTCCTTTGATGTATTTTCCCTTGATTTTTCCACATTCCGCCCACCCCCACCCCAGTCTCTTAATGCAGGAGGGAACCGGAGCTCAGTTCTGGTCCTCTTCTCTAGCTACAATGACTCACTGGTGATCTCATCCAGAGTTCATCAGCTCTGTCACAGAGCCAAAGCCTTCAGACTGGGCACCTCCCTGAATGACAGGGTCTACTTGCCATGAGGATCTCTCAATTTAGTGGCCTGGTATTGCCTGTTGTGAAAACAACGGCCCAGAAGAGACAGAGTACTCTTTCTGCAAAAACTCAGAGCAAGCAAAGCTGACCTTTCCCTTCCACAGCAAGATCTTCCCTCTCAGGAGGAATTTCTGGTGTTGAGGCTCAGAGAAGCCATGCACCGAGTTTGCCCCCAGTCAATGACTTTATTTGGCATCAGAAGACAAGGGCTCCGTTTAGAGGTGGAGGCAGTTTTGTTCTGGAAGAATACACTGAAGCATATTCTGAGCTTGACTCCTGTTTGAGTAGGGGTGTGGTTATTTGCAGCAGGAAAGGCGATAGGGTGGGTGGCAGGTTCCCTTGCCAACAAGGAATCGATGGATTCTTAGCCCAGAGGTCAAGTGAGCAGAGTGGCTAAGGGGGTGAGCAGGGAGCAAGGATTAAGGAAGGCTGATCTGAGGGTCTTGTGGGCCCCTGCCACTGCTCAGTTCTTGCTTTCTGAGCTGTGGCCTTTCTGAGAACAGTCTGTGACCTCTGGGGTTCTAGTCATAGGGAGTTACTGGCATGACTTGGCTCACTTTGGCTTTGTTTATGGGAAATGGTACTTAAAATTCAAGATTGTGTCTGCTCCCAGTCCCTTCCTAGGTCTCCCTGGTTTGGCTTTGCTGTGGGGATGAGGAAGGGATGGGTAGGTGGCAAATCTCATGTTAACACTAGTGGTGAAGAGGGCACTGATAACAATAGCAGTTAAAACAAAAAGCAAAAGAACAGCAGCTACCTCGTACTGAACCTTTTCTAGGTGCCCGGGCTGTGACAAGAGCTTTACATTTATTAACTGATTTCACCCACAAAACAATCTTCTGATACAGACATTATTATTAGTCCCATTTTTTAAGACTTTATTTATTTGAGAGAAAGAGAGAGAACACGAGCAGGGAGAAGGGCAGAGGGAGAAGCAGACTCCCCACTGAGCAGGGAACCCAAAACAGGGCTTGATCCCAGGACCCTGCGATCATGACCTGGGCCAAAGGCAGACGCTTAACTAAGCCACCCAGGCGCCCCTTGTTTGTCCCATTTAACAAATAGTATAGCAGAAGAGCTAAGACATTGGACTCACAGAGGCTTGGGTTCAGATTCCAGCTCTGCCTCTTTAGCACTTTCATGAGCCAGTCAGTTTACCTCACTAAGCTTATTTTCTTGACTGTAAGGTGGGGATGATAATGTCTCACCTTCATTTTGATATGAGACATTGTAAAGTGCCTGGCACAATGTAGGCCCTTGGTAAATGGTCAGACTTATTATTAGTATCGAGCAGAGAACAGGGGGTTGCCAAAATTCTGGCCCTGTCTGGGTCATGAGCCACAGCTGGGTGATCATGAGAAAAATCATCTCCTCGAAATCACTTCCTTTTGCGGGGCTTGCTTCACTCCAGCGGTTCTCAGTAGTATAGTCTCTGGACCAGCAAAGAGTACCAGCCTCACCTGGGAACTTGTTAGAAGGACAAATTCTCAGGATGCACCCAGTTGTAGCACTGGGCGGGGGGGATGGGGCCTAGGAACCTGTGTTTGGACAAGCCCTCCCTGTACTCCCTGACATGCACCCAAACTCAGCAGCCACTGATTTACAAAATGGGCTGGCTGAAATTGAATCAACCCTTTAGAGCCCGCTCTCTGATACTAATATTCTATGATTGTCTGTCCTGGCAGAGAGCCACGTGCTGACTCCCTAAGGATAGTGAGAGGCCAAAAGCAATTCTAGACTCACTGGCGGCAGGGAAACGGAACATAAGCCCCAGTGGAGTTCTTACACTTTTAGTCTTCGGGATCTTGCCCTCTCTTGCTCCCTTATGCTGTCTTTTCTCCCATTTCTACCACATCTCTGTGGTGCTCCCGTGTTCATATCTTTCACTGTTTCCCTTCCTTCCTTTCCGGCCTGATCCTCTTCTTATTTGTGGCCTGGTGCCTCTGGGTTGTTCTGCCTTTTCCCCTGGCAGGGCTGGCCAAGGTGGAAAAGGGATCTGGTCATTTGCCTGACTAACTAGTGTGCCCTGTGTCTTGCAGTGACGTGTGTGTGCAGTGGTGCCCACTCTCCCGCCACTGCAGCACTGAGAAAAGTAGCTCCATCGGCAGCATGGAGAGCCTGGAGCAACCAGGCCAAGCTACCTACGAGGGCCAACTCTTGCCCATAGATCAGAACATGTACCCCAACCAGCGCGACTCAGCTTATAGCTCCTTCTCGGCCAGCTCGAATGCCTCTGACTGCGCCCTTTCCCTCAGGCCAGAGGAGCCGGGCTCTGCAGATTGCCTCACGCAAGGCCCCGGGCCAACAAAAGCCCCTAATGGCCGGCCCAGCATGGCCGAGACCTCAGGAGGTAGCCGGCGTACCACCGGGGGCCCCCTGACTCCCAGCTCCCAGCTGTCATCCCGCCCGCAGGAGGCCCATCACTCAGGGCCTGCCAAGGCTACCAGAGGCCCACCACAGCCTCCAGTGAGGCGAGATAGTCTGCAGGCCTCCAGAGCCCAGCTCCTCAATGGAGAGCAGCACAGGGCATCTGAGCCTGGGGACTCCTCGCAGCAGAAGGAGAAAGTGAGCTTAGACACCATGCTATCCCCAAGGAACCCGAGCAGGTTCTGCTGCTTCAGTGGGCAAGACCAAGTGGCAAATGAGGGCCAGCAGAACTGTGAACTCAGCCAAGTTTCTGAATCCAGCCAGCAGGACTCTGAGCATCTACTGATGGAGGCCTCAGCCAAAGCTGTCGGATTCCCAAAAGTGTATGATAAAGCTTCCAGCGTAGATTCCAGACAGCTCAACAAGCCTTCGGCAGAGCTAGCTAAGACTTCATCTTTTGGCAGTCCCCCACACCTCACAGGACTCACCAGGCATCGCCACAGTGCCCCAGAACAGCTGCTGGCATCCCACTTACAGCACGTGCACCTTGATGCCAGGGGCAGCAAGGGCACAGAGCTCCCAGCTGGGCAAGATGGCCATGAGTGGACTCTGTCACCTTTGCATAGCAGCCACACAGGGAAGATAAGTCCATGTCCCCCTCCCGGAGGAGCCCAGGACCAGCCCAGCAAAGAAAGAAAGGCCAGACAACTGGATGATAGGCCCTTGGGTTCAGGGCATCAGAGCCCAAGCAGTTCACCACAGAGAGAGGCTGATGGACATCCTCCAGAGAAAGGTTTCCAGGACCCAAACAGAGCGTGCCGAGCAGACATTGACCTAGCCAGCCAGCAGCCCTCTGCCTCTGGCTCCCTTGTTCAACAAGCCAGGGACTGTTCTTCAACCACTAAAGGAGCTGGCAGCACAGAGGCCACTGAAGAAGGGGAGTGTGGCCGGGTGGGTGGTAGACGGAATGGAGGGCCCCGGGGCCGCTCAATCCAAAACCGGCGGAAGAGTGAGCGTTTTGCTACCAATCTGCGTAATGAAATCCAGAGGAGGAAGGCCCAGCTCCAGAAAAGCAAGAACCCCTTGTCGCAGTTGTTTGACACTAAGGAGCCTGTAGAGGAGACTGAGGAGCCCCTAGAAAGTACTCCACTTCCTGCCTCTAACTCATCTCTTCTGTCCTCATGTAAAAAACCACCTAGCCCCAGAGATAAGCTGTTCAACAAGAGCATGATCCTCAGGGCTCAGTCTTCAGAGTGCCTCAGCCAAGCCCCGGAGAGCCATGAATCGACAGGCTTGGAGGGAAAAATAAGCCCTGCCCAGAGGCCTGGCCATCCCTCTGTGGGCCTGAACACCTGGTGGAAAGCATCTGAGCCCTCCTCATCAGACTCTGAGAAAACTAGTGTTCACCACAGAGTCCGTGGAGGTCACTGGCGGTGGTCTCCAGAGCACAACCTGCAGCCACATGTGGCACTAGCCATGGAAGGCCCTCCTAACCCAGGTGACAGCAAGGAATTGAAGGCTTCTGCTACCCAAGCTGGGGAGGAAGCCATCCTCTTGCCCTTTGCAGACAGAAGAAAGTTCTTTGAAGAGAGCAGCAAATCCTTCTCTGCATCTCATTTGCCAGGTTTAACCACTCACAGCAGTAAGACTTTTACCCAGAGACCAAAACCTATAGACCAAAACTTCCAGCCAATGAGCTCCAGCTACAGGGAACTGAGGCGCCATCCGAGGGACCAGTCCTACCACTCCACAGACCAGCCATATCATGCTCCAGACCAATCGTATCATTCCCTGTCACCCCTTCAGTCAGAAACTCCCACCTACTCCGAATGTTTTGCAAGCAAAGGTCTAGAACAATCCATGTGCTGCAAGCCACTGCACTGCAGTGATTTTGAGTACCGCAGGACCTGCTCTTACTCCTGTGGCATCCAGGGCGCCGTAGTCCATGACCCTTGCATTTATTGTCCTGGAGAGCTCTGCCCGGCTCTGAGGAAGAGAAACATGATGCCCAACTGCTACAGCTGTCGATGCCACCACCACCAGTGCATCCGGTGTACAGCATGCTATCATAACCCCCAGCATGGTGGCCCTGAGGACAGCAGCCTGGCGCCTGGCACCACCTGGAAACCCAGGAAGCCCACAGTGCAGGTGAGGCCTTGGTTCTTGGATGGGTTTGCTTCCTTACTCTCTTGGTGAGGAGAAAGCGAGGGAGACCTTTGGAAAATACCACACTTACTATCCCTGGAAACCGTACAGACCCTGGCTTTGCCAGAGAGTGGCTTCATAACCCTGGGCAAGCCACTCAGCCACCACAACTGCAGTGAACCCATCTTGAGAGTTAGGTGAAAATAAACTTTTTTTCCTTTACAAAATGGACAAAACCGGGATTTATATCCGGACTGTAAAAATGGCTATCTGAATGACCTTGAGCAAGTTGTGCAACCACCCAAACTTGCAATCGCATGATTTTGAAAGGGCATAAAGGGGAATTTTTGCCTCACAAAATGGCCAATCCCGAGAAAAGTCTTATTACCTCATCTCTAAAGAGGGGAGACATAATGGCTGCCTCATAGATCAGTTGTAAGGATCAAAACAGGCCCAGTGCCTGACAGAAAGTAGCACTTACTCCCTTCCATTTCCTGCTCACAAACTCCTTGGAGCTGCAAACTTTGCACATGTCCCCCGGGTTCTGCTTTTAGAGATTTGATCGCTCTGGTTTCCTAAAGAATAAATCTTATTCCCTTCTTCAGCCTATCTTTGTCAGAAACCCAGGGCTAGACTAGTTGTTGCTATACCCTGGTTACAGCCTACCACCCCAACACAGGCCACCACCATCCCCCAGGGTATTTCTGAGAGGATCCCCTATGTCCTTGCTGACTCCCTACCACATTCCTGCCCTGTGGCTTCCCTGTGTTGAACTGCTATTGCATAGGCAGACACTTATGAATAACTCAGTGTATGAAATTTCTATAGACATGTTAATTGAAAAAGGGAACCTTAGGGGTGAAAGAAGCCTTACCAAAAGAGCATATACTATTCCTTTTATGTAACATTCTACAACAACTCTTCGGTGGGAAACAAGTTCAAAACAGTGGCTGCCTACAGAAAGTGCCACAGAGACTGAGTGGGAAAAGGCCTGAGGGAACTTTGTCACATGGTGATTACGTTCTGTATTTTGGTAAGCGTTTGAGTTACACAGGTGTATGCATTCTTGTGCATTTCACTGGAGGTAAATTTTGCCTAAAAATATTATAAACAAATAGCAAACTTTATTTAATGACACGTATGCTGACATTTTTGAGCTATATTGATGTACACAACTTACAGTGTTCAGCATACAAATGTTGCACGTATTTTGTTATTTATCCTTAGGACTTCATGTTTTTGATGCTATTGCAAATAGTATTGTTTTCTTAATAGCAAGTTCAAATTTACTGTTAATACTATATGGAAATACAATTTAATTCTGTATGTTGGCCTTATACCCTGCAACCTTGCAAAACTCACTTATTAGTTCTGGTAGCTTTGTGGTAGGTTTTAAAAGATTTTCTACATAGACAATCATGTCATCTGCAAATGAAGGTGGTTTTTACCTTCATTTCCATTGTGTATGCCTTTTCTAGGGGAGGGGGGCCTTACTGCACCATCTAGGACCTCCAATACACTGTTTCGTAGAAGTGGTAAGTGTGGCTAGTGTTGCTTTGTTCCTAATCTTGCTCTATTAAGTTTGATGTGAGCTATACATTTTTCGTAGATGCCCTTTGGCAGGTTGAGGAAGTTCCTTTTCATATATAGTTTGCTGAGAACCTTTATCAGGAGTGGATCCTGCATTTTTTTTAAACACTTCATCTAGGGCGCCTGGGTGGCTCAGTGGTTTAAAGCCTCTGCCTTCGGCTCAGGTCATGATCCCAGGGTCCTGGGATTGAGCCCCACTACTTTCCTTTCTCTCTCTGCCTGCCTCTCTGCCTACTTGTGATCTCTCTCTCTGTCAAATAAATAAATAAAATCTTTAAAAAAAAAACTTTGTCTATATCTACTGAAATGTTCCTATAGTTTTCTGTTTTACTCAACTGATATGGTAAATGATAATTGATTGATTTTTGAACTAAGAACCAGATAGCATTGCCAGATTAAATCCTACTTGGTCATGACATAGTATCCTTTTTTATATGTTACTAGATTTGATTTGCAAATATTTTGTTAAGGATTTTCGTGTTTATGTTAATCAGAGATTTTAGTCTGGAGTTTTCTTATATTGCCCTTGTCTGGTTTTCATGTCAATATGCCAGCCTTACCAAATACATTGGGAGGTGGCCCCTCCTCTTCCATCTTCAAGAAGAGTTTGCATACAATTGGTATTATTTCTCCCTTAAGTGTTTAATAGAATGTATCATCAAAGCCATCAGGACCTGGAGTTTTCTTTGTGGAAAGATTTTAAACTACAAATTCCATTTCTTTACTAGATAGAGGTCATTTCGGTCACCTGTTTCTTCTTGAGTGAGCATTGCTAATTCATCAAGAAATCTTTCTATTTCCTTCATGTTTTCAAATTTTCAGGGATAAAGTTGTCACTTTCTTTAAAATACATCAAGAAGGTAAGATGGATTGGTGGATTCATAGAGGAGTGAATAGGGATGGGATGAGGTAGTTTTAGTGAAGTATTAATTGTTAAATCTAAGTGGTAGATTTATGGGTAATTGTATAAACTTGATCAACTTTTTTGTATGCCTGAAAATATTTATAATGAAATGTTGAAGCAAAGAGGAGAGGAAATATAAAATAATGGTTAAAGGGCACTGATGCGGGAATCAGACTGCCTGTGTTCAAATCCCCCAGCTTTCCATCTGAAAAAAAAAAAAAACACAGGTAACAATACCTACTTCATAAGTTGGTTATGAGGATTAAATGATGAAACATGTGTAAAACCCTTAGAACAATGACTACTGGATAATAATCATCTTTGAAGTGTGAGTTATTTTCTCCTAAAATCAAGGGAGATTTTTGCTTAGCTTGAAATGCTTGCTGAAAGAAGGTTCTGCAGGTAGACAGTGGAGAAAGGGGGCTGAAGCTGGGAGAGAGGAGAGATGGCTTGCGGAAGTGGCAGCCCAGAGCTAGTAACTCCATAAGGGAAGGAGGTGAAAGCTGCAGGTTACAGCGGTTGGCAGCAGCAGGTGTGCCCACACCATGCCTCTCATTCTGTACTCTGAAGGAGGGGGGACACGTTGGGCTCCCAGTGCCGGTTAGACCAGCTCAGCAGGTCTGCTTAGACACTAGGCTTTCAGATGCATGGAGCCACTTCCTGCCCATTTCTACCCCTGCCACCTGACCACAAATACATACAAACCCCAGACAGAGGGAAAACTGACAGTATGGGATAGGACACCCCAGTTCAAATGACCAGTTGTATGAGATAAGCTATAATAGGATCCCTACTTGATAGCCAGGGAAGCTGAGGCTCAGAGAGGTCACCCATCTAGCAAGTGGCAAAGCCCAAACTTGGACAGCATCATAGTAACTAACATTTGAGTAGCCACAGTGCACCAGGTACTAAGTTGGTCCTCAAAGCAGTCAGGAAATAGGTCCTGTTATTATGATGATCTGTCTGTGAAACAGCTGGGGGAAGTCGGCTAAAGAGCAGCTGGGTACTTGGCGTCACCCAGCTGGTGAAGGGCAGGTGTGGGATTTGAATCCACGTCCTCTAGCTTCAGAAACCAAGCTCCTCGTTGGGCTATACTGCCTCTCCATAAGCTGACGGAAAAAGCCCAGGCCTTCTCCAGCATGGCGGGATGCCTTCAGGCCGTATGGCTTCCAAACGGGGCGGCAGGCCATCCCCATCTGCAACAAGCCACGGGGATAACTCCCTTGTTGGTTCAAAGAGGGCAGGCAATTTATGGCAACCTAAGTGGCTCAAGGGAAAAAAAGGAAGGTGATATGCTGAGGAGCTGAGAAGGAGGCTGTGAATTGGGACAGGACTTTGTTTGGTTTGGCCACTGCTATTTACTGAGCATTTTCCACAGGGCATGGACAGGAAATCCTGGCTCCCACTGTGACTGAATGAGTAATAGTGTCTTTGAGGGCAGGGACATCTCAGAAGGGCATCGAGGCAGAGCCTGAAGTCTAACAAGTTGTCAGAGCTGCTCTAACATGACAGGTACAGGCAGGGACCACTCTGGTCTTGGGAAAGCTGTAAACCTCATCTTTTCCATGGCTTCTAACATCTACAGCCTCCTATGTGCTGAGTGCTGTTAAGCATCCTCTGTGCACATCCCACTTTGTTCTCACTCCTGGGAAGCTGGCAAAGCTTGATAGCACAGTCTTTGCCAGATAGAAAGCTGAGATTCAGAGAAGTGACATAACTTCCCTCATATAACACAGCTAGTAAGTGTCTCGGCCAGTATGACTGACACCAATTATCTTACCCCAAAAAGGGAGTAAATTTTTATTTTTGTTATTGTTTTACTGGGGCAAAGGTAATACAACTTTGAACAGGACCGGTAACAGCATTGGAAAAAGAGGGAATTTGGAAGATCAGTGAGGTTTAGGAAGGATTGTGCATTCCTGATGAGCTAAGCTCTGAGTTGCTAGATAGAGGGATGCTGAATGCAAAATTGGGGAGAATGTCAGAGGCAAATTTGCATCAGGTTTGGAGCTAGAGTAGGAAGGAAAGGACATTTTTACAAATGGCACCCGTAGGTTGGCTACAGGGTAAAGGATTGCTTTGGCAAAGCCCTTAAGGATAGAATGCCCAGGGTAGAGTGTGTACTCCCATAATGTGGAGAATGTGGCACGTGGCAATTATGCTCCCCAGAGATGAACCCGCCTAAGCCCCTGCCAGCGGTGCTGGGAGGAGGAGGAGGGGGAGGAAGGGCCCGTGCAATGCAGGGGGTACGTGTGTCCTCTCCATCTGCCTCACCCTGGGAGAAGGTTGCAGCAGGAGCCTTGGGCCTCAAAGCTCCCTCAAGGGCCAGGGCTTCCAAGAAGATGCTTTCTATGTTAGAAGAGGCAAGAGGAGTGAGCAGGTTCACCCGGCAGAACAAACAAAAAGACCTCCTTCACAAGGGCCAGAACAAACAGCAAACGTGCTAAACTGGTTTATAAGGTGGTTTGGGAGGGGAGTGGAGAAAGAGAGGGAAATGCAGAGTTTCTAGAGCACACGGTCCAGGTCCCCGAGTGCTCTCTTTAGTCTCTGCATGCCCCCAGCACTTCACTGGGTCTCCTTACAAGAAAGGCAGCCCTCCAGGTACATGTTTCTCTAGCCCCTGTGCCAGAGTAGAAGAAACCAGTTGGGTGTGGGGCATGTCCAGGGACGGGCTCCTGCCCTCTTCACATTTTTGAGGCCATCTGGATACCTGTCTGCTCAGAGCTCCCTCATTTACCGGAATTTTGCCTTGCAGGAATTTCCTGGGGACAAATGGAAACCAATAACAGGAAACAGGAAGACCAGCCAGTTAGGGAGGTAAGTGATCACTCAGGGAGTTGGTGTCTCTGAGGCTTCTGTAGAAATTGCTAAGATCTTGTGTTTGCTTAGTTTCCTTTGAGGAACCCGGCCTGGTGTCCATACCAAGAACTTGGTACCATAGATGTAATCTAGCCTGCCCCCCAGGCAGCTGGGCTACGGACCACTAGGACACTTTGGAACATGGAGTAGTCAGGCATTATTGTAGGACATTGGGCCCACAAGCACAGAGGCCTGCGGCAGGCCTGCCCAGGCACAAGGACGTGTGGGAGCAGATCATGCTGAAATATAGATAAGAAGGCATAAACGATGCCCACCTTCCCAGCAGCCATTGGGCAATTGGAGAGAACAGAGAGAAGGTAAGACTGTCCAGCTACCACTGTGCCTTTGCCTCAGTTGTGGGAGGCGCTTATTTCTTGGGCTCAGCTATCATCTTTTTCTAGTACTCGCTGGGAACTTAATTAAGATCTGCTCCTGAGAGTCCAGGGGCAGGTAGTGCTAATGATAGATTAAAATTCCTGGAAGAAGGTAGGGACATTTTTGCAAACGGCACATATGGCTTGGACTAGAAGGAAAAGAGTTTCTTGGGCAAAGCCTTTAAGATAAAAAAAAAATGCCCAGAGTAGAGTCTGCTCCTATAATGTGGGGAACCTGGCACCTGAAACTCATGTTCCCCAGAGATGAGCCTGCCTGCCATAGGTGGCTATAAGGAGTGGACAGTTATTTTCTCTGGGCTGCTCCCCATCAGCCTGGCAGGACCCTCTTTTTTGTGAAACTCCTTAATATATTCATTTAGCCAGTTCTTCTCCAGGCCAAATTATTCGAGACACCCCTAAATAATATTGATTCTTTAAGTGAAACTCTAGAAATGAAGGGGGAATAGGGAAGAAGGCCCTTAGCTGTGTCTATGTGGGGGCACTAAGGGAGAGGACTAGAATATGGGTCTCTTGACCCCTGAAGAGCCCAGGGTTCTTTCTGAGGGGGTCTGCATTATCCCCTGTGATTTGGTGGAATATTCAGGAATAATTTGGGCTCTCTGTTGACTCCAAAGACTGAGAAACCTGTCAGTTTTCTGGCTGGCGATAAAAAAAAAAGGGAAGAACCCAACATTTATGAATAATGTGTCGGTCACTGGGCTGGACCCTTTTTAACTCACAGTCTCATTTATTCTCCACAACAATTCATTGTATTACCTATTTCATAGATGAGGTCCAGAGAGATTATGTAATTTAGCTGATGTCCCACATCTAGTTAGCAATGGAGCCAGGATTGGGACCCAGGTTTGTCTGGCCCCAAAGTTTATGCTTTTCCCCTTAAATCTACATCAAGTAGGAGCCCTAAGGAAACTTTTCAAAGGGATCCCTCAGCATCATGTCTCAGAAGTCTGAGGCCTGTGCGGGGACATTATGAGATCTGTGGCTGATCAGATCCCCTGATCTGATCTGACTTGTAACATATCCTTGGAGAGACCATTTCAGTCTGGTAGGTCTGCTGAGTTTCCCATATTAGACTGAAACCTTCGAGAGAGGAGAGCTGGTCTTGGCTGTAGACTTCTCCTCAGACTTCTCCTCTGTGCTTAATATAGTGCCTGACCCAGAGAATTTGGTCAAGAGGTATTTGTCATTGGCTTACCAACTGAAGAAACAGCCTCCTCCACCACTGAATGGGTGAAATGACACAAAAATGATAATGCTAACTAGCATTTCTTGAGCACAGTGCTCTGTTGTAGGCACCATTCAAAGCACTTCACAAATATTTACAGCTGACCCTTGAATGACACAGGTTTGAATCCCAAGAGGCCAATTATCATGGGTTTTTTTTTCAATGAATACAATACGGTACTATGAATATATTTTTGTTATGATTTTCTTAATAACATCTTCTTTTCCCTAGCTTATGTTATCATAAGAATATAGCATATAATACCTAGAGCATACAAAATATGGGCTAATAAACCATGTTATCAGTAAGGCTTCCAATCCACAGTAAGCTATTAACAGTTAAGTTTTTGCCAAGTCAAAATTTACCCATGGATTTTCAACTGCATAGGAGAGGAGGGGTGGTGTCCCTACCCCGCCCCCCATTGTTCAAAAGTCAACTGTATCTATCATCATAACCCTAAGGTATAGTTATTATTAGACTCTCTGTTTGACGGAGAGAAGAGACTGAAGCATACACAGGTAAATTCATTTGCCTGAATTTCCACATGTCTGGTAAGTTGACTAGACCCAGGTAGCCTACTTATAGAGATGCTAGACTAACCTACAGTGCCTCTCCAGACTGGTTCTCTTACCAATCAGCCGGTGATGGAAGAGGACTTTATTCAAAATCTAGTGTATGTACTGCCTTTTTCTAGGAAAGCAGGGGGAATGTTAGAGAAAGAGCATCAGGAAGCACAATGCCTGTCCACCTACAGCTTGAGCAAAGGAAGACTAACCCACACAAAGTTAAGTAGCAGTAATAATAAATTACCACTTACAAAACGACCTATGTGCTGCCAGCTAAGTTATACATATTATGTTATGTTTTATATGCCCCCCCAACTCTGTCAGGTTGGTATTATTCTAACTACAGCAGTGGTTTTCAAACTTGAATGTGCTTTGGAAACACCTGGAGGGCTTGTTAAAACACAGACAGGTAGATTCCACCCCTACCCTCCCAACCCCTGCCAGTAGGTATGGAGTAAAGCTCAAAATTTGCTTTTTTTTTTTTCATTTTTCATTTTCATTTTCATTTTTACATTTTACTCTGTTATGTTAGTCACCACACAGTACATCATTAGTTTTGGAGGTACTGTTCTGTGATTCATTGTTTGCATATAACACCCAGTGCTCCATGCAGTACATGCCATCCTTAATACCCACCACCAGGCTCACCCATCCCCCCAACCCCCTCCCCTCTAAAACCCTCAGTTTGATTCCCGGAGTCCGTAGTCTCTCATGGTTCATCTCCCCCTCTGATATCACCCCTTTCATTTTTCGCTTCCGTCTCCTAATGTCCTCCATGCTATTCCTTACTTTCCACATATGAGTGAAACCATATGATAATTGCCTTTCTCTGCTTGGCTTATTTCACTTAGCATAATCCCTCCAGTTCCATCCATGTTGATGTAAATGGTGGGTATTCATCCTTTCTGATGGCTGAGTAATACTGCTTTGTATATAGGAACCACATCTTTATCCATTCATCTGTTGAAGGGCATCTCAGCTCCCCACCCCAATGATAGAGATGAAGTAAAAAAAAAAAGGCGGGGGGCACATGCACCCCAGTGTTCATAGCAGCAATGTCCACATGGCCAAACTCTGAAAGGAACCAAAAAAAAAAAATTACATTTCTAACAAGCTCCACCAGGTGATGCTGACTGCTGGTCCTGGGGTCACACCCTGAGAACCACTGACTCGGATAAAGGACATGAGGTTAGGAGAAGTTATAGTAATTTAGTGAAGGTCTCACAGCTACTAAAGGGACAAACCAGGATTGAAACCCAGCTCTTGCTTAACTCAGATGAGTTGCCATAAGATGAAAAATGTCAAATACATGGTTCAAACAAGAAGCATCCGGCACGTGGTATGGGGCCAATACATGATAAATTGTTCTCTAAGTTTTTTGGAGGGTAAGAAAACTGAAGACTGGGACCTATGGGAGGAAAGGCCCAGAGGGGCTAAGCAGAGTATGTTGAAGAAATACACTTAAGAGTTCTTGCCTTGGAATTAGTCTGCCTGGGTTCAAATCCAGATTCTTATTTTCTCTAGCTGTACGAACTTGGCAAGTGGCTGGTCCTCCTTTACTCTCCCTGTCTCTCACACATATGTGCTCTGTCTCTGCCCCATCAGCTTCCTTATTTTTTTTTTAATTTTTATTTATTTATTTGACATAGATAACGAGAGAGAGAGCACAGGAGGGGGAGTGGCAGGCAGAGGGAGAGGGAGAAGGCTCTCCACCGAGCAAGGGGCCTGATGCCGGGCTCAATCCTAGGACCCCGGGATCATGACCTGAGCTGAAGACAGATGCTTAACTGACTGAGCAACCCAGGCACCCCAGTTTCCTTATTTGTAAAATGGGGTTAGAGTACCTACCTCCTCTGATTGTTGCTAGAATTAAATGACAAATATGCATAAAGCATTTGGAATAAAACCCAGTGCAGTAAACCTTCAGTAAATGGTAGTTGTGACAATATAGATGAAGAAGGGGGAGCAGCAGCAGGAGCAACAGCAGAGAAAAGGAGTGAAGAGTGAGGTTTGGACCAGGATAGGTAGGCCTCGAAAACTATATAGTATCACAAATACAGAAACTATTGAAGGTTATCAACCAGGTAAGTGATGTGATAAATGTGGCACTTGAGGCAACTGGGCTGCCTTTGCAGCCTAGATAGGTTGAAGAAGAACAGCTAGGGTCAGTGATCCAGGCATGAATGAGTATGGCTCTGGACTGGGAAGGTGGAGGTGCAACAGGAACAAAGCAGAAGAGCTAGATAAATATGTGTGATATTTTGGGGAGAAAATGTTTATTATGAGAACTATATTACAGGAAATTAAAGACAGAAGAAAAAGTAGCCTTAGTCCTACCACCCTAACACCCTGATTGTTTTCATTTCCCTACTAGCTTTTATCTATAGGTATAGAGACTTTTCCTGGCAGAGTTATAATAACTATGTAGATGTGATTATGTGTCCTGCTTCTTTTTTTCCACCACTAAGCATCACTTGGTAAACAATTTTTCATGTTGATATACAGTCTTGTTCAATAGTTATAAATTTTAATGGCTGCATATTTCACCAGCTTAATGTGCTGTAATTTACTTAATCATTCTCAAATTGTTGGATAATTAGGTTGTTTCCAATTTCTTGCTATTATAAAGTAATGCTGCAGAAAAATTTTGAGTAGTTATAATCTTTTTCTCATTTTGAATTATCTCATTAAAAACAATTATCCAGAGTTGGGATTACTAGTTGAAACAATATGAGCATTCTTTTTGTTCGTGATAGATTTCACCAAACTGTTTTCCCAGGACCCGTTTTACACCAACATTAACAATATCTAAGGGTACTAGGGTACTAGTTTCCCCAAAATCTTTCCATCTGTGGAAAATATTTCTAATGCAATAGGTACAAATGGCACCTAGGATAATTTTCACTGGCTTCCTTTGATTATTCTAGTTTGAAATGTCTTCATGTGTTTAATATTTGCATTGCTTCTCACATGAATTGTCTGTTCAAATGATTTGCTTACAAGTAAGTGACACCTTCTGAGGGAAAAGTACAGAGAACTGATGACTGGAATTTGGGACAGAAAGGAAATAAGTCAAAAATAATTCTGAGCTCCAGATGACCCAGAGAAAATTGTTGACAGAGCTGGGGCAGGTGAGAAAGGGTAGCTAGCTTGGTGCAGATGATAAATTTGAGTTGGGACATGCTGAATTTGAAGTTAGTGAGGAAGACAAGTGGATTCTTTGGAGGAGGTTTGTCGATCAGCCAGTCAGGGGGTAGGATGAGCAAGAAAACCTAGCAAAGGAAAATGAAGGGGCAAGCAGCCAATGTGGCCAGTACACCATGACAGAGGATAAGGAAAAGACCGCTATTGGCTTTGACAATTTAGAATTGCAAGTGACCCTCGGGAAAACAAATGTAGTAAAATGGTGGGCCTGGAAAGTAGATAGCATGATGGTCTGTAAGGGGGATTCCTAGAAAAGAAATACACAGAGCTTTACACATCATGAATTCACCTGTTTTAAAGTGTGGAATTCAACAAGTTTTGGTAAATTTACAGCGCTGTACAATCATCACCATAATCCAATCTTAAGACCTATCCATCTCCCTACAAAGATCCCTTGTGCCCATTTGCAGTCACTCCCCATTCCCACCCACAACCTCAAGCAACCCAACCATATTTTGGTTCCTGTGGATTTGCCCATTTGGTACATTTCCTACAAGTAGAATGAGACAATATGAAGGCTTTTGTGTCTGGCCTCTTTCATTTCTCATGCTTTAGTGGTCCATTGTGTTGTAGCATGTATCAGTACTTCATGTCTTTTCTTTGCCAAATAATATTCTACTGTATGGATATACCACTTTCTATTTATCCATTCATCTATTGGCGGACATTTGGGTTGTTTTCACTTTTTAACTATTGTGAATAATGCTGTTTTGACCATTTGTATACAGTTTCTGTGTGGATATGTTTTCAGTTCTCTCGGGTATATACTTAAAAGGTGGAATTTGGGGGACATATGGAAATTCTATTAACTTTCTGAGGAACAGCCTGTTTCTCAAAGTGGCTGTACCATTTCACATTTCCACAAGCAACATAGGAAGGTTTCAGTTTCCTTTTATTAGTTTAATTTTATTTTTTAAGATTTATTTATTTATTTGTGAGAGAGAGAGAGAGAGTTGGGAGAGGGAGAGAGCACAAGCAGGGGGAGCAAGCAGAGGGAGAGGGAGAAATGGGCTCCCCACCGAGTGAGGAACCCAATGTGGGGCTTGGATTCAGGATCCTGTGGTCATGACCTGAGCCAAAGGCAGACACTTAACCAACTGAGCCACCCAGGCATTCCTCCTTTCATTAATTTTAATACAATGATTATGTGTTAGTGTTACTGTGTCATTAGGAAAATATTTTAAAAGAAGAACTTTAAAAACATAGTTGAACATTTAAAAAATATCTTAAAAGAAGAAATTGGCTGGCAAGAGGGAGAGAAATGGAGTGGTAATTAGAGGGAGCAGTAATGTTTAAGTTGATGGTTCTCCAAATGTGGTCCCAGGACCTGCAACCTCAGTATCACCCCTGAACTTGTTGGGGATGCAAATCCTCAGGCCCCACTCAGACCTACTGAATCAGAAACCTGGGATGGGGCTCACAATCTGTGTTTTTAACAAGCCCTCCAAGTGATTCCGATGCAAACTAATTTTGAGAACCACGGGTTTAAGTGCAGGTTTGGTCAGGATTCGGGAAACCAGTTTAAATTTAAAAACAGAAAAGAGGGGCGCCTGGGTGGCTCAGTGAGTTAAAGCCTCTGCTTTCAGCTCAGTTCATGATCCCAGGGTCCTGGGATCGAGCCCCGCATCGGGCTCTCTACTTGGCAAGGAGCCTGCTTCCCTTCCTCTCTCTCTCTCTGCCTGCCTCTCTGCCTACTTGGGATCTCTGTCAAATAAATAAATAAAATTAAAAATAAAACCGGAAAAGAGAGGTCAATGGAAAGAAAAAGAGTGTTGATGCTTAAGATGGATGACAGTTTTATGACCTCAGGGAAGATGAAAAGGTCAAGGGCAGAGATTACATTTAAGAGGAGAAATCTTTTTTTTAAGGTTTTATTTATTTGATGGAGAGATCAGAAGTGAACAGAGAGGCAGGCAGAGAGAGAGGGGGAAGCAGGCCCCCCACTGAGTAGAGCGCCCTATGTGGGGCTCAATCCCAGGACCCTGAGATCATGACCTGAGCTGAAGGCTGAGGCTTAACCCACCAAGCCACCGAGGTGTCCCTAAAAGGAGAAATCTTGACGAGTTTCTGCTCACCTTCTCCTCCAATCCTCCCCCACATTTTTAACATTTCTTATGTCATTTCTGTCACAGCTGGAATGATGGGTGTAGGTGGGAGAATCAAATGTACATTCTTGAGCCACTCTTTTTGCCTGGAAGCCTGCAATGAATTTTAATTTCAGGTAGTTACACTCTTGGTTGTCTCCTCCACTGTTATTTGGTTTGTGTGCAGAGAATGCAAAATGCATTATAATATTAACAGGAGGGAAAAAAAGTGGTGAGTAGATCTGCCAGGAGGAAAATCTATATGCATAAGTGATGTATTTAAAAGCCGAAAGAAAGTATTTTCTAGATTATCTCTTTTGGTTTTCTGTACCTGTGATTGCGTCCTGTGATCCTTTCCATTTCTCTACTTGGCACAGAGCTTTAGAATGTGTAGAGTACTTTTATATACATGGCTACAGTTAATCCTCACAACAACCCTATGCAGTTGAGCTTTATTTTTCCCATTTCACTGATAAGGAAGATGAGACTCAGGAGAGGCAGTGCTGTACTATTATTAACAACAACAACAAAAGGTATAATACCCAACATTTATGAAGTGTTTATTATGTGTCAGGCACTGCTATAAGCATTTCAGATGAATTATTTATGATTTATCATGACCCCACAAAACAGTTATCATTTATTGACCCAATTTTACAGATGAGGGAACCTACAGATAGATGAAAGTCATTTGCCCAAGGTCCGAGAGGCCCTGGATTCCAGAGCCCTTTGCTTCTGGGATTATAAAGCAAGTATGTGACAAAACTAGACTACTACCCAGGTTTTTCAGATCTCTGTCTCGGGCTTTCTTGTTTCCTTTTATCAAACCACACCATGAGCAGAGTGTGGAATATCCAGTACACATTTCTTATTTACTGACTGAGTGAAAGAAAATAGATAATTCAGAATTGAATTTCATTGTATTAGGAAGAGTACACTTTTCAGGAAGGCTTTGCCACCCAAGAAGAATGCAGTCTTCTGAGGCATGGAAGGATTTTTCAAAAGTGTGACAAAGTGAATTCAAATACTTAGGTATTAATGTAATCCTGGGCTCACAAAACTTATTCCCGGAAAATTATGAAACTCTAATGGGAGAAATAAAGGCCTGAATAAATGCATAGCTCTACTCTGCTTCAACTTGGAGAGACTAAGTATAACAATGATTACAGTACTCCCTAAGTTAATGTATAGATGTAATGTACTACTGGTTAGAGTCATGGTGGGATGCTTTATAGAACTTGTAAAAATCCTAGTGAAATTTATCTGGAAGAATAAGTGGGCAAGAATACCAAATAATACATTTGTTTAAAAAGGCAATGGTGGCAGACTTACCCTATCAGATTTAAAGCCTGTTATAAGGTGACAATTATCAAAACCGTATGATAGGGGGTTGAAAAAAGGCAAACAGTGAATTTTTTTTTTTAAAGAGATTCTAGGAATAGATTTAAGCTATTCTAAGAATATAGAGTATACTGGAAACATCTCTGAACTGGGGAAAGCAATCATTCTTTCTTTAATAAATGTTGGAATCTTAGGTATCAATATGGAGAATAATTAACTTAGATCCATAGCACATTGAATACTCTGTAGTAAATTCCAGAAAGCAGATAGTGGAATAGCAGATTTGTTCCAACTACAAATAGAAGATAAATTTGTGTCTGTTAAATGGAAGATATCATCAGAGACAAGATGGATGGTTTTAAATATATAAAAGTTGGGAGGAAAACCTTTGTACAACAAAATATAATAAAAAGCTAAACAACAGAATGAGGCAAATGTTTGGGCTCAGCATCACTGGTAACAGTTGACTGTCCAAAAGATATAAAGAATGGATATAGATATAGAAGGTCAGCTTTCAGATTTGGCTTCAAAAAAGGCAAGGAAACTGAGCAGGCAATGTACAGGTGAGAAACTCAAGGTGGTAAAATCACTGCATGGAAAAGTACAGTCTCACTAGCAATTAAAGAAATGTAAGCAGAAACAACTCCCACATATCATGACCTGCTTTTTAAACTATCAACAATTAATGGAAATGATCAACAAATTATAAAACCCTATCTTGACAAGGCTGTGAGGAAGCTGTTCCTGGGAGCAACATAAAATTGGCTCAGTTTTCTTGGAGGACAACCTAGAAATACGTGACAAGAGTTATAAAACTGTTCATACCCTTTGACCCAGAAGACCCCGAAGGAAATAACCTACAAAAGGAAAAAAAATGATTTGTTTAAAGATGTTCTTAGTAGTGCTATTTATGATCATGGAAAAGATTTACCCATCAAATAGATAGATCATCATAATGGAAACAGAACACAGCTATTAACAATGACAGGTATTAAAATATTGGGTCTTGCACAGAAACGAGTATTTGTAATAATATTAACCCCAGAAAGGCTAAATCCTAAATCACATGTTGAATGTTGAATCTGATAGTAGCCATATACAAAGAAAACTCAGAAAGGCAGCTAGTAAGCTGTAAATAGCTGGAGTTGAATACACAAGGTGTTTTGGGGGCACATGTCAAGTTGCAGGAATTGATAATAAAAAAAAAGACAATCTAGGGAAGAGGATTGATTGGTTTGATTTAGGCCCAGGAAGTTAGAGATCAAGGACTTTGGAAAAATCTACATACCGGTAAGACAGTGTTACTTACCAGGCATGCTTGATCTCACTGTTAACTAGAATTTATTTGCTAGAACTCTCAGTCAACCAGCACATCTACATATTTAAGTCTGTGAGAACTTTGACATTCCTAGGGGTGTACATCACTAGACCTTTTCAAATTTCCAAATCTGTCGCTACCACTGCAACATAGCACCTCCCCACCCCCACCAATAAACACTGTATTACCTAGCTCAGAATCATCACTTTCTTAAGACGGTTCCATCACTTCGATCACCAACACTAGCTTATAGATAGTTGGCGCTTTGATGCCATTATTCATAAAGAAGCATATTTTCTCTCTGCCATGGTGACTGCATCTGTGTACCTTGTCAGCAACCAGAGACCTGTCAAACCATGTTGAGAGATGGCAGGCAGTACCAAGCATTTCACGAGGCTTCCTCCTTTGCTGGGCGCCTCGTCCTATCAGCCAGTATTGTGATGCTTTGGAAGTCAAATACATACCCCTTGCAAAACGACCAGTTACTACACTTCGTGGATCTTTAGAGTTACTCTCAAAAGTTTAAAAGCTTAAATGTTAAATACATTCGGCCAGGAGAACTACTCTACAATGATAATTGAGCAACAAGAATGACTTTTAAACCATCTGAGACAGAATCATGTTCTTTATAACTTTGGTATTAAGTCTTTCCATTGTATGCTAGGTCTTTGAAAGTCAGTACATTAATATCTGGTATACATGAGGACTCAAATAGACAACACGTCCTCTCTTTCCCTGACCCGTCCATTGCTTAACCATGGTGGGTTAATAACTTGAATAACATCAGGATTCCCAGAAATTTTTGGAACTCCAGTATTCCCATAATTTTATTTTGTAAATCTTCATCCCAGTTGTCACATGGATGGTATGTATATAGTTAATTAAATGAATTTTGTTTTGAGAATTTTTTTAATGGCTTTATACCTCTTAAGACACCCTGATAAGTTGGGAATCTGGTAGGTAACAACTGATTAGAGCAGTAGAGCCCAAAGTGTGATCCTGGACGAGTAGTACCATCATCATCTGGGAAATTGTTAGAAATAAAAATTCTCCACCCTGTTCCAGACCTACTAAATCAGAAATTCTGAGGACAGGACTCAGCAACCTGTGTATTAATAAGCCCTCCATATGGTTCTGATGCATGCCCAGGTTTCATTACCTCTGGATAGCTGCAAGTAGAGCCTTAATAACCTTGGCCAGCCCGATTCTCAGCTGAATTATTCTTGTGTCAGACCCTCCAGGTCCCCCAACAGTGTGTTATTTACTCCTAAAATGTCTTCTATTAAGCCTCTTGAGAAGGGTATTCAAACACTGAAGAGGCAGCATGTTGCACGGGCAAAAGTGTGGGCGTTGGAGTCAGATGGAACTTCTGGCCACTATTCCCTTTGTGTTCTCCAGTTGTTTAACCTCCCTGAGCCTCATTTCTAATACAGCTGAGAGAATACCCACTCCAGAACATTCTCTCAAGAGTTAAAGCAGGTCTGTCAACTGTCCAGCCCTGTGCCTGATGGACTCTGAGTAAACATAGGACCGATTGTTACCATCCCTTACTGCCATGTCCATGACACTATGTAAAATCCAGAGGAGTAATGGGAAGAGCTTCTTGGAAATTCCAAGTTGGGGCCTTTGGAGAGGGGAAGCAAGGCTTTACCCAGGACAGCCCCAATAAAGCAAGGATTTCTCTGATCTCTTCAAAGGACACTTGGCACCAGCCTGCTGGGGCAAGTCCTGCCACTTGCATTTTTCATTGCCAGACTAATTGTTCCTTACTTGAAGTTCTGTAGACCCAGAGGCAGGGAAGGGTGGCAACAACAATCCTTCTCGGCCCTTGTCCCCTCCCAATGTAAGCCTCCTTGTGTCTCACTTCCTGGATCTTGCAAATATTTCCTTCAGCAATAACTTGGGAGTGGCTGTTTCTCTTGGAGCAGTCTTATCTTTTGGCTGCCGAGAAAAGGGAAAGGGGAGAGGGGCTGGACATGTGCACCCTTGCTGCTGAGATCCTGGAATACTAAGCTATTGTGGTGAGTTTAAAAGTAAAATTTCCAAAGAAGAAAACTTCAGAAGAGTGGAGGAAGAGGCAGGAGAAGATTTTTTTTCCATTCTCTGCAAATATTAGTTTTCATTTTCAATCACTATTAGACCAAAAATATATATATTTTAACAAAAGGGGAAAATCTATTCATCAGAAGAAAATGTAACCTGTGCCAAGAGGAAAAGAGAAGAACAGCCCAGGACTTGGCAGGCAATTCGCTTTTGTTTTTGAGATGTAGTCTTCTTACTGGTGTCAACAAAGCCCTTTCTTACACTTAGCTTTCATGCTTCCATGCAAAGAGCTAATGTCTCCATGGACACCTGGGGATGACTGCAGTGTGAATACCTTTTGCCTCACCCTAGGAGCCCTTGCTCTAGTGGGATTGCCCATTGGGGTCAGATAAGGCAAGTTCCAGCCTACATACAAGGGCTTCTTACTAGCTGGGAAAATGATTTACCACCCCCACCTTTCTAAAAGATGTTATTTATTTATTTGAGAGAGAGAGAGAGAGAGAGCAAGCGGTGGGGAGGAGCAGAGGGAGAGAGAAGCAGACTTCTCGCTCAGCAGGGAGCCCAATGACATGGGGCTGGATTCCCAGGACTCCAGAATCATGACCTGAACTGAAGGCAGACACTTTACCGACTGAGCCACCCAGGCGCCCCTGAATTACCCCTTTTAAGTTTCAGGATTCTTACATGTCCACTGGCAATGATGGCACCAACTTTGATGGGTTGATGTGAAGATTAATAGAAATACATACGCGAAAGTGCATAAAGCAGTGCCTAATACACACTAGGAAGTAAGAAATCATAGCTCATTTCCCTTAATGAAACTCCTTATCCTTGTCCCAAAGTAGAGTTGTAGATTTCTGTGCATATAGACAGCTTGAGCCCTTGGAAAACAGGACTGTTAGGAAGCCAGTAACCTTCATTTGAGCCTGACACACTTCAGTGGAAGCCTTCCATTCCTCAGGTTGCTTCAGCTGTAGTGCCTCAAGGAAGGGACTATGTCAGTTTTGCTCCCCCTTTGATCTGGCCACCTTGCACAGTAGAATATTCAATTGCCGTGTGGAAGGACTTGTACACGCACTGACCCAGCTGATCCCATTGAAGTTTCTCCTTTCTCTTTGCGGGGTCATGCCCACTTCTTCTCCCCTGATACAAATGATTCTGCCTACACAGGCCATGTAAGTGGGGAGGGGTAGTACTTTAAAATTGGGATTGATGGGGGGCCTGAGTGGCTCAGTCAGTTAAGCATCTGCCTTAGGCTCAGGTCATGATCCCAGGGTCCTGGGATCGAACCCCACATCAAACTCCTTGCTCAGCGGGGAGCCAGCTTCTTCTCCCTCTGCCTGCCTCTCCCCCTGCTCGTGCTTTTTCTCTCTGTCAAATAAATAAAATCTAAAAAAAAAAGAATGTTTCTTTAAAAAATCATAAAAACTAAAATAAAATTAGGAGTGTTGCAGAGAATAGCAATTTCCAGGTTGCCTTGTCAGAGCCCAATGCCCTCAGGTAAGGTTACAGTGCCATGAATTAGGACATCAAATATCTAGAAGGGCATGTTTGTTTCTTCCAACTGATTCTGGAGTTGTCCACCTATAGGTAAATCCTGTAAGGCTGGCATAAGTGGTTAGTACCTGAACAAGACAACTTAGAATATCGAATCCTTTTGATTTTCACACTGCTCTAAAACCTCAACTTGGTTTGTTTTTTGTGTTTTTTTTTTTAATTATCTGTCCCTTTAAGGAGATGAGCAGAGTGAGTAAATGAGCCCAGAGTTAAAATCCTTGGTTAGCTTGGGCTTCCTAGCTAGGTACCCATGTGGCTGAGCTGAGACCCGAGATCTCCCGGTTTCTTGGTTGTTGAGCAGAGCTGAATATTAACTAGGGGACAGTACAGTCCAACTCCTTTGGTAAGAACAAGGAGCAAGGCCGAAGCATACAGCAGTGAAGGTTGTACACTGCACAACTGGCACAACCATACGCAGTGGCTCTGAGTAAGGGACTCTGTTCTAACAATAAACATAATTCTGTCATCTGTCATTATTAATCACCTTTCCATGTACCCAGCATTGCTGCTAGGTCCTTTTTATACAGGTAATCCTCACAACAGTGTTGAAAGATAAATATTTTCCTGAAACTGAGATAAATTAAATGCTGCCTGCAAGGTCATGCAGCTTTTGGGTTTTGGAGCCTGATTTTACATTTTTACTCGAATGGAGACTCAAGTCTTTCTGACACTGGGTTCTTTCCACTCTACTCTCTTGCCTTGCCTTTCCTGTGCTCTGGTGAGGGAAGAGGAAAGGGTGGTAAATTTGAGTACTCTTGTCACCCCAGTTGCAGGACATCAGCCCAGTGAGGGCCTCTGGAGACCTTGCTGTCACCACCTGCATTTCGTAATGCAGCTAGACTGGAGATGAAGGCAGAGAAGGGAGAGAGGCAGGGAAAGAAGGTGGGAAGCTGTGTGGTGATGGGGGAAAGACAGGCTAAATAGATGGGAAAGCAAACCTAACTGGAACAAAGAACTCTGTCCCCCAGTCTCCATCCCAAATTGTAGCCCTCCCATCGTTTTCACCCTGGACGCTTGTTTCCATAGTAGGGTCTCAGAACCACTTGTATTAGAATCCCTTGGGGGCAGTTGTTAAAAATGCAGATTCCCAGGCATCACCACAGAGGTACTAAATCCCAATTTCTGGGGTGGGGGAGGCTCACCAATTTGCATTTTCAACAACCACTCTGGGTAATTTCACTCAAGAGCCATTTTGATTAGAAACAACTGTCCCAGACCAGTGTTTTCCAACTCTTTTGGATCATGCACCCTCTTCAGAAAGAATTTGGAGCATGCACTTTCAGTATATGCTGGTAGTTTATTAATAAATCCCTTATATGTACTAATTTCCCAATATTTATATTTTTAAATGCAAAACAAAAATGGTGACATTTTTGCAATAGTGTTCTTAGATGAGACTGGTTTCTCGTTTGTCTTTATGTATATTCTAGTTGTTGGGTTTTGGTATTGACATTATGCAGGATTCTTTTCTTTTCCCTCAATAGATTCCAGAGTCTAGGAAGTGTAAATAGCATTGAGGTTGTCTGTTCCTTAAAGGTTGGTAGAATTAACACAAGATCATGTGAGTGTGCTATCTTTTTTTTTTTTTGTCAAATTTATCAACATTGTTTCCTATGATAACAGGTGCATTTAAATATTTCCACTCTTCTGCAATCGGTTTTGGTAACTTTTATTTTCCTAGAAAAACATCCTAAGCTTTCTAACTTGTTTTCATAGAGTAGAACAAAGTATTCTCTTACTCTTTTCACTTACTCTGCAACTGTGGTTATTTCTCCATTTCTAATTTTGTGCATTTGGGGTTTTTAATTAGATTAGCAAGTGGTTTATCTTTTTTATTGTTTTATATTTTCTTTTAAAGTAGTAGCTTTTGGATTTAATTATTAATTCTATCATTTGTTTTCCAGTGTAGTAATTTCTGCCATTAGTTTTCTTTCTGCTTTGCTTAGGTCTATTTTTGTGGCTCTTTTCTTGACATCTTTTGTTCAATGCTTAATTCATTGATCTTAATTTGTTCTTATGTATTAATGTAAGCATTGAAGGCTACAGATTTTCCTGTGACCACTGCTTTATTCAGTCAAATTTTCTAGCTTCTGATATTTCATTGTTATTTTTTAGGTATTCTTCAATTTCAGATCAGATCCCTTCTTTTGACTATATTGGGGGATATTTTCTTCCCTTTTATTTTCTATGTACTAGAAGCTTTTGTCTTTCATTTTTGTTATTAATTTCTTGTGTTGTTATGTTGTTATTAGGTATCATTATTTGTACTTCTTTCATTTTTGGCTTAATATGGAGTCAATTTAAGAATGAACAGTTCAATGGACCCTTGAGAAGAGAGAAATTTAAGTGTTCCCATTATCTTAGTTTTTACTGTCATATCTGTCATCAGCTGAAACAGCCTCATAGTTCATTGCTCCCTTTTTCTACCTTTGCATTTCCTATGGCTTTGCTTTATGAATTTTGATGCTATGTTATTTGACACATAAAGATTTAGGGTAGTTAGATCTTAATCATGTGTTCTAACCATTAATTTATAGTGCCCCTCTTTGTCTTCTTATTTGATTTTTGCCTTTAATTCTACTTTGTAGGTGGCTCAGTTGGTTAAGTGTCTGCCTTCAGCTCAGGTCATAATCTTGGGGTCTTGGGATCGAATCGCACATCCAGCCTCTTGCTCAGTGGGGATCCTCTCCCTCCACCCTACTTGTGCTCTCTCTCTCTCTGACAAAATCTTTAAAAAAATAATTCTACTCTGTTATGATATGAATATCATGGTTGTTGGGTTTTTTTCATTTTTGGCATGAATCCATTTATTTTATGGAAGTACACTTGATACACAGTTACATTAGCTTCAGGTATACAACATAGTGATTTGAGAAGTCTATACATTATGCTGTGCTCACAAGTGTAACTGGAGCCTTGTATCTCCCACTCCCCTTCGCCCATTTTGCCCATCCCCTCTCTCCCAACATGTACCTATCTGGCTACCATCAGACTGTTTTCTGCACTTATGGGTCCATACCCGCTTTTTTATTTATTTGTTCATTTTGTTTTTTAGATTCCACATATGAGTGAGATTATAAGGTATTTATCTTTCTCTATCTGACTTATTTCACTTAGCATAATACCCTCTAGGTCCATCTGTATTGTTGCAAATGACAAGATCTCACCCTCTTTTATGGATGAGTAATATCCCTGTGTGTGTGTGTGTGTGTGTGTGTGTGTGTATACCATCTTCTTTATCCATTCATCTGTTGACAACACTTGGGTTGCTTCCATATCTTGGCTATTTTAAATAAAGCTGCAGTGAACATGGGGATGCAGATATCTTTTCAAATTAGTGTCTTTGTTTTCTTTGGGTAAGTACCCAATGGAATTTATGGATCGTACGATATTTCTATTCATTAATTCATTTATTAAAATTTATTAAATGCCTACTGTGTTGCTAGGCACTAGGTACTAAATAAATGAGACACATAAGATCCTTGCCTTCATGGGGCTTACATTTTAGTTAGAGAGTGGAGCATGAAATAAACAGGTAAAAGTAGGTATGTGATATAATGTTAAGAGGGGATGTGTGTTCTGAGAAAGAACACAAAAGAAAAAGGATAGAACACAAAAGAAAGAAGGATAAGCCATCTCTATTTTAGATAAGGAGGTCAGGAAAGTCCTCTGCCTGATAGCATTTGTCAACCTTTTACTCTCTACTCACCACCTTGTTTGTTCCCTGCTGGAGAAAATGCCAGGTGGAACACTTTGCACACAAGGAGGAACTTAAACTCTTAAGGAACTATAGGTGGGCAAAGACCCAAATAAGAAGGGATAGTGGATGGACGTGTGAAGGTGAATTTCTGATCCATGTGAGTGATGAGCTAGCCATGATGGGGACTGGAGATGAGTTCACTGAAGGAGATTTGGTTCTTCATTCTCTCTGAGCTTGGCTACCATTATGTATATGATTATTTTTAAAAGAAATATTCTCAGTCTTCAGTATGACTATTGAATGGGTATTCTGTCTGATGATTTAATTGAACTTCTGGAATTTCCTGTCACTAGGCAGTACTTAGCATGATGCTGATTGCTCACAGGCTACAGCAGGAAACCAGATCTTCTGGTTTAGAGGCTTAACTCTTTATACTCTGAGACTAAAGAGCTTTCCTTTGACTTTGGTCACTCTTTATTATACAGAAACTTGACTTTTTATGCACATTTTTACACTTATTTAAATTAGCCTGGACTTCTTTCTTTGGATATTTTTTCAATTGCTTATGAGAATCTCATTTTGCCTCACAAGTGACAGTCCTTTTAATCTGTTTATACTTTTTTTTTCTTATAAACATAGAATATATATACATATATACACATATAACACATACATTAAAATACACACACACACACACACACACACACACACCCTTAATTCTTGAATCTGGAATTTATTTGGGTACATAATAGAGGGTGCAGCTGCAAATATTGCTGTTCTGCAGTTATCTCAAAAAAAATTTTTAAGACAGTATTTCTTTTAAAGGTTTTATTTATTTATTTAAGATAGAGCAAGAGTGAGAGAGAGAGCACAAGCAGGCGGAACAGCAGGCAGAGGGAGAAGCAGGCTCTCCACTGAGCAGGGAGTTCGATGCAGGGCTCGATCCTCGGACTCTGAGATCATGACCTGACCCGAAGGTAGATGCTCAACTGACTGAGCCACACAAGCACCCCTCCAAAAATATTTTCTTAAAAAATCATTCTTTATCTCCTTCTTATAGAAGGTGAATTAAATACGATGTTTTTATAGATCGATGTGTTTCTGGGGTTTTCATTCTGTTCTATTAATCAGTAACACACTGTTTTAATTATAATTGCTTTATAATATGCCTAATCCCTCACCCCCACTTCTTCTGTAGCAAAATACTTCTCAATATTATATCTTACTTTAAGTTTCAAGTTAATAAAGGTTATCGTTAAAAATTGCTGTTGAGAATTCTGACTAGAATTGCATTAGAAGGAGCTATTTTAAACCCAAAATTGTAGATATTTGTGAATTGCCTACTTGATATTTTTTGGTACAAGTATAAAAACATGGACAGAAAGCATGTCAAATTCACAATACAGCGTGCATCAGGAGAACTAGCAGGTGAATAGAAGTGGGGAGTGAAAACAAAGGGTATTATGTATTTGTTTAAAAAAAAAACACCAAGTATAGATGGCAGAGTATTAAAATGTGCTAATCCTGGGCAGTAGGTGGGAACATGAATATTTATTATAGCAATCTCTGTATGTTTCTAAATATTTAACATTTTTCATGATTAAAACCAAAGCAAACAAAAACAATATAACAGAATAACCAGACTTGTAAGCCCCAGTTAACAGCACATTCAATCGGAGTGCTACAGCATGGGGTACTGTGTGTTTCCAGTCTTTAGAGCTAGACTGTCCAGGTTCAAATCCTAGCTCTACCACTTACCAGCTTTATGACCCGGAGCAAGTTACTTAACCTGTCCGTGCCTCAGTTTTCCTGGCTATAAAATTGAGATGCTAATAATAGCTAGCTTCTGGGGTCATTTGTGAATATTTACTAGGACACAAAGCACTTAAAATAGTGCCTGGCATTTAGTACATACTTGATTAAGTGTTAGCTATCAATACTGAGTGCTAGTATTACTACTCTTATGATTGCATTTACTATGTATATTTGCATTGTTCTATGGCCATCTTGAAGTTTGCAGAAATGATGTTATCCAAAACATTGGGCCATCTGAATCTTGCTTGTTTTACACACTCTCCATCTTACTGTTTTGCAGGGAAATGGCTCATTCCAAGGCTAGCTTGTCTTGGGCAACACCGTTCCATCCTTGCCTTGAGAACCCAGCACTGGACTTGTCAAGCTACCGAGCGATCTCTTCCCTTGACCTTCTCGGAGACTTCAAGCACTCCTCGAAAGAAACAGAGGAAACTTCCACTTATGAGGAGGGTAGCTCCATGGCCTCCATGCCCCGCCCGCTGCGGAGTCGTGCCTTCTCAGAGAGTCACATCAGCTTGGAGCCACAGAGCTCTGGGGCCTGGGGGCAGCATAGGAGGGAGCTCTTTACCAAAGTTGATGAGACCCAACGGGATCCTCTGGGAGCCCGAAAGAAGGCCTTTCCTCCTCCTCGCCCTCCTCCTCCCAACTGGGAGAAGTACAGGCTTTTCCGGGCAACCCAGCAACAGCAGCAGCAGCAACAGAAGCAGCAACAAGAGGAGGAGGAAGAGGAGGAAGAAGAGGGAGAAGAGGAGGAAGAGGAGGAAGGGGGAGAGGAGGAAGGGGAGGAGGAGGAGCTGCCCCCCCAGTATTTCAGTTCAGAAACCACTGGTAGCAGTGCCCTCCATCCTGAAGAGGTCCTGGAGCAGCCACAACCCCTGGGCTTTGGCCACTCGGAGGCTTCGAAGCAGAGCTCACAGAGCCACCCAGGAGAACAAGAGTCCTCTGGTCTCCAACCCAGCGATTTCCTGCCTCCAGTGAGGGGCCACTTGGGATCTCAACCTGAGAAGACTCAGCCCCCTTGCTGTTACAGTACGGGTGGGCTTTGGAGGACATCAGAGAAGGAAATCGCCAACTCCCCCAAGTAAGTGCTTATGAAAAACAGGTCCCCAACACGGCTGCAGCATGAGTTTGAACTTCACCTCCACCGTTTACCACCTGTGTGACATTGGATTAACCGAGTAATTAAACTGTTCCAGCCTCACATTTTTCTCACCAGGAAAACGAGCATGATGATACCCATTCCACATGGTTGTCATTAAGATGAAGACAAGCTCTATAAAGTAGAGAGCCCTGTGTGTAGCTCATAGTAGGTGCTTGGTAAATGGTAGTTGTTGAGGTTCTTAAATATCACTATCCAAATACTATCTTATTTCTCAGTTTGCCTTTAAGATATGCATCAGTGTCAGGCCCCTGAGCCAGAACACATTAAACCCGTCGTTGCCTCCTGGCATTTCCCCAAAGCCTGGCTCAGGCTCTTTCCTGCCTTTTCTTTTGTTCACTCTCTAGAAGGAAAGGCCTTCTCACAGCCTGACCAGCCTCTGCTCCAGGACCTGTCTGGGCTTTGAAACTCCTCCCGCAGTTGTTCCTGGGGCTGGGCGCTTTATGCCCTCACCATTCCTTACAACAGTTAAGGTCACTCTTAGCTGCCTCTTCCACTTTCTCCAACACCCCCAGCCCTGTTACCCTGCCTCTTTGCATTTGCTTTGGTGGGCCATAGACAGCAGTTGATGGGGTGGACAGGGAGGCCAAGCAGGAGGGTAGTCTGGCCATGGGGCTGCTGGTATCTGTTTGTCTCCCTGTGCCTGTGCTCATCAGCATGGCATACAGTGCCTGGTGGTTGTCGTCTTAGCTCCAAAGCAGAAGAGCTCTGGCTTCAGCTCTGCCGGGCGTCCTGCAGAGAGCTCAGCCCACACTCTGCTGGGGGAGCGGCTGGGGGGCAAGTGTCTATACTGTAAGTGCTTTCTTCAAATCCCCTTACAGATGGAACAGGCCTGAGACACTGTTGCTATTAGAAGTACCTTGTTTTCCTGTCTCTTACCCACCCACAGCTCCTTTACCCGGCAGCCTGGACCTAGTTGAGTTTTCCAGCACCAGGTCAACAAGCACAGCGCAACAGGGCCCAGCTAGCTCCTAGACACCATGAGAATCTCTCATTGGAGCCCTCATGGCTGCTTCTCGAGCTGTCCATCTAGCTGGAGAGTGTTCTTACTGTGATGAGAACATGCTTAGTGGAAAGTGACTGTGGTCGCTTCCTGTCCCGGCAGGGAGAAGGGAAGGTGACCTAGTAGAGAGTAGACACTTAACATTTAAGAAGACAGAACAGATAAACGAATAGCTGAACGGGTATTAAGCATTTGTTGTGGGCCACACACCGCTAGTCGTTTTATCCCCCTGATTTCCTTTAACCCCCAATAGCCTTGCGGGCCATTTGACAGATGATTCCCATTTGACAGATGAAGAAATTACAGCTGAGGAAAATAAGGGACTAACAGACTCCGATCCCAAAGCTAGACCTGCGTGCTCTAAAACCTATGCTTCATTTGCCATCCTAGGCAGCCTCTCTCAGAAAGATCCTGTTCTTGCAACCAGCCGGGCCTTTACGAGGCCTTTGGGCCCCTGTAGGGCAGAGGGTCCCAGTGGTCATAGTTACAGGCCCCAGACTTGCCCCTTTCAGCCTCCTACTCCTTCCTCCTTTTATGTACCTCCATTCACCTTGGTGCCTTGGCCAGAGAGAAGGAAATTGCTATTACTAGAGATCTTGTAATCCGTTCCAGAGATTTATTTTGTTTAATGACTATAGGATGCAAGGGGAAACATCTGTTTGCACACAGCCCTAGCTAGCTGTGGTTGCAGAGAATCAGTTATAGATGCCTCTTTGAATGGTGTGGATTTAAGGAGCAGCATTATTCCCAACAAAGCTAATATTTTTAAAATTTTTTTATTTTTTTTTCAGTGTACTAGAATTCATTGTTTATGCACCACACCCAGTGCTCCATGCAATACGTGCCCTCCACAATACCCACCACCAGGCTGGCCCAACTTCCCACCCCCCACCTCTTCAAAACCCTCAGATTGTTTTTCAGAGTCCATAGTCTCTCATGGTTCATCTCCCCCTCCAATTTCCCTCAATTCCCTTCTCCTCTCCATCTCCCCATGTCCTCCGTGTTATTTCTTATGCTCCACAAATAAGCAAAACCATATGATACTTGACTCTCTCTGCTTGACTTATTTCACTCAGCATAATCTCTTCCAGTCCCGTCCATGTTGCTACAAAAGTTGGGTATTCATCCTTTCTGATGGAGGCATAATACTCCATAGTGTATATGGAGCACATCTTCCTTATGCATTCGTCCATTGAAGGGCATCTTGGTTCTTTCCACAGTTTGGCGACTGTGGCCATTGCTGCTATGAACATTGGGGTACAGATGGCCCTTCTTTTCACTACATCTGTATCTTTGGGGTAAATACCCAGTAGTGCAATTGCAGGGTCATAGGGAAGGTCTATTTTTAATTTCTTAAGGAATCTCCACACTGTTTTCCAAAGTGGCTGCACCAACTTGCATTCCCCAACAATGGAAGAGGGTTCCCCTTTCTCCACATCCTCTCCAACAACACGTTGTTTCCTGTCTTGTTATAATATATTTTTTTGCCTACTTCCTATGTGCCAAGCATTGTTCTAAGCACTTTTGTGTGTTGATGGATTTAATCTTCACAACCAGCCTATGAAATAGATACCATTAGTGTCCTACATCTTGTAGGTGAGAAATGTGTGGCACAGGGGAACTAAAGATCACAGGGTGTCGGAACCCAGGTCGTGTGGCTCACTGTGCCCATTACATCCTCCCAGGATCTCTGGACTCCTCCAGATCATATTCCAGACCCTGGGAGAGCATAGGGTTCTAACCGGAAGGAAGTTGCTTTAAGATTTTTTAAGGGATGAGTCTTAGGGATAGGTAGATGTATTGTATTTTGAATCTAAAATGCAAAAAAAAAAGACATGCTAATTTCAGCCAGGTCAAACCAGAGCATCTCCATAACCCACATACTATTCAGTTACAAAATGCTAGGATACATAGGAAAGCAGGTTAGTGGAATTTTCAAGTGTTAAGTCTCCTAACTCTGGCTTGAGTACAGGTATAGTTTACTCTCTGAGCTCTATACATTTCCTCTCAGTGCTCTGCAGAAGGAATCTGATTTTTGCTTCAGTGTTCCTTATCAAATGCAGATTATGTTTCTTAGATTTCCTGTAACTTCTGCCTTGTCCGTGGAGGTTATGAGGACAGTAGCACTAAGACATAATGCCTAATATGATACACTGTGACATGGTACAGGGCTGTGTCTGCTGTGATCTGAGTCTATAATTAGCATATCCCTTAAAAAATATTTCCAGTTTTATTGAAATATAAGTGACATGCAGCCATATCCCTTTTTTCCCCTTAATTCTGTACTTTCTCTCAGCATTTTCTGACTCTGAACTCTCTCACACATGTCCTATATATTTTTTCTTATAGGTAAGAATTCCCTAAGTTCATATATTCATATTCCTTCCAGAATATTCTCTCTTGTCTGCTAACAAAGATCTAGTCCAGCCAGAAAATTCCTTACATGCAAGGTTTTATATGATGTCAGGTTGTCACTTTGGCAGGATGGCATAGTGACATAGTGGAGTTAGGTGCCTCGGTCTAAATCTTGGGTCTGTCATTTACTATTTGGTGACCTTGAGGAAGTCACTTTTCCTCTTCCACTTTCTCAGTGCCTCATGTTCCTTATCTGTAAAATGGTTGTCGTGAGCATTACATTTTTAATCTCTATGTATACACACACACACATACACCCCTCACATACAGAAAAACACATCATAGGACAGCTTCTAAGACATAGTAAGCCATGTCTGAATATTAGCTAGTGTTGTTCGTTTATTAGTGTTATTATCTTAAAAACCCACAGGTAAAATGAATACCTTGGATGAGGAATATTGGCATGCCCAAGTTTCTTTTGTGTGATGAATTAGGAGGCAGCATAGCATGAATCAGTAAATAGCTGTGGAGCCTTTTAACCATTATTTTTGACCTTTATCTAAGAGCTGCAAGTAGCTGCAAAAATGACTAATGAGTTTCTCCTATTTTTCCTTTCAAATAGCTAGAGGTTAGCAAAGGGTCAGTGACACAGACAGGTGGAGGGTTGGGGTGGCTGGTAAGCTCCAAGAATATAGTGGGGGTGGGCCTCCCTGTTGCATAAGCCATGGGTAGAATTATTTGCCCTTCTGTCACTGAAACCTGACATTAAAGCATTTCTCTTTATTTCCTTCCTCACACCAGACCAGAAGCATCGATGGCAGAAGAGTCCAAACCCAAGCCAGCGTGGAGCCAGAGCTACTTCTTCCCTGAGGAGCAGTTCTCTTTCGTGGGCTGGGGCTCTGAGAAGCAGCACCTCAGCCCCACGGGCTTCAGTGAACCCAAGACAACAGGGTCTGCCGCTACACTTGTCAAGCCCCTGGGTGCCACGGGTTACAATTTTTCCCCATTTCATTCTGCAACCAGGGAGGAGGCTGGGGCCATTGGGGATATGCCCAAAGTGGAGAGATGCTATCCCTTCCCAGACTGAAGGCCTGCCTCACAGGCAGTCTCAGAAGAGCTCATGAGACATGTGGTAGGCTGTGACCAGTCCCTGGCAGGGGTGTTAACCCCAGCCTCCGGCATGGTGACCACTGCTGAAGTCACGGGTGTCCTCTTTGCTATGGGTGATCTGCTGCGGACGGGCCACGTCAATCAGGAGTGGCACCACTGGGAAAGAATAAATTATGAGAGTGTCCAGGAAAGCTGTGGGGTGCCTCTGTAAGCAAGTAGACTAGATAGAGCTGGAGAGAGCAGCAATGCAGCCTGGGCAGGAGGGAAGCCAACAGTCTTGGAGGATGAATAGCTAAGGTCTCAGATATATCCCTGCTACCTCCTCCCTCCCTGGGGATTTATATGCCGGGGCCATGAACTGAAGGGAATCATGGAAAATCAGAAGCTCAGAACTGTGTAGCCTCCTAGTCTTTCTGGATCTTAGTGGGGCGCTGACCAAACCAAATCATCCCTAAAGAATTTCCCCTACCTATTGAAGTCAGGGGCATAGAAATAGCCTTCTAAGTTCTCAAAGTTGGCCTTGCCTTGGCTTTTGGGTAATCTTCATGTGGCTGGTTGACATTTCAACAGTGATTCCTGGTCCATCATTTCCTTATTCCATAGCTCCTTGGTGAAGCAGGGTCCTGTTTTCACAAATGGGGAAATTAAGAAGCAGAAAGTTTAGGAGCCTCTCAACAGAGGTGTTCAAATGGTCATTCTTTGTTTCCACAGACAAGAATTTCAGCACTTCCCACCTCCTCTGGGGGCCCCAGGCATGCCTACCTCTTACTCAGCCTATTACAATATTTCTGTGGCCAAGGCAGAACTGTTGAACAAGTTGAAAGACCAACCCGAAATGGCAGAGATTGGCCTGGGAGAGGAAGAAGTTGACCATGAACTGGCTCAAAAAAAGGTGAAGTTTTCCAATATGTCTTAGATTTTTAGCATTTAATTTGTGTGGTTGGAGGTTGACCTGCCCTCTACACTCTCCAGAACAACTTGGTACATCCCCGTACCAAGTTGTCCCCATTCACTATGGACATCAAATTAGCCTCTTTGGGTTCCTCACAAATGCAACTCCGGTCTCTTTTTGATCCAGCCAATAAGAGTAATGATAGTAATAGAAGTCATCATCATCATCGTCACTGTGTCTCTCGAGTCCCTAAAACAACTAGACAGTGATCCCCTTTTTTCCAGTTAAGAAGACTAGGTTGCCCAGGGTTATAGACCTACTGGTATATCCAGGACTTGAAGTCAAGACTGTCACACTTTCTACTTTACCACGCAGTCCCTCTGAAATTAGCCAGCCTTGTAAGTAACTTGCTGCCCATGGCACATCAGGTTTTGCCAGCAAGCTCAAACCAATAGCAGGCATTGATTGTATTCTCTGTATCACTTTCTGGGAGAGGGAATAGACTGACTAAGCCAAAAAAAAAAAAAAAAGGAGAAAATAGAGGCTGGTAAATGTTAGTATTTATTTGCAAGAATAATCCATAATCTCTCAAAAATAGTAGAACAAGTGATAGAAATGATCTTTTTGCTGCAAAGCCTCCCTGTTCTTCCTGTAAGCATCACTAGGCTAGTTTTCTAATCAAATTCCTGGAATCACTTTGCCCTCCCTGCACTTACCCATTTTATTTCGTAAGCAAATAGGGTTTCCATGGTAACCACAAAGGCCTAATTTACCAGTTTGTGAACATCTGAACTCAATGTAAATTGCTCCTCTGCCCATGCTTCTCATTCAGGACATGACCTGTAGGAAAGCTCAACGCCATTTGCAGGAGACCCCCCACCACTTTCAAATCTGAAGCAAAATGTCAGGGAAAGAGTTGGAAGCATGGTGGTATCAGAGTTGTATTGATTCAGATGCCTGCCTCCTTGGCTTCTGTGTTCCCTGAGCATGGCAAGGCTGCTTCCCGCTTACTCGGGACCTCTTTATTAGGAGCAAAGCTAATAAGAGTCTGACCAGGAAAAGAGAAAAATTACCAGAAATGGCAAAGCACGGAATAGCAGGTAGTGATTTGAAGTGATTGTGGGGAAGCTAGGACAGCTTTTGTCTGAGGAAGACAGGTGAAGAAGGTCACCAATTTGCAATATCCTAGAAAAGCAACTCCTGCTGTAGCTGGGTCTGTGATGATTCCTCAGCTCTATCCAGTACACTTTCCCCAGGACTGAAGTTCAGGTTGCAAAGGTAGGTGCCAAGAACAAAGGGCTGTCTTCATTTGCATCCTTCCAGATCTATGGAACGATGGAACCCAAGAGCTATGGTGGGTAGGTGATTTTCCAAGTTAATCGTTTGGCCCCCAGCCCTCCCTTGTCCCTGGCATTGAGTTTTGTTTGGGAAAGCAAAGGGGAGAGGTATAACTGGGACCCTCTTGGCATCTAATTAATTGTGTCGTGTCATTTGTAGCATTGATTCCTAATTCCCAGTGGGTTTTAGAATTTTCCCTACATGTAAACCTATGATGCTTCAGTCTTAAGATCATGGTGATCTCCTGACTTCTGACCAGTTCTGAAATAGATACCAGGCCCTGGACCCAGAGCAGACTCTCTTGGGACATTTCCTGGACACTTCTCCTTGGACATTTCTAAATAAACTACTAGAAAGGAACACATGCTAGAAAACAACAAGCCTGTGGTCCCACAGTGCCCGGGTGTGAGTAATAATAAAACAAACCCTGAAGCAGGGTGTGTGGGTGGCTCAGTCAGTCAAGCATTCAGCTGTTGATTTCAGCTCAGGTCATGAGCTCAGAGTCATAATAAGGTAGAGCCCTGTGTTGGGCTACATGCTGGGTGTGGAGTCTGCTTAAGATTCTCTCTCTGCCCCTCCCCACCTGCTCGTGTGCACTCTCTCTCCCTCGCTCTTCCTAAAAAAAAATAAAATAAAAAAATATATATATATATGAAAAGAACAAACAAACACTGAAGAGTACTTCAATATATATACACAAGATACAAGATACTGTTCTAAGTGTGTAACCTGTATTAACTCATTTTATTCTCAGAACAGTACTATGAGGTAAGTACTATTGTTATCCCATTTTTTAGATGGGAAAATTGAAGCACAGAAAGGTTGAGTGATTTGCTCAAGGTTACACTGGTGCTTTGTGGCAGAACTGGGGTTCAAACCCAAGTAGTTTGGCACTAGCGTCCATGCCCTTAACCATAGTGCGATGCTGAGCAGAGACTGTGAGCAACCTGGGGCAGCTCAGTTCTTGTTAGGACTGTGCACCAGGAAAGTATCTACTAGCTCAGAGTGTGTGATTGATAATAATAATAATAAATAATAATAATAACAACAACAGCAGCAGCAGCAGCAGCAGCAATACTAAACAGGTATTGAGCACTTACGGTGCCAGGCAAAATATGAAGCATTTTACTTCTATGATCTTATTTAACCCTCACAATGGTGGTGGGGAGGGGTAGGAGAAGAGAAGCTTCCCCAGTTTACAGATGAGGAAACGGAGGACTCCATGAGATTGGGTATCTTGCCCAAGGTCACACACTTTGGAGGGGGTGGAATTGGAATCTAGGCATCTCTGACTCCAAATGGCTGCTCTACTACACTACCTTCCTGTTAGTGGAGTTCCAGAACTGGTTACACCCAGAGGCAAGACAGATCAGAAGACACAGGAAGTGCTTCTCTTAAGAAACTTACCATCAGGGCACCTGGATGGCTCAGTCGGTTTAAGGGTCTGCCTTCGGCTCAGGTCATGATCCCAGGGTCCTGGGATTGAGCCCAGCATCAGGTTCCCTGCTCAGTGGGGAGCCTGCTTCTCTCTCTCCCTCTGCCTCTGCCTTCTGCTACCCGTGCTTGTGCTGTCGTGCACTCATGCATGCTCTTCCTCTCTCTCAAATGAATAAATAATATCTTTAAAAAAAAGAAACTTATCATCAGTAGAAGAGGGATCAGATGCACCCACGTAAAACAGGGAATGAACAACTTCAAATTACACTCTAGTGTTCTATTTCTGAAAGACAGGAGAGTTCAGAAAAAGAGATCATTGAAAGGAAGGGCTATGGAGGCAGAAGCTTCCTGTAGGGAGGGTGGGAGCAAAGCTGGGCTCTGAAGAAAGAAGGGGATTAGTCAAAGTGAAGGAAGAGATGGAGAGCAGGTAAAACTGCATAAAACAAATCAAGAACGCATGGATGAGTGTTGTAAATGCAGATGGAAAGGGGCAAATCCTGAAAGTTTGAATCTTGAGATTGGAATGGTAGGGTGGGGCCAGGCTGAATGACAGCAATAGCAGCCAGCCTTTATTAAACACTTAGTCCCTGCTAAGCCCGTTGCACATATTATCTCATTCAACGAGGTGGGTACTGCAGTTATGCCCATTCTGCCAATCAAGAGTGTAAAAGTCCATGAAGAAATTTGCCCAAGGTCACACAGCCAGGAAGGGGCAGAACTAGAAGTCAGACCTAGTTATGGGGACTTCAGAACCCACAGTCTTATCCAAAAGGCCTCAAAAGCCAAACGGAGAGGGGGTAAAGAGCCAGCACAGTGCCATGCACAGAAGGGGTACTTGAGTGGATTGAAGGACAATCCATGAAGCCAAAGGCAAACACTTGATGACAATGCTTTTCCAACCCATGCTCTCACAAGCATTCCAATTCCTATTTATTAAGTGGTCTCAGCAAGTATTTATTAAGTTACATTTGGCAAATGAGAATTAGTCCATGGGTACCACTTACCTGATGCCAAGAAATTTGGTGGTGGCAGAGTCCTACAAGATCTGAAGAAATAGGTGGGAGAGAGGACACCTGTCCAGAAAACTGGAATTTCTCATGACTTGCTCGGGTTTCCTTTGTTTCTGAGGACGCATAGAGTCTACCATCTTTTTCAGGGATCCCAAAACAGAGGTTACAGGCACAGATCAGTTTCTGTGAGTCCCCATTCTCATCCTTTGCCTTCTCCTATTGATTTCTCCTAGATACAGCTTATTGAGAGCATCAGTAGAAAGCTTTCTGTCCTGCGGGAGGCCCAGCGAGGACTGCTAGAGGACATTGGTGCCAATTCTGCCCTTGGGGAGGAGGTGGAAGCCAACCTAAAAGCAGTCTGTAAATCCAATGAGTTTGAAAAATACCGTTTGTTTATTGGGGACCTGGACAAAGTGGTCAACCTGTTGCTGTCCCTCTCTGGACGACTGGCCCGGGTGGAGAATGCTCTCAACAGCATCGATTCAGAGGCCAACCAGGAGAAGGTAGAGTTGGGGTCTCTGGGGGGTTAGATGGGGGATATGCTATCTGTTCCTCCTCGGGGCTCCCTCTTTCAAGTTTGGCTTATCTGGGACACAATAAAGCATAGTATGGGCACTGGCTTTTAAGTGCTTGGAAATTCTGGCTCTACCAACAATTAACTGTGTGACTGTGGGCAACTTAACTGTATTCTGTCTCAGTCTCTTCAAAAACACACTACCTATACCTCATGGGGTTCTAAAAATTAAATTAGATAATCCAGAGTATGTGGGTGGCTCAATCATTTAAGCATCTGCCTTTGGCCCAAGTCATGATCCCAGGGTCCTGGGATCGAGTCCTGCATTGGGCTCCCTGCTCTGTGGGGAGTCTGCTTTTCCCTCTCACTCTCCCTCAGTGCTCTCCCTCTCTCAAAGAAATAAAATCTTAAATAAATATATAACATAATACATATTAATTACTTAAAACAGGGCCTGGAACAGGGTAAAAGCTGAATGAGTGCTACCTGCCAGTAATAGTAGTAGCAGTAGTAGTAGTAGTAGTAGTAGTAGTAGTAGTAGAAGTAGTGGTAGTGGTATCGATAGTGATAGTGGTAGTAATAGTAGTAGTGGTTGTGGTGGTGGTGGTGGTATTATTGGCGTTAGTGGTAATAACAGTAGTAATAGTAGTATTGGTACTGATGGTGGTAGTAAGAGTAGTAGTAGGAATAGTTGTGGTGGTATTGGTGGTGCTGGTGGTAATAGTAGTAGTAGCAGCAGCAGTGGCAAGTTTACCTCGTTTTCTCTCTGAGTTGGAGGACAAGGTCTCACCAAGTAGCTGAGATTGGGAGTCTATCAGTTTCACAGGTTGGGCCACTCTGCATATATCCCTGACCCAAAAGTGCATTACCTTTCCACACAGAAGTGGTTTGGGATACCAATTGGAATCCACAATAAGAGGCACATATGCACATGTGTACACACACAGATATGTACACTCACACCTGTACACCAACACAGAGACACACACCATTTTGAAAGCACCATCACAGTGATCTTTGTTCTCCGGATGGAAGGGGCATGAGCTGGCTTTGTCAGAGCCTTCCCCCACCCAAACCCCGGTGGTGGTCCATGGATGAAAGACCATTTAGGGATGGAAAGGGGTGAATGCACATCGCCCCGTCCAGAATCACTGTTGTGTTCATCCTCCCCCCTGCTCTAGGAAAGAAGGGCTTTTGCATGAAGGTGGACTTCATGGCAGCAAGTCTAGGGATGATTAATTAGCGCAGAGTGGAGAGCTGTTGGCAGCAGCGTTCCTGGTGGAGCCATGGGTTAGGCAGCCGACTGGGAACTGGGATGGCTCTTAACTGGTCTATCTGATTCCTCAGTTGGTGCTGATAGAGAAGAAGCAGCAGCTGACAGGGCAGTTGGCAGACGCCAAGGAGCTGAAGGAGCATGTGGACCGCCGGGAGAAGCTGGTGTTTGGCATGGTCTCCCGCTACCTGCCTCAGGACCAGCTCCAAGACTACCAGCACTTTGTGAAGATGAAATCTGCTCTCATCATCGAACAGCGAGAGCTGGAGGAGAAGATCAAGCTTGGGGAAGAGCAGCTCAAATGTCTCAGGGAGAGCCTACTCCTGGGGCCCAGCAATTTCTAATCCACCAGTAGACTGACATGCTGTCCCTGCCCAGACAAATGGGAAGTGCTTTCAACCTTTGTTAGCAGTTTGTTAGCAAATAGATAGCAGTTAGTTAGCAGTTTGTTCCATAGCCTCTACCTTGGATATCTGTCACTGCCCCTCACCTAGCAATGCCCCAACCAGCTAGGAGTCCCTGAGGAGGCCCCAAACTTCTACCCTAGGGAGAAGCAAGAAGCAGGAGGTGCCTGCAGCAAGGTGTGATTATACAACCACACTCTCCTTCCCACGGTTTGCATAGGCAAGCACTCACTGCACACAGAACCAAAAAATGTCTTCATTCTTCTTGGTACCAGGACTCCAAAGACATCATGCACTCACCACCCATCCACACCACAATCAGCCTCTCGAGGCTCAGAGAGAATCTGCCTATGTAGCTCCATCCTGCCCAAAGTTCGTTGCCTAGCCATTTCCCACAGAGATCTGAATATCTCGAAGGTATCACTCACCAGCAATTTAAGGGCCTCATGTAAGCTTTGCAGTGGGAAGCACAGAAGAAGAAATTACACGAAACAGAATGTAAGCAAAGACTGGGCATCCCTAGGTGCCCCTGCAGAAGCTAGGCTTACACGAATCAGCTCCATCCCCACCTTCCCCAGCAGCTGATTGAGGGGGGAAAGAGGCCTACTCTCAGCCCTGGCCAGTGTGGCCTTCCTCCTGTCCTGAGATTTTTGGCCTACCACATCCTGTCCCTTCCTGCCTTTCATTGCTGGGGGTTATAGGTGCCTACCCTAAGGTCTTCACACTATGGGCCATTAAGAGCTCCACTAAAGCTGACTTCTGCATACACATTTCATTATTGGGGAAGGGGTTCTTTGTTGTATTTTAAATGACCTTTTGATTTTATTTATTTTTATGTTTTGATTTTTTTTTTCATTTTTTTTTAACTAAAAAGGTGAGAAGAGGGGAATCGGAGAGGGAAAAGTAATCCCAGAAGGAAGGTGTTTTCTATAGATCAGCCTGAATTTCACCAAGGTTAGATGAGCGAAAGCCAAAGCCTCAAATTCTTCGCCCCTGCCAACCCCACAAGAGCCAAAGTCTTGAATTCTTCGCCTGAAGTTTACAAGGGTCTATGAAAGGAGTTTTCACCTTGAACTCAGCTTACTTTGGCCTGGCCCTATACTTTCCTTGACATCAGGATAACCATAAGCTTAGCATTCCCCAACAGGTTTAAGTTTTAAAGGTTTACCCATTTCTCTACCACCTCCCACCTAAGAAATTGGGTAGCAGAGAGCTCAGGAAGAGATCTTCCATCTCACATTTCCTTTTTCCAGCCTGTGGCCTGACCCAGGGAACTGAAATTCATGGTAGCTAGAAGCTCCAGTCAGGGCCACCCCTTCACCAACAACCCCCCAACCCACAACCCCACCCCTCCACCCCTGTCCAGAGCAATGTACGACCCAGCCAGGATCTTAGGCACACACACAATGAACGCTGCTATTGTTGCCAAGGTCCTGTCCTAGAAAATTGGAAAATCCCTCAGGTGGGCGACAGCAGGAAAGGAGCTGTGACCAAACTCCAGCCCATTATCCAGCTCCATACCCTCTTCCTCGCTCACTGGAGCCCCTGGTTCCTGTTGCACAGCCCTGCCCAGTTAAGCCCTGACATCTCTTCTAGTTACTGCTGAGTTCCCCAGGGTCCTTGGAGGTGAACTATAGCAGCAGGGATGCCTCATTCAGCCAAAGAATTTGCCAAAGAACTTTGCTGCTGCTACAAATACTGCTCTCTAGCTTCCGTTTCCTCTTCATTGTATTTGGAAACAATGGAAGAATCTTGGCCAGCTGTGTGTCCTGAGGGGGTCCCTGGGTATGCTCTTAGTGAACTGCTGCTATCAGAACCACTGTTAAAATGTCAACCTGCCATTCTCCCTTAAGTGGAGGAGTCTACGCTATTCAGGAAGGCTGATGGCTTGTAAAGGGCTAGGTTTACCCAAGCCAAGGTTGAGAAAGGTGGGGGAGTGCTATGAATAGAGGCTGCTGTTGTCATCCTTTTTTTTTTTTTTCTTAAACAGGCTCTAGGATAAATAAGGAGTAAATTGAGATGTCCTGTATGGGGGGGGGGTGGTTGAGGCCAACATAATCCATCATTCTAAGATTTGGGGTGGTGCTAAAACAGCTTTTAGGGAACACAGGCACAGGGAAAAGAGTACCTGGACACAAAGACCACATTCCGGGTTTTCCTAGTCAGCATTAGATTGGTTGTATATTAAATTTATCACTCTAGAAGTACTATTGACTATGTTATTTTTGTCCCTCATCCCACCTGAGATTAGAGTTGGAATCAGAACAAAAGGATGCTCATTTTCACCAGAAGGATGGTTTCTAAAGCACTTAATAAAATAACCCCAAAACTATACTGAGCAGTAAAGCTTGGCAGACAAAAGTCTGCTACTAAACAGGAACTAATGCCCCAAGCTACAGATGTGAATGATGGTGCTTCAGAGCTGCCAGTATTATTTGAGAAGCAGTGCCTCTCCCCCGTTCTCATTTTCTGGGCTCAACCCTCTCACAAGGTCTGAGGTGGGTAGCAGTGTGGAAGGTGGGCCAGAGGATTTCCCCAAAGAGAGTTATTGGTTCTGACTTCTGTCCTCTCTCTTCAAATACTCACACAGGCCCCAGTGGGTAATAGGTTGATAGAGAGGAATCCATGCAAGGGTTACTATCACTTGTCCCTTCTTACCCCTCTACCCCAACCCCAGGCTCTGTCTGGGTAGTTGAGTCTCCTTGAGTCCCACCAGCTACAGACTCAGCCAAGGCTTAGTGGTAAATGCTCAAGGGGAACCCAAGAGAGACAGACACACTAAAAACAAAACCCAGAAAGGAAGAGACTGGATGCAGAGGAGCTAAGAGGATGAAAGATGAAAAAGACTTTTTCAAGTCCAGGTTCAGGCTCTGTTTTCCATTTAACCTCCTGTGTCAGAAAGCTTCCCTGGGGGCACCAGAACCACAACCTGAACCCCAGTCTCCCTGAAAGTGCTGCTCTGCCCATAGCAAGTCCCAGATGGAGGAAGCTGAGCACATTTCTGGCCACTTCCTCCTGTTTGGAGCTTGGTGACTCCACTGTCTTTGCCAAAGGAGCTGTCTATGCCAGTAACAGTTCTGTAACAGTGTATTATAGTCTTTGAAGATTAGTAGATCTTTAGAGGGGGGTGGGGCAGGGGGCAATTTCTATAGATTAAGAACCAGTGTTTGTTGTACAGCTGTTGGGGGTCATCTATGCCATGTGAAGCTATTATTTTTCTGAATCTAATTGTTTCTGCGATTGTGTCCTCCACCACTCCTGTCTTGGCTGACATTGATATGCCTGCCAGATTGTCATCAAGGGTTATACTTCAATAAAGGGTGCTAAGGACAAAAAAAATAAGATTATCTCAAGTGTTTTGACTGAGGTGATGGAAATTCTCTAATATTCTACTGAAAAATATTGGAAAGGAATTTGGTTACCTATCTATAATCCTTCATATGTAACCATCTGACCAGAGCATTACCCACATCCCTACTCTTACCCTGGTCCCTGAGGGATAACACTGATGCTATACTATTCATTAACCCCAGTAAAATAATTTAGAATTCAGGAAGAGTCAACGATAGGTGTAATCTTAAGGTAGACCTCAGCAGTACAGAGTCCAGTTCTGGAGTCTAGCCTGAACAGAGAGGTGGGACACTTTCTAGATCACCTCCAGCTATGTGTTCTGTCTACTAGCATCATCTTCTACCTTATAGTCCAGTCTCACACTTCGCCTCTCAGCAACCTGAAGAGCACAGTTCTCACTGATCCACTCTCCAAGATAACCTCAAGGTTTAGACCCAAATGCACTCCAGGCAGCACCTCTGACCCTGAACTCTTTCCCTCAGTATATACATCATTTTTATCCCAAGTGATCTCTTCCTATTCCAGATTGCCAGTGTGATAGAATGGGAAGTGTCCAGCTTTGGCATTAACATGAAGAGTTTGCAAGTCCTGGTTTTGCCACTTACTCTATGAACCTATGTTATATGCTCAATTTTAGAGTTTATTTTCTTATGTATAAAATGGGAATAATAATGTATATCTTGCATAGTTTTGGCTTAATAAATGAAAGCTACCAGCTATCTACTGAGAAGTTGTTAGAAAGGCAGGATCCTGCTTCTACCCCAAACCCACTAACAACAGTCTGCATTTTAACTAGATTCCCAGAAAATTTATATGCATATTAAAGTTTGAGAAGCATTAACCTATCATAAACATGCTCAGTACATAGTAACCTATTATTCTAGTCCTGATTTATCTAATTATTTCTTTTGTAATCCCAGGCATATTACTGATCTTCTCATATTGCTCACAACTACCTGCCTAAATGCGTTCAACAAAACTGCCTGATATAAGGTTGATACATAAAATCATTTGTATCTCTACACACTAATAATCAACTATCTGGAAACAAAATTAAGAAAACAATTCCATTTACAATAGCATCAATAAGAACATAATACTTAGGAATACATTTAACAAAAGAAATATAATAATTTTATACTGAAACTACAAAATGTTGAAAGAAATTAAATAAAATCTAAAAGATTATTTAGTCTAAAATCTAAATCTAGTAGTTAGATGACAGTATTCCCCAAATTGATCTACACATTCAACCCAATCTTTATAAGAATACTGGCTGTCTTTTCTGCAGAAATTGAAAAGTCAAACTTAAAATTCATATGAAATTGCAAGGAACACAAAATAGTCATAACAGTCTTTAAAAAGAAAAAAGATGGACAGTTCACACTTCTCAATTTTGAAACTTATTACAAAGCTACAGTAATCAAGACAGTGTGGTACACATACAAAGACAGACATGTAAATAAACAGATTACTATTTAAAGTACAGAAAAAAGACCTCAGGGGCACCTGGGTGGCTCAGGTTTTTAAGCGTCTGTCTTTAGCTCAGGTCGTGATACCAGGGTCCCAGGACTGAGTCCCATATCAGGCTCCTTGCTTGACAGGGAGCCTGCATTACCCTCTACCTGCTGTTCCCCTTGCTTGTGCCCTTTCTCTCTCTGTCAAATAAATAAATTAAATATTGGGAAGAAAAAAAGAAAGAGGCCCTCATATTTAGGATCTGATAATTTTCAGTAAAGGTGCCAAGACAATAAAAAATAGAAAAAGAATAGTTTTTCAACTAATGATGTGGGGACAAGTGGGTATCCACACAGAAAAAAATGAAGTTGGACTACTTCCCTTCACCACACACAAAAGTTAACTAAAGGACTATAAACCTAAATGTAAGAATTACATTTACAAAAAAACTTACAGAATGCTTAAAAGAAAGCATAGGAGTAAATCATCTTGAAATTGTGTTAGGCAAGATTACTCAGAACTCCAAAAGCACAAGTGGCAAAAGAAAATATGAATAAATTGAAGTCTATCAAAGTTAAAAACTTCTGTGCTGCAAACAATATCACCAAGAAAGTGAAAAAATAATCTGCATAATCAGAAAACTATTCACATATCACATATTTAATATTAGTCTTTTATCCATAATATATAAAGAACTGGTACAACTCAATAACAAAAAGAAGTAAAAAATAGGCAAAAGATCAGAATAGACATTTCTCCAAAGAATATATGCAATGGATAATATTACAGGCAAAGATACTCAATATTAAAGAAATATAAAACAACAGTGAGATACGACTTCATACACTATGATGGGTAATGATCAAAAAGACAATAACAAGTGTTGGTGAGAATACAGAGAAATTGAAATACTCATACATTGCTGGTGAAATGTAAAATGGTGTGGTCACATTGAAAAACAGACATTCAACACAGGCAGTAACCTCTTTGATACCAGCCATAGCAACTTTTTTTTAGATATATCTCCTCAAACAAGGGAAACAAAAGCAAAAATAAACTATTGGGACTACATCAAAATGAAAAGCTTCTGCTCATCAAAGGAAACAATCAAAAAACTAAAAGGCAACCTACAGAATGAGAGGAGATATTTGCACATGACATATCTGATAAAGAGTTAAAATCCAAAATGTATAAGGACTTGATAGAACTCAACACCCAAAAAACAAATAATCCAATTTAAAAATGGCATGAATAGACATTTCTCCAAAGAAGACATACAGATGGCCAACAGACACATGAAAAGATGTTCTACGTCACTGATCATCAGGGAAATACAAATCAAAGCTACAATGAGACATCACCTCACCCCTGTCAGAATGGCTAAAATCAACAACACAAGAAACAGCAGATGCTGGCAAGGATGTGGAGAAAGGGGAACCCTCTTGCACTGTTGGTGGGAAGGAAAACTGGTGCAGCCACTGTGGAAAATCATATGGAGATTCCTCAAAAAGTTAAAAATAGAACTACCCTACCATCTGGGAATTGAACTACTAGGTATTTATCCAAAGAATACAAAAACATTAATTCAAAGGTATACATGCCCCCTGATGTTTATAGCAGCATTATTTATAATAGCCAAGATACGGAAATGTCCCAGGTGTCCCTTGATCGATGAATGGGTAAAGTGGTGCTTACTATATACAATGGAATATTACTCTGCCATAAAAAGAATGAAATTTTGCCATTTGCAATGACATTGCTAGAACCAGAGAGTATAATGCTAAGTGAATAAGTCAGAGAAAGACAAATGCCATGTGATTTCACTCATATGTAGAATTTAAGAAACAAAACAAATGAGAAAAGGGTGGGACAAGAGAGAGGGAGGGGAAACCAAAAAACAGACTCTTAACTATAGAGAACAGATGGTTACCAGAGGGGAAGTGGGTGGGGTTTTGGGTAAAATAGGTGATGGGAATTAAGGAATGCACTTGCTGGGATGAGCACTGGGTATTGTACCGAAATGTTGAATCACTGTATTGTACACCAGAGACTAATATAACACTGTATGTTAACTAACTGGAATTATAATAAAAACTTAAAAAAAGATAAAGCATAGCATGAAAAAAAAAACCACATGTACACAAATGTTCGAAGAGTCATTACTTATAATAGCCAAAAAGTGAAAACAACCTAAATGTCCATCAATGAAGAATGGATTAACTTTGGTCTAGCCATACAACAGATTATTATTCAGCCATAAAAAGGGATGAAGTACTGATATATACTGCAACATGGTTGCATGAAACCTTGAAAACATTATGCTGAGTGAAATAAGTCACAAAAGACCACATATTCTTGATTCCATTGATAGGTAAAGCCTAGTATAAACAAATCTATAAAAACAGAAAGCAGATTAATGCTTGCCAAGGGCTTGAGAGCAGGGGAGAATGAGCAGTGGTTGCTAATGGGCATGGGGTTTCTTTTTGGAGTGATAGACATATTCTAAAATTAGATTGTAATCATCGTTGCCCAACTCTGTAATTGTACCATAAACCACTGAACTGTATACTTTAAATGGGTGAGCTGTATGATATATGATTTCTCAATAAAGGTGTTAAAAATAACTTTTGCTTATTTTTCAGTCTCATTCTTCTTGACAAAGTCTGAATTGATGGTAAGTATGTAGTTCATGCCTGAGCCCAAAGGGTACAATATTCACACCATTTGAATTTTGGGAGGGAATTTTTCATCATATCCTTCCCTTTCAGGCCCGGCAGACCAAGCAAGACAAAGAGTAAGAGTAATCTTAGCTCTGTCTCATGACTTTAGCAAGAATAAGATGGATAGGCCCTACTGGAAAAGAGAAACAATCTTTCTAGGCAGGTAGAGTGGTTAAAAACTTCATGTCTTTAGGCAAATAAACCAGGTTTTAAATCCTGATTCCATCAACTTACTATGTCACCTTTATGAATTACTTGACCCTCTCAACTTTTGCTGTAAAACGGGGCTAGTAAAAGTACCATCTAAAGTGTTATTATGAAGATTCAATGAGATAGTCCATGTGAAACACTGAAGATAGTGCCTGCCATACAGTAAGTATTCAATAAAGGTGAGATGCTAGATTTATTATTTTTACCGAGGTGAGATTAAAGCAAAAACAATACAAGGAAAAGAAAAGTGCCCTCAGCTTTGGAGTCAGACAGCTCTGTTAATATGACCTTGGGAAGTCACTTCATTTATAAAGCTGTAGCTCCTCTGTAATAATAAAGGTAATAATTTTCCTCTAGGGAGGAAGTTTTTAAAAATGGACACTGGAATCCACACCACTTGGGTTTGAATACTGGCTCCACCACTTACAAATTGTGTGACTAAGAATATATAACTTTTCTGTGCCTGAATGTCCTCTACTGTCAATTGGAGGTGACAAAATACTTACCTCCTTGAGTTGGTGTGAGGAATTATTGAGTTAATCCAAGTAAAGTACCTAACACAGAGTAAGTACTCAATGAATATTAACTATTATTATAAAGCTAAGATAGGAAACAAATGAGACCCTTTGTAAAGCTGAACATGTGGTTGGTCCTCAATAAATGGTGATTCCCTTCCTCAGCCATCTTTTCTGTGCCCCAGGTCAAGATTTTTTGGACATGCAAAGAAAATGTTTCAGATTAGAAGACAGTTTTGGCAATCTCAACACTACAATCTGATGGGAACAGCATCATCTATTAGCTGCTGGCAAGATGACCACCTACATTCCTAAGAAAATACCCCATTCATGAGATTAGGGAAAGAACAATTTCACCTGTAAAATACTTGGGCTTGAATTTGAGAATGGTTTAAGGAAATCCTCTTCTCAAACCCCTCTTTAGATTTGGGGTCAACTAAAGTATTATTGAGTTGCTTACCTTTCACATATCTTCACTTTTACTCTTGATGAAGTCTGAATATACAATTTTTTAGCAAAAATCCTCATTTAATTTTTACAATACCTCTGTGGCTTGATGTAGCAACATTTTTGTTTGTCAGCTAAACAAAAGGGATATAAGTGCATAATGCCATCCATTCATTTATTCTACCAGTATTTCAGGTACGGTTTTATGCTCAGAAGATTCAGAAGTAAACAAAATAGGCAAAGTGCCCACCTTTATGGAGTTTCTGTTCTAATAAAAGAGACTTACACAAATACATAATATTTTATATATAAAAATACACACACATATATAATCATTGTATACTCTAATGCACCAAGGCAAAACAGATTTTCCCTTGATTCCACAGCTATTAGAAATAGGGTAATTTTGGGTACCACAATAACTAAAATATTTTACATTAGTTTCCAGCAGACATATTCTTATTTTCTCACTAAATGGAATTTGTAATGGGATTTTTTTAATTAGCAAAAAGACGGCAAAACCCTGTCACTGAAGGAAGTTGGATTTAAAGATAATTTAAACAGAAGGGTTGAATTCCATCTTGATAATGACAACAACTCATATAACATGGAAATATTACCCATTTTGTGCATGGTTCAAACATAACCACAGGCTAAAGAGCTCTGGCAAAAGCTTCTAACTGGGCAGTTTATACCTTAACAGATCATGCTCTATTTGTCAACTGTTTAAGTTTCTTAAATATGGCGCTTCACCCAGGATTTGCTCACTGTTGTTAACTGAGTAAAACTACATGGTTTTGAATTCCCATTTTATTCCCAGCTACTGATTTTCTATAAAAAAAGAGTAATTAATGGAACTCATTTTCTCAGGTGCTGAATTGGTTGTATTTTGTGTCATTGAAATAATTTGGGAAAAGGCCGTGAGTGAAAAATCTTTCCACTTGAAAGTGTATTAGGTTAAATGTGAATAAGTTAAAGTGCTGGGAAAAAATAACAATTTGTATCCTGATTTGTCCACATTTTTGATAAGTGTAAAGCAGGGGAGGAGCAAGATGGCAGAGGAGTGGGAGACCTAAATTTCATCTGGTCCCAGGAATTCAGTTAGATAGTTATCAAACCAGTCTGACCACCTACATGCTCAACAGGAAACAGAAGAAAAGAATAGCAGCAATTCTATGAACAGAAAAGTGACCACTTTCTGGAAGGTAGTATGTGTGGAGAAGTGAATCCAAGGCAATATACAGGAAGAAAGACCGAGAGGGGAGGGAGCCTCCATCAACCATCTATTGGCAAGTGATAGAGCAGCAGAGCACAAAATCAGAACTTTTAGAAGTCTTCTCCATTGAGGGACATCACTCCAGTGGCTAAAGTGAAGGGTAGAATCCTTGTTGGGACAGTGTGGTCTCCAGGCCCTCGGGGTCACAGAAAGACCAGGGGTGCCTGAGTGTGGCAGAGCTCCCAGGTAGCAGAGCAGGGAAGCCGGCTGCAAAGACAGAGCCAAGGAGTGGACTCTCAGTTCATAATTGTCATAAACCATGATCCCAGGCACAGTCGGGCCACTACTCTTCAAACAGGGTCCCCACAAGTGGCAGACCCAGGGAGACCACCCCTTCCTCCACCAGGAAGAGCAGTACAGGAGCACAGTGCAGGAATCTGCTGGGTTCAGAGACCCCAAGCGGAGCCATGTGCCAGAGATAAAAATGCTCAGTCATAGGCTGGGTGAGCATGGAGTATGGCTGGAGACCAGGGAGACAGGAGTGATTGACTACTTTTCTCTGAGGGCTGCTTTTCACTGAAGAGGGGGTCCACCAAGCTCTTGGCTCCTCTGGGGCTGGAGATTGGGAGGCTGCCATTTTCATTCTCATCCTCCGAAGATGTATGGAAAGCTTTCAGGGAACAAAAGCTAACAAGAGAAAACCCAAACAGATTACACAGCCTGACCCCTGGCAAGGCAGTGCAATTCCGCCTCAGGCAAAGATATTTGAGAATCACTGCAACAGGCCCCTTCCCCAGAAGATCAGCAAGAACAGCCACCCAAGACCAAGTTTACCCATCAGTGAGAACTGCAAAAACTCCAGTGCTAGGGGAATACAGCATAGACTTCATGGCTTTTTTTCCCATGATTCTTTAGTCTTCCAAAGTTATATTTTTTTAATTTTCTTTACTTTTTTCTTTTTTGAATTTTTCCTCTTTCCTATTTTAACCAACATCTTATTAATAACCTTTTTAAAAATATGTTTTAATTTTCATTTTTACAGTCATATTCTATCCTTTCATTGTATTTCACCTTATTGTTTGTATCCATGTAAGTTTTTCTTTCTTTAAAATTTTGGGATACTATTTCTTCTTGTTATAACCTAAATTTAGTGTATGGATTTGTTCTAGTCTCCCACCTGATCACATTCTCTCCTCATTTTTGTAATTTTTTTTCTTTCTTTTTTCAACCAACATCTCATCAATTCCTTTTTTGAAATATTTTTTAATTTTCATCTTTACAGTCATATTTCATCCCATCATATTTACCCTTATGTGTGTGTGTGTGTGTGTGTGTGTGTGTGTGTGTGTATTTTTTCTTTCTTTAAAATTTTGGGAGGCAGTTTCTTCTAACAGACCCAAATACATTCAAAACTAGTGTATGGCTCTGTTCTATTCACCAGCCTGCTCATATGTTTTTTTTTTCCTTTCTTTTCCCCCTAGTTTCAGCTTCTTCTCATTTGTTTAGTGTACATTTTTCTAGGGTTATTGTTATCCTTTTAGAATTTTGTTCTCTTATTCATCTATTCTTCTCTAGACAAAATCACAAAGGAGAAAAGCTCACCTCAAAAAAAAAAAAAGGCATAAGAGGCAGTACTACCTGCTAGGGACCTAATCAATATGGACCTTAGTAAGCTGTCAGAGCTAGAGCTCAGAATGACAATTATAAAGATACTAGCTGCACTTGAAAAAGCCATAGAAGATACTAGAGAATCTGGAGAAGTAAAATAACTAAAATCTAACCAAGTTGAAATTTAAAAAAGCTATTAGTGGGTGCAATTAAAAATGGAAGCTTTTACTGTTAGCATAAATGAGGCAGAAGAGAGAATTAGTGATATAGAAGACCAAATGATGGAGAATAAAGAAGCTGAGAAAAAGAGAGATAAACAACTACTGGAATATGAGGGGAGAATTTGAGAGATAAATGATACCATAAACTGCAACAATATTAGAATAATTGGGATCCCAAAAGAGGAGAGGGGGACAGAAGGTATATCAGAGCAAATTGCAACAGAAAACTTCCCTAATTTGGGGAATGATACAGGCATCAAAATCCAGGAGGCACAGAGAACCCCTCACCTCAAAAGCAATAAAAAATAGGTCCACAAACTGTCATCTAATAGTAAAACTTACAGGTCTCAGAGACAAAGAGAAAATCCTGAAAGCAGCTCAGGACAAGAGGTGTGTAACCTATAATGATAGGAGTATTATATTGACAACAGACCTATCAACAGAGATCTGGCAGGCCAGAAAGGACTGGCATGGTTTAGTCAGAGCACTAAACGAGAAAAATATGCAACCAAGAATACTATATCCCACCAGACTGTCATTGAAAACAAGGAGAAATAAAAAGGAACCAGGACAAACAAAAACTAAAAGAATTTGCAAACACCAAACCAGCCCTACAGGAAATATTGAAAGTGGGTCCCCTAAGCAAAGAGAGAGCCTAAAATTAACATAGACCAGAAAGGAACAGAGACAATATACAGTCCCAGTCACCTAACACTGACATTTTTCACAGAGCTGGACCAAAAAATCCTAAAGTTTCTATGGAACCAGAAAAGACCCTGAATTGCCAGAGGAGTGTTGATAAAGAAAACCAGGGGCACCTGGATGACTCAGTGGGTTAAAGCCTCTGCCTTCAGCTTCAGGTCATGATCCCAGGGTCCTGGGATTGAGCCCCACATCTGGCTCTCTGCTCAGCAGGGAGCCTGTTTCCCTTCCTCTCTCTCTCTCTGCCTGCCTCTCAGCCTACTTGTTATCTCTGTCTGTCAAATAAATAAATAAAATCTTTTAAAAAAAGAAAAAGAAGAAAACTAAAGCTGGGACCATCACAATGCTTGACTTCAAACTCTATTACAAAGTTGTGATCATCAAGACAACATTGTACTGGCATAAAAACAGACACATAGATCAATGGAACAGAATAGAGAACCCAGAAATGGACCCTCAACTCTATGGTCAACTAATCTTTGATAAAGCATGGAAGAATATCCAAAGGAAGAAAGACAGTATCTTCAACAAACTGCATTGGGAAAATTGGACATCCACAAGTGGAAAAATGAAACTGGACCATTCTCTTACACTATTCACAAAGATAAACTCAAAATGAATGAAAGACATCAATGTGAGATAAGAAGCCATCAAAATCCTAGAGAATACAGGCAGCAACTTCTTTCACCTTGGCTGCAGCAGCTTCATGTGAGACACATCTCTACAAGCAAGGGAAACAAAAGGAAAAATGAACTATTGGGACCTCATCAAGACAAAAAGCTTCTGCACAGCAAAGGAAACAGTCAACAAAACTAAAAGGCAACTTACAGGGAACACTAAGTTTTGGAACACTGAAAAAAAATTAAATTAAATTAAATTAAATTAAATTAAATTAAAGGGGCACCTGGGTGGCTCAGTGGGTTAAAGCCTCTGCCTTCAGCTCAGGTCATGATCCCAGGGTCCTGGGATCAAGCCCCACTTTGGGCTCTCTGCTCGGCAGGGAGCCTGCTTCCCTTCCTCTCTCTCTACCTGCCTCTCTGCCTACTTGTGATCTCTGTCCATCAAATAAATAAGTAAAATATTTTTAATTAATTAATTAATTAAATTTAAAAAATAATTCTTGGTTTTGTTTATCTTTTCTATTGTTTCTCTGTTCTTAATTTCATTCATTTTTGCTCTAGTCTTTGTCATCTCCTTACTTCTGCTAACTTTGGATTTAGTTTGTTTCTGTTTTTCTAGTTCCTTGAGGTTCTTTATTTGAGATATTTCTTTTTTTTCAATGTAGGCATTTATCACTAAAAACTTTCCTCTTAACACTGCTTTTGCTGCATCCCATAAGTTTTGATATATTATGTTTCTATTGTTGGTCGTTTCAAGATTTTTTAAAATTTACCTTTTCATTTCATCTTTGACCCATTGATTGTTTAGGAATGTGTTTTTTAATTTCCAAGTATTTGTGAAATTTCCTTTTCTCTTTTTATGGATTTCTATTTTGGTATCATTGTGGTTGGGAAAGATACTTAGTATGATTTCCATCTTTTTAAATTTTCTAAGATTTGTTTTGTTACCTAACATATGATCTGTCCTGGAGAATGTTCCATGCATGCTTGGAAAGAACTTATGTTATACTGTTGTTGGAAAGAACAGTTTGTGTTTCTGTTATTTGGTCTAAAATATAGTTTAAGTCCAATTTTTTTATTGTTTTTCTCTCTGGTTGATCTATTCACAGTTGAAATTGGAGTATTGAAGTCTATTATTGTATTTTTGTTTATTATTCCTTTCAGATCTGCTAGTACTTGCTTAATATAGTTAGGTCTTCCAATATTGGGTGCATATATATTTACTTTAGTTATATACTCTTAATGAATTGACCTCCTTATCCTTATCTATCTTTACTACTATTTAACTATTATGACCATTTTTTTCTCTTGTTACAATTTTTGACTTAAAATCTGTTTTGTCTAAGTATAGCTATCTCTGCTCTCTTTTGGTTCTCATTTTTGTGAAATATCTTTTTCCATCCCTTCACTATGAGTCTACATTTGTTCTTGTAGATGAAGTGAGTCTCTTGTAGTCAATATAGAGTTTGGTCTTGCTTGTTTATTTTTTTATCCATTCAGTAACTCTATGACTTTTGATTGGAAAATTTAATCCATTTATATTAAAGTAATTATTGATAGGTAAAGACTTACTATTGGCTATATTACTATAAGTATAGTATTATATAGCATTACTATACTATTGTTTGCTGGCTGTTTTGAAGCTCCTTTGTTCTTTTTTTCTATTTTACTATCTTTCTTTGTGAATTGATGGTTTTCCATATTCCTATGCTTTGATTCCTTTCCCTTAATCTTGAAATCAGCTTAAAATCTTATAGGATTTTGTTTTGTCATTACCCTGAGGCTTACTGGAAATATTTTATTGGTCTAATAGTCTATTTAAGCTGATAAAAACCTAACACTGATTGCATATAAAAACTCTACCTTCTTACTACCCTAAATTTTGTGTTTTTAATGTTACAATTAATGTCTTTTAGTATTATGTAGCTGTTAGCAAATTCTTATAGCTATTTTAGACACTTTTATCCTTTAACATTTATAAGAGAGTTAATTGGTCAATATACCACCATATTACAGTATATAGAGTATATATACAGCATATTACAGTAAATCTGACTATATACTTACTGTTATGAGTGTGTTTTATATTTTCTTATGTTTTCATATTACTAATTAGCATACTTTTATTTCAGCTTGAGCTCCTTTTAGCATTTCCTGTCAGGCATGTCCAGTGGTGATAAACTCACTTAGCTTTTTTTTTTTTTTTTTGCATTTCTTTTTGTTGTTGTTGTTTTGTTTTGGGTTTTTTTTTAATTTTATTTTTTTATAATCATATAATATATTTTTATCCCCAGGGGTACAGGTCTGTGAATTACCAGGTTTACACACTTCACAGCACTCACCATAGCACATACCCTCCCCAATGTCCATAACCCCACTCCCCTCTCCCAACCCCCCTCCCCCATCAACCCTCAGTTTGTTTTGTGAGATTAAGAGTCACTTATGGTTTGTCTCCCTCCCAATCCCATCTAGTTTCATTTACTCTTCTCCTACCCCCTTAGCCCCCCGTGTTGCATCTCCTCTCCCTCATATCAGGGAGATCATATGATAGTTGTCTTTCTCTGATTGACTTATTTCGCTAAGCATGATACCCTCTAGTTCCATCCACGTCGTCGCAAATAGCAAGATTTCATTTCTTTTGATGGCTGCATAGTATTCCATTGTGTATATATACCACATCTTCTTTATCCATTCATCTGTTGATGGACATCTAGGTTCTTTCCATAGTTTGGCTATTGTAGACATTGCTGCTATAAACATTCAGGTGCACGTGCCCCTTTGGATCACTACGTTTGTATCTTTAGGGTAAATACCCAGTAGTGCAATTGCTGGGTCATAAGGTAGTTCTATTTTCAACATTTTGAGGAACCTCCATGCTGTTTTCCAGAGTGGTTGCACCAGCTTGCATTCCCACCAACAGGGTAGGAGGGTTCCCCTTTCTCCACATCCTCACCAGTATCTGTCATTTCCTGACTTGTTAATTTTAGTCATGCTGACTGGTGTGAGGTGATATCTCATTGTGGTTTTGATTTGTATTTCCCTGATGCCAAGTGATATGGAGCACTTTTTCATGTGTCTGTTGGCCATCTGGATGCCTTCTTTGCAGAAATGTCTGTTCATGTCTTCTGCCTATTTCTTGATTGGATTATTTTTCTTTGGGTGCTGAGTTTGCTAAGTTCTTTATAGATTTTGGACACTAGCCCTTTATCTGATATGTCGTTTGCAAATATCTTCTCCCATTCTGTCAGTTGTCTTTTCGTTTTGTTAACTGTTTGAGGCCAGCATCTCCTTTATCCCAAAACCAGACAAGGATCCCATCAAAAAAGAGAACTACAGACCAATATCCTTGATGAACACAGATGCAAAAATTCTCACCAAAATACTAGCCAATAGGATTCAACAGTACATTAAAAGGATTATTCACCACGACCAAGTGGGATTTATTCCAGGGCTGCAAGGTTGGTTCAACATCCGCAAATCAATCAATGTGATACAACACATTAATAAAAGAAAGAACAAGAACCATATGATACTCTCCATAGATGCTGAAAAAGCATTTGACAAAGTACAGCATCCCTTCCTGATCAAAACTCTTCAAAGTGTAGGGATAGAGGGCACATACCTCAATATTATCAAAACCATCTATGAAAAACCCACCGCAAATATCATTCTCAATGGAGAAAAACTGAAAGCTTTTCCGCTAAGGTCAGGAACATGGCAGGGATGTCCATTATCACCACTGCTATTCAACATAGTACTAGAAGTCCTAGCCTCAGCAATCAGACAACAAAAGGAAATTAAAGGCATCCAAATCGGCAAAGAAGAAGTCAAACTATCACTCTTCACAGATGATATGATACTCTATGTGGAAAACCCAAAAGACTCCACTCCAAAACTGCTAGAACTTGTACAGGAATTCAGTAAAGTGTCAGGATATAAAATCAATGCACAGAAATCAGTTGCATTTCTCTACACCAACAACAAGACAGAAGAAAGAGAAATTAAGGAGTCCATCCCATTTACAATTGCACCCAAAACTATAAGATACCTAGGAATAAACCTAACCAAAGAGACTAAAAATCTATACACAGAAAACTATAAAGTACTCATGAAAGAAATTGAGGAAGACACAAAGAAATGGAAAAATGTCCCATGTTCCTGGATTGGAAGAATAAAGATTGTGAAAATGTTTATGCTACCTAAAGTAATCTACACATTTAATGCAATTCCTATCAAAGTACCATCCATTTTTTTCAAAGAAATGGAACAAATAATCCTAAAATTTATATGGAACCAGAAAAGACCTCAAATAGCCAAAGAAATATTGAAAAAGAAAGCCAAAGTTGGTGGCATCACAATTCCAGACTTCAAGCTCTATTTCAAAGCTGTCATCATCAAGACAGCATGGTACTGGCACAAAAACAGACACATAGATCAATGGAACAGAATAGAGAGTCCAGAAATAGACCCTCAACTCTATGGTCAACTCATCTTCGACAAAGCAGGAAAGAATGTCCAATGGAAAAAATGCAGCCTCTTCAATAAATGGTGTTGGGAAAATTGGACAGCCACATGCAGAAAAATGAAATTGATTCATCTCCTTACACCACACATGAAAATAGACTCAAAATGGATGAAGGACCTCAATGTGAGAAAGGAATCCATCAAAATCCTTGAGGAGAACACAGGCAGCAACCTCTTCGACCTCAGCTGCAGCAACATCTTCCTAGGAACATCGCCAAAGGCAACAGAAGCAAGGGCAAAAATGAACTATTGGGATTTTATCAAGATCCCTCAGCTTTTTTGGGGGGAAAACAAAAACTTGCCTTCATTTCTGAAGGACAACATTTCTGGGTAAAATAATCTTGGTTGACAGTTTTTCTTTCAGCACTTTAAATATATCATCTCACTTTCTCCTGACTTGCAAGGTTTCTGATGAGAAATCTACTGATAATCTTATGGGGGTCCCCTTGTATGAGATTTGTTTCTCTTGCTGTTTTTAAAATCTCTTCTGTATTTAATTTTAGAATATTTTATTAGACTGTGTCTTAAAGAAGATTTTTTTTTGATTGAAATTATGGGGTAACCTATTAATTTCATGAACTTGGATTTCCAAATCTTTCTTAAGTTTTGGGAAACTCTCAGCAATTACTTTTTTAAGTAAATTTTTTTCTTCTCTTCTTCTGGGACTCCACTGAAGCATAGATTGTTTCCTTTAGTGGTTTCCCATAAGTCCTAGAGGCTTTTTCATTCCTTTTGATCTTTTTTTTTCTTTTTTCTCCTCTGACTGGATAATTTTAGATGATCTTGTCTTCAAGCTCATTGATTCTTTCTTCTGATTGCTCCAGTCTGATAATGAAGCTCTCTATTGAATTTTTCAGTGTAGTCATTATATCCTCAGTTCCAAAATCTCTGTTTGATCTTCCTTATGTTTTCTTTTTGTTGGACTTCACATTTTGTGCTTGTATTTTTTTCCAATTTCATTACATTGTTTATCTGTGTTCTCTTGTAGCTTCTTAAGAATCTTTAGAAAAATTATTTTGAATTCTTTGTCAGGCAATTCACATATCTCCATTAAGCTGTTTTTTCTTCCTTTTTAGTATGGTTATTCTCAACTTTTTTGTTCTACAGTGTTGCTGAAGTTTCTTAAGTGGACTTCTGTGGCCTCTGAGAGCTGTTTTTATTCATGGACTGCTAGGTAATCTGTTGATATTCGTGAGAGGACAGAGGCTGAGGTCTCCTATTGGTGACATCATTCCTTAGCTTTAGCTTTGATATTTAAAGGCTGAATAACCAAATATCTTCTTCAACTTTGAATTACTTAGCTTTTCTTGCAGCAATAAACAACTATTAAATTGCAGTGGCTTACAGCAACAAAACAGTTGCTGTTCATCTTACATGAGAGCTAATGGTTACCTATAACTTTCCTGAATTTGGCTGGGTTCAGGTGGCTTCATGAATCTTTTCATTTAAGGATGCTTACTAAAGAAACTGCTCCTCTCCTGGGCACACTCTTTTCTTGTTGGAAGTCTAAAGCTCAAGGGATACAGAACCAAAACATAAAAGGATATTTAAAACTTCTGCTTTGATATTGGGGTATATTATGTCTACTACATTAGTTATCTATTGTTATCTAACAAATTACCAAAAACATAGTTGCTTACAACAATACATATGTATTATCTCATATTTTCTGTGGATCAGGATTCTGGACATGGCTTAACTGGGTTCTCTGCTTAATGGTTTCACTGGCCACTTGCTGGCTGATAGCTGAAGGCTACCCTCATTGCTTATAGGTTTCCCTCAGCTTCTAGGAGCTTCCCATAGTTCTAGACTCTGCTTGTAGTTTCTAGAGGTCTTCCTGCATTTCAGTGCAATGTAGCTACTTTTTGATTACTTCATGAAGTTAGCATAAACTCTCTAAAGTAAATCTGCTAAGCAAGTCTAGAGTTTATATAATGTAATTTAATCACAAACACCTTTGCCATATTCTATCAGTTAGAAGCATATCACAATTCCCAGCCACATTCAAGGGGAAGGAATTGCACAAGGGTATGAACACCAGCAGATGAGGATTGTTGAGGCCATTCTGGAGACTATACATCACATCTACTTACATTCTGTTGACAGAAGTAAGTCATGTGGCTAGCCAATCCCAAGGACAATGGGGAAGTATACTCTGTCTACAATATCAGGAAGGAATAATTTTGAACACATAATACAATCTAGCAAAAACTTAAATTCTGCCATTCTTAAGCTTGTGATGCTCAATGATCATGTGATCACCTTGTTTGCTATCCATTAGCATAACAATGACAATAATATGGACAAGGGAAGTCATTTAGACTTATCGTTCTCCTTCTTTTTAAATAAATGATTTTATTTTTGTTTTCATTTTAGAGAGATAGAGAGAGTGTGTATGCATGAGCAGGGAAAGGGGCAGAGGACCCTGAGATAATTTCCTGAGCTGAAATCAAGAGTCAGATGATTAACTGACCCAAGCCACTCAGGCTCCCCATGTTCTCTTTAAGTTTTTATTTAAATTCCAGTTAGTTAACATACAGTGTTATATTAGTTTCAGGTGTACAATATAATGATTCAAGACTTCCATACAACACCCAGTGCTCATCACAGCAAGGGCATTCCTTAATTCCCATCACCTATTTTACCCAACCCTGCACCCACTTCCCCTCTGGTAACAATCTGTTTGTTCTGTATAGTTAAGAGTCTATTTCTTGATTTCCCCTCCCTCTCTCTTTTTTTCCCCCTTTGCTCCTTTGTTTTGTTTCTTAAATTCCACATATGAGTGAAATCACATGGCATTTGATGGACTTACTTCACTTATCACTATACCCTCTAGCTCCATCCATGTCATTGCAAATGGCAAGATTTCATTCTTTTTATGGCTGAGTTTTATATATATATATATATATATATATATATATATATATATATATATAATACATTCATCAGTCAATGGACACTTGGGCTATTTTCACAATTTGGTTATTGTAAATTATGCTGTTACAAACATTGGGGGTTATGTATACCTTTGAACTAATGTTTTTGTATTCTGTCAGTAAGCACCCAGTAGTGCAATTGCCAGATAGTAGGGTAGTTCTATTTTTAACTTTCTGAGGAAACTCTATATGATTTTCCACAGTGGCTGTACCAGTTTTCCTTCCCACCAACAGTGCAAAAGGGTTCCCCTTTCTCCACATCCTTGCCAGCACCTGTTGTTTCTTGTGCTGTTGATTTTAGCCATTCTGACAGGGGTGAGGTGATGTCTCATTGTAGCTTTGATTTGTATTTCCCTGATGATCAGTGACGTAGAACATCTTTTCATGTGTCTGTTGGCCATCTGTATGTCTTCTTTGGAGAAATAAAGGTCTATTCATGTCTTCTGCCCATTTTTTTTTCCAGATTCTTTCTTTAGTTTTTTTTTTTAATTTAATTTAATTTTTTTTTATTTTCAGCATAACAGTATTCCTTGTTTTTGCACCACACCCAGTGCTCCATGCAATCTGTGCCCTCTCTAATACCCAACACCTGGTTCCCCCAACCTCCCACCCCCCTGCCCCTTCAAAACCCTCAGATTGTTTTTCAGAGTCCATAGTCTCTCATGGTTCACCTGCCCATTTTTAAATTGGATTATTTGTTTTTTGGTTATTGAGCTTAATAATTTCTTTACAGATTTTGAATACTAACTCTTCATCAGATACGTCATGTACAAATATCTTCTCTCATTCTGTAGGGTTCAGTTTTCTTGATTGTTTCCCACGCTGGGCAGAAGCTTTTTATTTTAATATAGTCCCAATATTCTATTTTTGCTCTTGTTTTCCTTGTGTCAGGAGACATATCTAGAAGGAAGTTACTACAACCAATGTCAAAGAAGTTACTGTCTGTGTTCTCATCTAGGATTTTTATTGTTTCAGGTCTCACATTTAGATCTTTAATTATTTTTGAATTTATTTTTGTGTTTGGTATAAGAAAGTGGTCTGGTTGCATTCTTAGCATAACAATGACAATAACATGAACAAGGAAAGTCATTGGATTTATTGTTACTATCTTAATACTCACTTTAAACATAGATAAGCATTCTAGATGTAACATGGAGAAAAATATTGTATGTTCTGTGTGTTTTAATTCTATTAATTGAAGGATAAATATTTATCTATTATTGCAAAGTCGAAATATAACAAAAATTAATTATAAAGCTATTAATTTCATCCCCATAAAACTTAAAAGCTTTAAAATAGTTAAATAAGGAATTAGATTGGTAGCTAATATAAATTTTGAGAGAGAACACTCTCTATATAACCTTAGAAAGAATATTATTTCAATTTTGAGCCCATAAGTCTTCAAAATTTTCAAAAAGTATAGATCCAAGTATACTATAATTTCAAACTGTAGACTTGCTTGAGATATTAACACTTATAACACTAAACAAAATAAACATATATTTAAAATTTAGTTGTTAATTTCATTATTCTTTCAAGAAACAATTCTTAGCGTGCTTGGGTCACTGGGTTGGTTAAGCAACTGCCTTTGGCTCAGGTCATGATCCTGGAGTCCCAGGATCAAGTTCCATGTCAGGCTCCCAGCTGCATCGGAAGTCTGCTTCTCCCTCTGACCTTCTCCCCTCTCATGCTCTCTCTCACTCTCTTTCTCAAATAAATAAAGAAAATCTTAAAAAAAAAATCTTATGTGGGAATTTTTCACATCTTATGAAGATAGCTTAAAACCAGTGTCAACTTTGCCACCTCAAATTTTTCAGGGAAGAAAAATATCCAAAATTGAGATTAATAAACATTTTCCAAGGGGAGTAACAATTCAGCTAAGATGCAAAGGAATTAGCCAGGCAGAAGTGGAGTGAAGAAGGTGGGGGAAGATTCCAGGTTGCAGAGTGTCATATAAAAGAATGGGAAGGGGGAATACATACCAGAGGGGTTGAAGTGCTACAGGGAAAATGTATTAGCTTACAATGTTACCACAACTTAATGAATTAAAACAACACTCATATATTATTTCTCAGTTTCTATGTGGCAAGAGTCAAGGCAAAATTTAGCTGAATTCTCTGTAAGACTGCAATTAAGGTAATAATCAGAACTGGACTCTAATATGGAGGCTTAACTAGGGAAGGATCCATTTCTAAGCTCACTCCAGTTGTCAGCATTCCTTTTCTTGTAACTTTAGGAATCATGGCAGTTTGTTTCTTCTGGGCCAGCAATGACAAGAGAGAAACTCAGCAAGCTGGTTAGCAAGATGGAGTCTCACATAACATAATGTAGTCACAGGTGATATCCCATCACCTTTGCCATATTCTATTAGCTAGAAGCAAGTCATAGTTCTTATTCACATTCAAGGCGAGGGGATTACACAGAGGTGTGAATACCAGGGGATGGGGATATAATGGGTCACTTCAAAATCTGTCCATCACAGAGGGACATGGTGATGCCAGGTAGGTGGTAGAGGTTCACCTAATCCACAGCTTGACCAAATGCTGCTTGGACAGGTATCAAAATCAATATTCAGCCAAAGCTAAGACCAAATCCAAAAACCCTAATTATAAATTCAAACTCTGATATACAAGAATAAGCAGGAAGTTATATCAAAATACTACTCACAATAAAATTATTAAAATGATAGCAGTCATTTTTTAAAGTTTATCATTATAATCTGGGAACAAAATTTCCAAGCACTGTCACACTGTCAACCATACTGTTGACCTCTTCTTTATAGCATTTTTATAGCTGCAACTTTACATGTATTTGTATGACTAGTTGATTGATGTTTGACTCTTACGCTAGACTGTGATCTCCAGAAGAGCAAGAGACTATGTTCAGTTTTGCTCATGGTAGTACATTTGGTGGAATAGGATTTTTAGTTCCCACATCCTCCTTGCCCCCACCTATCCTCATCCCTCATGAAAAAGGAGACTGTTATCATCATAAGAATGTATCAAAGTTATTCTATCAGAGGTGATCACTAAATAGCAAGAGAAGGGTTTATGAACAAAGAAATTCACTGTAAAATTTTTAATAATTGTGCAAATTTGGAAGGAACCTAAGTGTCCAACAGTAGGGGAATAGTTAATTATACCATGATAAACCTAATCCATGAAGGAAGAAGATATATTGTTTCTTCCTCTGGTAGGTAGTTACCCTTTCCCAGAGACACAGAATACAAACCAGACTGCTACCCAAGCAGTATTACCTGTATTTCCTAATAATAGTGTAGCTATAAACTAATTTTGGAGTTATCTAGATCTAGGTTCAAACTTTAATTCTACCAGTCTTGGATGGCCAAAATGGAAGTCTGCCTATCCTAAATGAGGTTTGTCAACTGTGGTCCTTGAAGCAACAACAGCAGCATCACCTGGGAACATGTTAGAAATGAAAGTTTTTGAGTCTCAACTAGACTTACCGAATCAGAATCAATGGGGATGGGATCCAACACTCTGTTCTAACAAGGCCTCACACTCAAGTATGAGACCCCAAATTCAAGTCACATCTGTTTTGCCCAAGTCCCTTCTTGATTATTTTGGTTTCCAACCACAAGGTGGCAACCTTTGTCTAAAGTCCTATGAGTTGGCCAATGGTACAGTAAGTATATCTGGTCTAGGTAACTAACTGTCCAAAAAGTAGTAGGTGGTAATGTGATATAGGGATGTGAGAGAGAAGTGGGAAATGGGAGAGTAAGAAAAGAGATGGAATGAGAAACAGGGCTAGAGGGGGCTTTATCACTGCTTTGAACTTACCAAGTTAGCTAGGGTGAGGGAGTAGGAATGTTGGTGCTGGAGGTACTGGTATCAGGTAGTTTACCACCTAATAATTCAGTTCATTCTGGGTACAAAACAAAGTGCACCAATGTTGGAGAGTTTTTGGGCAACCAATTTCATCTATACTTTTCATTGTTATAATCCCCAGACACCACCCAAAGGCAAAGACCTCCCTGCACCACCACCTGACTTCTTCCTACCCTCCAAATCCAATCATAAACTCCTTAACCAATTCTCTTCCTATTATTGATTTCCTACTTTTAAAACCTTTCCAAAGCTCTCCCTAAAACCCTGTTGCACAGTAAAGCAAGCTCAGTCCATGGAAATATACAGAAATATTGTCGTTACCCCTCTTCATTGATCATTCCTTAACTGAGACCTGATACTTCCCCTGAAGATTCTACTTCCCATACAACCTCCTCTAGTGAAATCTGCTTATTGTTTTAATACTCATAAATTATAGAGATTGGCAAAGAAGGTAGAGGATGGGAAAACCAAAAATAGGAGTCTTGAGAGAAGATATAATTTCTCATCTCTGGCAAGGGGATCCACACAGACATGTCACCCAACATCTTAGCTTCTCAGTTCTGTTGAATATCTCCAATCTATTTCATTTCAGCCACTGTTACCCATAATCACACAGTGGGTGTTTACAACACCTAGAGGAAATCCACATTGGAAAATATTTTTGACTCATTTTTTTTCTTTCCTGTTTTCTATAGGATAGATTGAATTTTCTTCTTCTGGGTTAAAAGTTACACATGCTATTTTTGTTCTTCCTGTGGTTTTCTCTATCGACCATGTTTATTTAACTCTGTCAATTTATCAATATTTATCTTTTTCCTTAACAATATAACTATTTGAAGTGTTCTTATGTCCCTTGGGTCCCATTGCACCTTCCCCAATAATATTTAAAAATTTAGTTCTGGGTTATTCCATAGTAAGCTTTTTCTTTTTTTTCTGCCCAGTATTTTTTAATTTTTCACGTCAGCAATAAATTATACCATGATATTTAATCATTTTTACTTCCATATCTCTTGTAGCACCTTTTTTCTCTTCTCACCTCTTCCAAAATTGTCCTCAACAAGGATCTTTGTGGGCAGTAGGTGTGCCAAACTTTCTGAGACAATATAAGTCCTAGAATATTTTTATTATTTTATCACATTAAATGAAAAATGGATGAATATAAAATTATAATTTCAAAGTTCTTTTAAACATTATAGGTCCAATCTTTAAAATATTACTCATTTGTCTTCTTGTATTCAAATTTGCTAATAAGAAATCTTATCAAGTTAATTCTTTCCTTTGTAGAGAATTTTATTTTTCTATCTGGGAGCTTTGAAAAGTCTTCCATAGTCTTAAATTTTATTATAATGTGTGTGCATGTGTGTTTGTATATACATATACATATATAGGTCTTATCTCTCCTAGTCTGTGTCAGCCACAATGTGTTTGAGGAATGGGGAGAAAAAAGCACTAGGTACCCAGAACCTATTGATCATTCTCATTTGCTGTCACTCCATAGGCAACTACTATGATCGAGTTTTTATCTTGAAACTCTTTGAAAGAAACAGCACTGTGAGGAGACAATGGCCCAGGTTGTAATCTACCAGCCTTGGAGATCTGAAAGGAATGAAAGAGTGAATATCCAATGAGGTAGTTTCCATCTATTTAAAACAACCTCCCACTCAACCAAGCAGAGTTTTTGCTGCTCTCATATACTTTAATATATCCACAGACACTGGTAACTGTGGTTTAGGATGCTTCCACTGATTTCTGTAGTGAAGGGGTTGATAATGTAGGTAGTGTGACAGAGGAAATACAAGAGCAAACTTCAAAAGCTTTCCTTAAATATATCCTCTCACTGCTGCCTCTAATTACTCCCTATTCCAAGCTGTTAAAAAAAAAAA